>NW_026000037.1:50962031-51021659 GCF_001458135.2 Marmota marmota marmota
AAAAAAAAAAAAAAAAAAAGTCCCAGTCACTCAAAACAGTACACAGGTAGGTGGTAAGATTAGAATCCCAATCCAGTAGTGGGAGACTGACTGAGACAGCAGGGTTCTTGTTGAGTACACAAATAGAAAAAAAAGAGGCAGAAAAACTTTTTACCCCTACCCCTAAGCAAGTATTCCTGCAGAGTTGGCTATTAGAAAATACAGATAATATTTTTAAAAATATGTATTGAGGTACACATATGCATTACAATTATACATCTGCAACACCTCCCAGATGACAGTTTAGTGATGGGGCATTTTGGCAGGATAAATTTCAAGGACATATTAGATTGTGGCAAAATTGCAGATTTTTACCCATAATTATAAAAATAATTATAAACAAATCTAAAGCATACATTGTACTGTGCTCCTTGGATTTCCCTGTGAGGTCTTTTTACTTTGCTCTAAATCTGAATAAAACGAGGGAGAAAGCACAAAACAAAACAAGCATTGTTATACTAAATATGTTCATTGAGGGATTTATTAAAGACAAAAATAATAAAGAACTTTCTATATTAGATTTTTCCTAATACTTAAATTGTTTAAATATTATTGATAAACATTTTACACCTATTTAAAAAAAAAAAAAAAACACAAAAGAGATTCAGCTTATGTATACAATTTTTTCTAAAGAGACACTAGCTCATACTAGATGTACCTATGACTCTACTGTTTTAACATACATAATTAAATTTATACCAATAATGAGTTGGTTGTTATACCCAAAGCATATTTTCCAAATTAGGGAATAAATACTCTTTGTATTCATATTACACTTAGAATTCCACTCCCCCAAGAAAAAACAAAATTAGCAATGTCCATATAGGTGTATGAAATTTTAAAAGCTGGTGATATTCCCCTCATGTCAGACTAGGATTCAGTCATTTAGAATTCCATATCAGCATCCCCCCTCTAATGCTTCTTAATCTTTTGAGTAATGCAGACCTCTTCTTCAAAAGAGAACTATGCACTAACACCACTGGCCAAGGATACTATGGTAGGGGTAGGGGGGATATGACCCACATATTTTGTATTTTGGGCCTAAAATTGGCTCCAGATTTGTGAGTCAAGGACAGAAAGTCAGTTTCAATACAGATGTGTTTTAAAAAGTAAAAAATGGCTATTATTTTTAACAAGTTACATATTGGGTATTATTCTGTAAAAATGAGTCATAAAATATATTTTAAGTACTTAAAGTCATGAATATGTTTTACTCTTTTACCTCTGCTTGAATGTAATTTTTCATTTTCCAGGAACGGATACATTTTCTAACTAACCCTGTTAACCTAATTACTCATAAAGAAATACCAAAAGCGTCCCTGACATCAATACCTTCACAAAGAAATGTATCTATGCACATGCACAAGAACATATTCCATTTAGATAATCAAAACTATAACTTTTATTTTTAAAATGTCCTTAGATCCATGTAATTCCTAGCAGTGAAATTTATCAAAAGGATTTAAAGTTTGCAAACAGTAAGACTGCTCTATCAAAAATACCCTCCTTTCTTCATCCATACACTTAAATTCAGAGTATTAACTATTAAACATAAAAGACTAATAGCACTCTGTTTATTTAATAGTATTTGTTTGATCTTAAAATGGGTATTATAATGAAAATGCCTTCAATATTATGGGACCCTTTTTATCCTACTCAGAATAATTATCTTGTAAGATTAAAATCAGTGAATCATACCTAATTAAGATTTACAATTTAGCATCATTGAGGTATGTGATCTAAGAGAAAGTGTTTAGTCTTAGCTACAATTTGAAATAGAAAAAGAGAAGCAAATACAGGAGAAATAAAACAGCTATTTTTGCCATAATAATGGACCATATTGCCACATATTTACCCAGATTCCAGGCTTATTATTTTTCAAGTTGAACACTGAATATGAGAATATACTAGAGGATAGGAGTAAGGTAGGGAAAAAAAAAAAACCCTCAATTGAAATTGTCCTAGAGAATTTGTAAACAGAACACAGAACATTTTAAAATTTGGAATGGGACTACCTATTAAAATATTTCTAAGTTCGCAGTGGCTTTAATGCAAAAAAAAAAAAAAATTCCTAAATTGTGGGGTGAATTTTTAATTAAATGGGAGTGTTACAATAGTTATTTTCCAACTTTGTTTCATTAAAGTGCAAATCCATTTAGAGAGCAATGCCTTGTTATTACACAGGACAAAGAAAAGGTTTTTCTTCTGAGAAGGTGTCATATATAGTATTTCTTACCACAAAGTCTGACAAGGCATTCAAAATAAGTTCAATTTTTTTTATTCCTCAAAAATATCTTTAAAGCCCCCACCTCCACCCCAGTCTTGGAATACATAAAAGAATACTTTTCTCCAGCTCTTTGATATTTCCTTTCCTGGCAGAGTCATCTGATGTGAGAACTCTCTTTTGAAAATAAATGGTGCAACTTCAAGTGCACTCAGATCCAGACTTTCTGGACATTCCAGCATATCTCAGTTTGGATTTGAAAAAGCTGCTTGACTTCAAAATTCAGCTTTAGGTATCGCAATATAAATCTTGATCTGCTTGAGAGGTACCTTGGGAAACTACAGGGTGTTTTGTACCCCAAATTGCACAGATTATGCAAATCAAAGGGACGTAGGATTCATACCTGGTCAATATAGCTCAGGGAGAAGGAGGTTATTACAATTAAGTTGAGAAACTGAGTTCACAACTTGAATACCATATGATGCAAAGTTTGTGTCACTGCATGAAAGAGTTACTTTTCATCTTTAACACAGCTGTCACCACATGTTTATATAGCTACAATGCCACTTTCTAATGTCAAAATATCAATACTGATACTATCATAACAAGGTAATTATTTTTGTGTTTGCCCCTCTTTCCTGTCACTCAATGAATTGTGCTTTTAGTTTTGTAAATGGTTAGAATTTTCTATATATTTAGATAATTTAAGATTCTATATTAAAAATACTTATTTCACCTGTGCTTCCATCCTTGGGAGGAGGTGGATATGGTACCTGGCAAGAGAACCTCCCAGGCTCTTATTACAAATTCCACTGAAATAATTCTACTATGATTACTCTTAGCTTGGGGAATAAGTACTTAAGTATCTACCTGTCTGCAAACAATTAAAAACAAAGTTCCTTTTAAAAATATTTACTTAAAAATTCATGGGATATATCAGAAATAGATGAGGCAAAGGGCAGCCTAGGATAAAAGCAAATAATTCAAGTACCAGCTCATGGGAAAAAAAAGGGGGGAAGAGATACCCAAAGATCCATTTTTTTCCATCAATTCTCTTACACAACTCCCATTAGTATCTCTTTAAGTGAAGACACTTGGAATAACTGTGGAATGAATAGTCAGTCTTCAGGTAGGAAGCCCAGTGCCTTCCCCAGAGATGGCCCAAGAGAAAAGTTGGCAGGTGGTGAATACAGGTCTGGCTCCATTCAGGTACACAGGCTCCACTCACAGAAGGACCCTTCATCTGGTTGAATGCTCTGCCATAGCTGTCTTGAAATTTTTAGTAACTTTTGAACAAGATACCTCACGTTTTAATTTTGCATTAGGTCCCAGAAATTATGTAGCTGGTTCTAGTTGAGGGTGACAGTATTGATTGATGGGAAGAAAAACAAGTCAAAGTAATCACAAAAAAATAGTATATTACATTATATAGAAACTCATGACTTCACACTGCATTATTTTTTAAATTTTATTTTGGATGTTATCATTTCCATGAATAACATTTTCTCACAAACCAGTGCATGAAAGTAGAGGTCACTCATTCTCAGATGCATTTACATTCATGTGTATGACATATAATTGTCAGTTATTTAAAAAGCAACCAATTAACATAAGGCAAACAGTTGAGTGGGGAAAAACAAAGATGGGTGGAGTAAAGTGTAGTTTCTGTTCTCCCAGTAATATATCCACAATTAGAATAGAAAAATATAAATTATCAGCAGAAATCAAAATTCATTAGAAAGAAGTAAAGTATTTTCAACATTAACATTCTAAGGAGAGGAAAATATTTTGTAGGTATTTTAAATTTTGTATTAGGGAAATTGACCAAATTATGTTAATATTGTAAATATGTAACAAAAAGCCCACTTCTGTGTACATCTGTATTATGCATCAACAACAACAAAAAATCTTGAAAAAATAGATTTTGTATTCTGTGGCAAAAAATAAAAAAAACTTTATTTTAAATTATGTATTAGTAAATCATATACCACTAATGACTTTTAATAAAAGCTATTCATTTGATGAAAATGAGAACAAAATTCTAACAAGAAGCAAATTTTCCAATCTTCCTAAAAAAGTTTTCCCAACACAAAAATACAAATACCTAAGCTGAGTTATAGGGTAAAAAAGTTTAACCTTGGGCCTTCATATAATAAATCATGCATTCTACTTTCAAGATGTATCAGTTTAAAAAATGATTGAAAGAAGTGATACTACAAATGGTTTGTGAAAGTCACAGTAGCTAAAATATGAGCAAACATATCCATTTATACATATATTTATCATAAATACATCTGAATTGAAATTCTCCTCTAGATTTCCTGCTTCTGATTTACCCTGAAACAACAGCCCACCATATGCAATGTTAGACGAAGTGTCAATATTCAAATAACAAGACAACAAGCAGATTTGTTGCATAAAATATGTAAATACCATTAACAGACAGTGCCATATGATATCTGCTGTTTTGATGGTTACTGATCACCTATCTTTTTTGCCTCCTCAGCCTCAGCAAAGACTGGTCTTGTCAACAGGTGCTGCAAGAGGATGTGCTGTCCTAAGGCAGAGCTAAACAGGCACCTGTGGTGTTGGAGTAAGGAAACAGTACACCCACCTGCTTTTGAGTTGTTTCAAACTTACCAATACAACATATTTTTGCCCATTCCTTATTTTTATTACCTGCTTTTTTTTAAGTAAGCATCTCTCAAATATAATTGCCTTTTAAATGATAACACCAAAAAAAATCAAAAGAATCAGTAATCAATAACCATATCAAAGCAGCTATGCTTTAGTTTTCTACCAGGAATTAAATGGAAAAGTTAATAATAAAAAAAGATCAGAAAAAAGAAAAAGTAACAAGATAAAACCAGGAAAAATATTGGGTGCTAAACTGAACATTTGCTTGCAGTCTTAAAAAAAAATTCCATTAAAAAAGAAAATAAAACAAACAAAAAGGACAACTTAGGTATCATTGTTCTGTGTGTATAGGTTAATATTATTTGAACTTGCTTTCAAGTGGTTCAAAAAAAATAATTTCCAAGTTCAATTGATTAGTAAAACATTAGCTTTTGTTTATCTCAAAAGAAAGAGAAAATTATATTAAGTTTTTTTAAATTGAGGGAGGAAATTGCATCATTTTCTGTATGATTTACTTATTCTACTTTATCAAGGATTTAAAGAAAAGCAGATATGCTGATTAATCAAGTCTTGCCCATCAGTAACGTAGTCAATATTTCCGCAAATGTCTGTAGAACAATTTCCCCCAATCAAAAATTTATAAATCAATTTAAATTCCTGGTAATTAAATTTACTAGCTTGACAACAATAAATGTGGTACTTTATAAAAGTAGCATATGAAATTTGTACTCAAGAATATATTGATCAAAGGTAAAACAGCAAACATTTCTATTAAACCAAGGTTCTTAGAAGAAATTAGAAAGTTTGAAACATAAATGCCTGCAATTGTTTCAAATGCAGTAATAATTTTGCTGATTTGGTCCATTAAAACTGATTACTTAATTAGGCAAACATTCTAGGCTTCTAAACACTCACACAGACAAAAAGGGAAGCCTTGGCACAGCCGGTCTACACCTGAGATGAGAATTCTGAAAAATATTGTAGAGACTCAAACTTTTTGGATCTGGCTCTATGCAAAACTTAAGCAAGGAATTAAATTCTAAAAAGTGGCAAACTGAAGCTTAGGGAAAAAAAGAAAATTCACCTCTAATAAATTATTCATTTATCTTTTCAGCTTGCTTATGTTTTAAACTATTTTAGAAATGGCAAGTAATAATACAGCTTGTCTCTATGGATTCTTGAAAATACTAATTCTTTTCTCCCCTTTGGTCATACTCTTGTATTATCTAAAAGTAATTAATGAAATTTCTGCTGTCTTGTATCAGAAGTACCTGCCTACAAAATGATTTCCAAAGTTCTTAACATGAATGAAAACAACCAAAAAGATTTTCTATCTATAGAAAAAAAAAAAATAGCACTGGAAACTCAGATGCAGGAATCTTAAATATAATTAAAGAAAAAAATCCTGTTTACACTTAGAAGATATCACATATAGTTTTAAGAATCTTACAGATTTGATACAGTCAGGAGAAAAAAAATTTCAAAAAAAAAAAAGAGATTTCTTAAAATAATTGCAAGGAGACCCTATAAACTATCTTTTCAGGAGAAAAGCAAAGCAAGTCAACTCACATGCACAGCTTCCAAACAGAAGTCTTACCCTCTTCCAGGAAAACAACAATGAGATTTTATTACCCTGCTATGATTCTTTCATTTCAGACATGATTAATTAGCAAGTATTACACTTCTCAAAACTCCCACCACACTCTCCTCTCCTTATTTAACACTCCTACATGAAAAAACAAGTAGCCACCAGCAGTATAAGACAAGTATCCAAAAACTATTTCAAAGAAGGAATACTTCTTTCATATCTTTGCCTCCAAAAATAAGCAGGATGCTCTTAACTGCTTTCACATTTTTTTTTAAACTTGGTCATTTCCTTAATGATACCTTTTGAATTCTAAATAATAGATGCAACATATTCAGTATTTAAGAATATATGACATGTTTAATCTGATACCTCTATTTTCAGGCTGAAATTCCAAAGAATTTGTAATCCATGCAGCTTATACTGATAAGTATCCACATGCACAATTAATAAACAATAGAAGTGCTGTATACAATCTTATTTGGGAACACAGTTTCCATGGGAAAAATGTTTCTTTTCCAAATAAAAGCAAATTTGTCACAAACAAAATGAAGTTAGTAAACAGGAATAAAGAAATAGAAGAGGGAGTGAAGAGAGAACTCTAAAATTTAAATGAATGAAAAACCTCTGACACTCTTCATAGTCTTCCAAACATTTTTTCAAAATAATTTTCCTTTCAAACAATCTATTTCCAAAATGTCTATATTAAACAAAAAAGCTGAATGTATTACAAATGTATATTCTAACTATCATCAAGTTTATGAAGCCTGGGATTTCCCCTTCAGCCTTTCAACTGTGATGGCTTGAAAACTTCACACACAGTACAATACTAATAAATAGATCTTGTTGGTTCCAGGAAACATTTTTTGAAAAGAAATCTATACTGGTCAAAATATCTTTGCTTTTTTTTTTTTTTTTTCTGTTGTATTAAATTTAGGATCAAAAACATCAAAGCAGCTTCCACCTCGGACCTAACTTTTAGAGGATCAATGTGACAAGGCAGTCCCTGATAGATGTTTCTCTTGATAAACGACTTGTTCAAAAGAGACATTGTAGCTTTCATTTCCTGACCACAACACACTTTTAATTTGCAACAGCAGAGCTGCCAGAATGTGAGTGCTTGCCCACTTTCTAGCCTTTTAGGTTTGTAGCTGTTTCCTTTAGGCCACACATTGGAGACAAACAAAATCTAAAAATAATCCGAGTAATAGAATTAGAAAATAGGAGTCACAAACACCACTTTCTACATATACACAAGTGTCTCCTGTCTCTCTCTCTCACTCTCTCTCTCTCTCTCTCTCTCTCTATACATATACTTACCCCCCAAAAAAAAATTCTAGTGTGTGATAACAAGACTCCTCCTTATGAACATCATTTGCACATCAGACATTTAAACACACAGAGAAATAAATTATGTGACTATTATTTAATAGTAAGTAGAAGACTTGGGGGGAGCAATTTGCACATTTACATCTGCAGTTAAATGTCATGAATTATATGATTGCTATGCCAGCATGTTTTTTATACATTATTACAATGATTATTATTACTACTACCCAGAAATCACATTTAAGTATCAATACAGTGAACAGTCAAACCATCCAATTTCTGCTCTCAGCACATTGTCCGAGCTCCGATTTAAAATTTATAAATGTAATATCCTCCTCATCACAGGCAGCAGCCCAATCTGCTCTGAATATATATTACAGCTTTAACATCACAGAGGGAAATCTCCCATCTGGCAATCCCATTCGCTCCAACAGCTCCGGGGGAAAAAAACCTGTGCTCTCTCCTCCTTAAAACATTTCTTAGGGCAAATTATGTGCATCTAAAATAAACAGTCTTCTTATTGATCGCTTCAAAGTCAACAAGTTCCAAATGCAAAATTCAATCAAATCCTTTCTATCGTGTAGAGCGGTGTGTGTTTAGCTCTATAGTCACCAGGGTCCAACTAGAAGTGCATGCCGCGCAACGGGTCTTGAAGTCCCTTTCCTCGTATTCACATTTGTGTTATGAGAGAGCAGTGACCACGGCCACACTACAGATGCCTGGCAGCTTTGCCCCCCTGTTATTTCTTTCTTTCACATTCTCTCCTTTTTTCTCTCTTTGCGGGAGAAATTCATGGTGTTGGGATAAATGTAACAGACAGCAACAACAACAAAAAAGAAAAACAGGTTTAAGTGGACATATCCTTTGATTATGCAAAACACTTTAACATCTTTTTGTTGTTGTTGTTCCCTCTTAGTCTTAATTGAATATCACACAGTGTACACACAGCTCGGCCACAAGAGCCATTGAAAACCCCTCTCACTCCATTTAACTGACTTTTTTTTTTCCCAAAGAAAGAGGAAAGAGCAATTTCAAATGAAGTCAATTTCAGTGCCTGATTATTTAATTCTGTCACAGGTTAAAAGTAAAAAGCGCTGACAGGCAGACAAGTAAATGGCAAGGAAAAAAATTACCACTGTTCCTTGGAATAAGGACTTTGAGCAGTGAAAATATATAGTCTGTTTTTATGTAAAAGATATACCTTCATTCACTCACCCCAAAAAAACTACACAGAGGAACTGATCACTCCACAAAGTGCAATCATCAAGAGAGCAGATAGCCAAATTGCAATGATAGGTTGAGAAAGAAAAAGAGAATTTCACCCAGTTCTGTGTGTGTACATATATATACTTTCATTAGTTAGCAATCTTTCTCCACACTCCCGCCCTCTCCCCTCTGCCACCCACCTCCTCAAAGGAAGAAAAAAAAAAAAAAACCCACACTGAGTTTAACTAATTTACATACTATTTGACTTCAGCCGTTATGCAGTGCATTACTAGTAACATGCAACTTCAGGATTACAGCTAAACCCAATAAAAGTGGACTCAAGTAATACGTTAATCAAAACTAAAATACATAAACAAGTGATAACAAACGCAAAAAAGCATGGTGACAGATTAAAAATAAACATATACATTTTTTTAAATAAAAAAGAATTAGGTATCATGAACATCTGCTTCTCAAGCAGTCTTCAATGGTTTTATCATGCTATTTAATTTGTCTTTCCTATTTAGATGCAAAGGAAGTAAATTCCAAAACTGACATACCATAAACACTGGTGCTACTGATCATTTCTTGCTGGCAGCACAAAAAGCTGAATTGGATTTCTCACAAGCAGGAATTCCAAAGGTTGCTTTTCATTAAAGCCACTTTTCCTCTCAGCTATCAAATGTCACTGCCTTGAAACGTGGGCCCTTTCGTCAGGTATTCATTTAACCTACATGCATATAATTAAGGGGGAAAGCAACATCAACAAAAAGGGGATCTCAGATCACAGGAGAAGAAAGAAAGGAAAAAAAGCACATGACCAGGAATGCAAGTCCATGTCAATTTCACTCACTCCCATTGAAACTAACAAGAGCTCCGGGGAGGACGGTAATAGGATCAGTGGATTGTATATACCATTAAATTATACATCTTTCTCTCCCATTCCTTGCCAACAATACGCCCACCACGCTGTACCCCCTCCAAATGATGTGCTTACATTTTTTTGCAACCGATCTTGTGACATTTTTCTGGTTCCCCCAGCCACGAGATTGTAATTTAACCTCAACTTTTCGTGTGTGTGCAAGATTCTTATTTACACTTCTTATTTACTTAGAAGTTAGTTCCCGAAGAAAGTCTAGCCCCACCCTATGGCTCCGCTTTCTTTTTATTTTATTTTTGAAGTAAAAAAAAGATAGTAATAAGTAAGCCCAATATAGCGAAAAACGAGATTCTTTCAATCGCGAACTCTTAATCCCATACTATTGTTACAATGATTAAGCAGCTAAAATATGCATTATAATGTTTCAGGGCTACTTTGTACAGAGAAATTAGACAGCAGGTTGGCGTACCGAATAGAAACTAATGCAAATTAAATTTAATGTTTACGGCACAACTCGGAGATCTCTTTTTATTACAGGTCTTGGATCTATTTATATTCTTTAAAAATAAAACAAAAACAAAAACAAATTTAAACAGATGGTAGAAAACTACGAAGCTCCTCTTACCTGAACGCGCAGAGCGAGAACCCGATAGGTTAGCGTAGCATCGATCCGATGTGTTTGCTGATGAATGGAAGCTAGGGTTAAGTGAAGGTGCCTATGATTTGAAATCATTCCAAGTTTTTGAAGGGAAGACGGACTGCAGCCTCTGCCATGTTGGAATTTCAAACCCAAAACAGCTGCTTGGAAGGAGCCAGCATGCCAGAGGCTGAGCGCAGGCGCAGAGCGCCGCCGAGCCAAATTCAAATCACTTTCACACTAAGAGCCAAAGATCAGTTTTCAAAGGAGAGAGGGAGAAAGAGACCGAGGCTGCCGTGAGGGAGAGAAGACGGGAGGCAGTGGCGAGAGGCGGGCAGTGGAGAGAGACGGGCAGCGGGAGGACCGGGAGGGAGAGGGAGAGGCGCACGGAGCCCGCGGAGCTGGAGGGGGAGAAAGGGAGGCGGGAGGCGAGCTGGCGAGCGAGCTAGAGACGCGCCAGAGATTCATGGGCAGGGAGGGCTCTATGGCCGCGCCGCGCCGGCCGGCCGGGCGCTCGGGTCATGTTACACGGCCGGGGCCGCCGCGGCCGCCCAGCCTCGCCGACGCGCTCACGCTGCCCGGAGGGGGCCCCGAGGTCATGATTACGCGCGCTGGGACTCGGAGTTCTCCCTGCCCGCACTCTCGGGAAGCCCAGCCTGAGGACAGGAGAGCGACGCCTTAGTGGGAAGGGGCCTTTCTCTCCCACGCGTGACCGGCCAGCCCTTGCGCTCATGAGCCAGCCTCGGAGGGCCCCGGACAGGGCTGCGCTACTCGCAGCCCTACGGGGCCCCTCCCTGCCAGCTCCGGCCCTCTGGACAGCTGCGGCCTGTCCACCCTTCCCCAGCCTCCACTGGACTCCACGAACAGGACAAGGTCTGGCCCTGAGAGCCAGGACCTCTCCCTCACCTTCCCCTGGGCCCCCAGCACCAGCTAGAAAATGACTTTATCTGCCAAGAAGAGGCAATTTCGGGAGGAAAATCTGCATTAAGCCTGTTCTCCTCCCCCTCCTCCCTGTGAATAAATAAAATCATAAGTGTCTAGGTGTGCGGTCCCCTCTCAAGCTCCCTGGCTCCCCTCCCTACCTCCCCCAGGCGGCTCTGGCAGGGGAAAGCAGCGCCCCGGGGACCCCAGTGTGGGCTTGCTGGTGCGCAGGCATAGACGTTAGGCTTCTGCTTTCCCAACCCCCCTCTATGGAGCAATCTGGGGACCCAGGAGTGGGAAGCGAGTATGGGCTTTGTGGTGCTGGGAGCTGAGGAAGAATGAAATGTGCAGTTGAGTGTGTTGCTCGCATCCCAGGGAGCAATGCAGTGCTGATTGTCTGTTGCTGAGATAGTCTTTTGTTCCGAACATAAGGTTTAAGAAACACACACACGTTTTCTGGGGTCTCTTGTTAGATGTAAATGTGCTGCATCCAGACGCTTACTATGCAGTGTAAGCTCAGTTGGTTTACTAATCACCCCGCCCCACCCCCAAACAATCAGGATCATTTGAATGGGAACCTCATTCAGACTTCTAGGCTGAGAGTATTGCCTTCAACCTATTTCATTCTAGACTAGCCAACCATCCAACTGAGATAATAAAGCAAACAATAACATTTGATCATGATGTCTACGAGATAATGTGCCTGGCAAAGTTCTTTAGGAATTGTAATGAGAAAGAGAGTGAGTTGGGTAATAATTTATCTTCATTTTCATTAAATATGACTTTAATAGATAAATGGTGAGTTTATACTTCGGCCTGGTGGATATTCAGTCCACTGTATTTCAACTGAGCTAAGAATGAACGAGGCAAATTATGTATTGGACCAGGAGCCCATCAAGCTGAAAATGTTACCTTTGAAGATTGGAACCAAAACATTCTTGTTTAGAACTGATCCTCGTTGTAACTCTTTACATCTCCCCCAGTTTCTCTACTGTAGCTTTCTCTGCTGTAGTTTTTATAGCAGCTCTCCCGATACTGAAAAATCAGCTCTAATAAAAAAAAAAAAACCAGACATATATACTTTGAAATTAATTTCATTCTCCTTTTGTGATTTTTCTTAACTGCGAATGGAGGCATTTAGTAAACGCGATAAGAAAGAAAAATTATTTTGGTTAAATCTAGGCAGATAATAGAATATAAAGACAAAAAAAGAGAGTGATTTGAGATCTTAACAAATATTTCTAAGGAATGAGAATTCTATTTGGAATAAATCTGACCTTTCTGCACATTTACAAAATAATAGAACTAGCCTTCAAAATAGAACAGAACTTTATTTTGATGTAACAGAGAACACTGAAACCCCTTTTAGTTATATTTTACAAGGTAGCATGAAAATGATATTATGGAAAATTGTTCACTACAGAGAAATAAGTGTAAAGAATATCTATGGGTCACTGTAGGATTAAGTACAGTCAAATTTAGAAAAAAAAAATGTTAAGAACTCTTAATTTCAGTTATTGTCCATTTGTGGAATGACAGCCAGAAGTCCTCTGGACACACAGCAAATGCTGTCTGCAATTCATTCAAAACTGATCTGTCCTTGTTTAAAAACTTCAGAGCTCATCAACCTTTAGCACTAGATTACTAGTACTGAATTTACAGTTCCTTGTGTAAATCAAAATATTGAACTATATATATAATAGAATAGCTATTGAGTATAAAAATAATGTATTTTGATGACAGACATACCATTTGTTTGCAACATCTAAAATAAAATAATCCCTACTCTTTGAGAAAGAGAGGAAAAAGTGTGGTTAGCAAGTTTATTAGTAGATAATAACTAGTACTTTTTTCAATTCCTTTATATATTCATTTTGAATATTATAAAATCCATTGCTCAACATACCAATGAATATAATTAACTGTGGAATCAAAGAAAGGGAAAACTATTCAAAAGAGCACTGCATGTATTTACACAGAGTTTAAAAATTGTTCAAAATTACATATACTCTGGGGGAAAGAGACTTACATAATAGAATATACATTATGGGATTTGCATGACTAATAAGATCCACAGTGGGTTTGTCATTGTCCTACTTCTGAAATTTTTTTTTTCTTTTAGGTATAAGCAAAAGTTGCTTTTCCCCGGTTACTTTAAGTAAAAGGAAATAAAATTTGACTATTTTTTTTTTCATGGAGGTTTAATTGCTTTGTTTGCAATGTTTACAGTGGGTTTTTTGTTGCACTAAGAAAACTATCTTCACTGATATGACATGATTAAATAGCATTTTAGTGATCATCATATTCTATGTGCATTTATCTTTAAAACTTTTATTCAATAGAAATTCTCTAGCCATAACTGATGGATACCTCTATAATATATTCTATGAAACTTTTTTGTGACAACATAAAAATTAGAAGTGGAGCATGTAAAGAAGTTTAAATGAGCTTATCAAGGAAACAGTTAATATAGAGAAGCACCTGTTTGACTATTTTTTTCACAATACGTCAGTCACATTTCTTTAGTTTTAATTTTTTAAATGTGGAGACATTAAAACAAAATGAACTGTTCTAATAAAAACACTAATTTTTAATATATGTTATATTTTGTCCTGGGATATTTAAGAAAACCAGAAGAAAAATGAACATAAGTTTTATTTTTCTTCAGGAATGTGTGTATACGTGTGTGCCTTAGTGTTTGTGGGTATTCATCTCAAGCTAATTCAGAGGAGAAGAATTGCACTTTTCCCTTGTTCTTTTTCTCCACATAATAAAAACAACAATAACAAAAATATAGGCTAAGAAATAAACAAGATGATATTGAATGGAATTTTGCAAGTGGCGATATGCTTGCCTGCACTGGACGAAGGGTACTATGAGCTAAGGTGGACACAGAAATGTGCTTTGCCTGTGTGACTTTTCCTTAGTATGTGCTTTTCCATAGGAAAGGGAAGGAAAAGATGGCTATAAGTAGAAGATGATAGAAGGAAGATTAGAGAGATGAGGATGAAGAGATACTTTAAATTCAGTACTAAACATTTTGATAAAACATTAAACTAACAATATCTTTTTTTTTAATCACTATATTTCAAAAAGTGTTCCAGGACTTAGTAGCTGTCTATTAAATCTAGACTTTTTTTTCCATATTGCTCACAAATCCAAAGTAAACCTTGAAATGGTGAAATCAGTGATATAATAATTTTTCAATCATTCCATAAAGCTGCAGTTTATTTTAAGCCTAATCATTTGTACTTCAATTACTCTAAGACTACTGAAAAGTTCTTATTATGCACCCCCCCAAAATAAAAGATAATGAAGACCTTGACCTCATTGACAAAAATCACTCAAATTCTTCAGAACTACACTTAACTTTCAAATACTGTCAAATGTTCTCACTGATCTAGCCCTATGATGGAGAGAGAGGAACTAGTGGAAAATCCTATGATGGGTTCACTAAAGATATTTTCTTGGTTATACAGAAATACTTTATTCTAATTACCTGAGGATTGTATTTTTTTCATTTATATATAGTTGTAGTATTCTTACCTTTGCTGCCCCCACAGCCTGGTTTTGCATGATTCTCAATTTCATTCAAAAAGTACATCCTGAATACTTACTGTAGTTAAAAGTATTGCACCAAAAATTGCAAAAGAGTTAAAGAAAATTGACATTAACATTTTAAAGATGAGGCTAGATAAATATAGCTCAAAGTGAATATTATAAGTACACTAATCAAATACTTCTGCCCAGAAGAAGATGTAGGTTTGTTCAGGAAGAAGAGGGCATCCTTTTTGGACTTTGTGGTTTCTATCTTATTCTCCACAGTACAAACTGCTTGTACATTGCATATACTGGTTTTTTGTTGTTGTTTTGGGGGGGGGTTATTTTGTTTGTTTGTTATTTTATGCACTCTGTGCTTCTCTTGCCATTGTGCTCTCTGCCTGAAGTGATTTTTACCCTCCTCTTTTGTGGGCTAACTTCCTGGAGACTTAGAGCACTTACTTCCTCTAGGGACAAACCCCAGCCTTTCTAGGGAGTATAAGGTATTTTTCCCCAGGCATTCACTGAAATCTACATCTTATCTGTATCTTTACATCATTTCAGAAGTATCCTTAGGTTTGACTGCTCCAGCAGATTCTGAGCTTCTTGAAGGTAGGCCATCTTTCATTTTGTTTTTCCCCCAGTGCCTAAATGAATAAATGGCAATCCTGAATAAATGGCTACTGAGGAAACTAATGAGTTGATGCATAAAGAAAATAGATATGAGTGAAGGAAGATAGAAAATTTGGGGTGAGATCTCTGCAGGAAACAGCTGATAGTCTAGTTTGGCTGAAACTTTGCTTAACACCAGTAGAGAATGGGAAATAAGGAAATCAGAATTGGGAAACGTGTTGCAGAAGAACTCCATTGAGTCTCTGTCAGAGAGGTTTGCATTTGATAGGTAGATAACAGGGAGATTGGGAAGATTTTTAAGCAAGAAATTTAGATGGGCTTTAAGAAGATTAGAGTTAACAGAACCCTGGCTTTAAGAAGACAAATTTAACAGAACTGGAAATGGGGAGACCAGCTGGGAAGTTATTGCAATTGTCTATCATTTTCTGGTCCCTCAAACTGTCAATCTTTCTTGTAGGGTTTGGAGATATGCTTCCTTGCCTTTTTTATAGATGTTCTATTTGTATTGATTGCTCAATACTTCACGTTCATTTTGTAATATTACAAAATGTCAGTGTGTTTAAAGGCATTCATTTAATGTCAAAGATATAAAAAAGGACAATGCATTGGAATTGAATTTTTTTCCTCTACCTGAACATAGTCTTTTGACTCATTATTCTGCCTCCTTCCTTGATGAGCACTTTACAATTAGTTCCACTCACACTGTGCTTTTAGCTTAGAAGGTATTGCACTTTCAAGAGAAGTAATAATCAAAGATAGGAAAGGTCTTCTCTGTAGTATGTTTGAACAAGCAAAATAAATTTGTTTTTTATATACTGAATAAAAATATAAATGTACATTTCCTTCATTTGAAGTATATTAAAGTTTCCTAAGCAGGGCTTTTAATTCATTTAAAACAGCATTAGGTTAGGTGGGCTGTTGGTGCTTTGAATTAATGTGCAAGCTGTTAATCTCTGTAGACCTGGATTTAAAATTAGACAAAGCAATAATTAGTTTGGCACCATCATTTCACTACCCAGAGGGTAATAATGTAGGTCATAAAATACTACAGCCTGGCACAAGTTTTTTTTCTTTTTTTTTCATACAAAACAAGATCTAGTATAGGTGGTAAAAATATAAGAAATTTTATATATATATATATATATGGATGAGGCTAGATAAATATAGCTCACAGTGAATGATTGTCACTAGGAAGTACAATAGCTTGGCTTTTGATGTATGCTGCATTATTCCTAAAGAGACCTAATTTCATAAATTCTTATCAGGTTTTCCTGGTTTAAGGTGAGTCTTTCCCCTCTAAGTGATACAAAGAAATCTTCATAGTTTTTCTCAGTGTCTGCTTTTCTCCCCTCTGTATTATTTTCCCATACATCATTTATCCATTTAGTCATAGAATTAAGATTTTAATTCATACTATGCTCTTATTTTACTGAAGTTCTTTTCCTATTTTGCCATTTTGTTACATTATAAGAATGTTATACTGTAAATATTTTTAACATATAAAAGTATTGCATTCAAGTAAGTGCTTGCCATATATACCTTGATTTGTTTTCATGGCAAATGACTACTGGCAATATCAATAATTCAAGAACAGAAACAATGAAAATACAGAGGAATTGCATTTGGATACCTCTTCCTGTCAATCATCCTTGCCAGATTCCTATTTGAACATTCTGAAAATGAGGAAGACATCAGGTCTAGCCTTAAGTATGAGTAATAGTTTTCTATTTTCTTACACTGCTCACCCCAACTGAGCTTTTAAAGCACAGGTATCTTGGGTACCTCTATATAGCTTACTATTTCAAGCTATGGAAATAATGTTTTAATATTGAATTGAAAATATATTTCAAACAATATACATGTTCATATTTTCTATTTTACATAAAGCAATATGCAAGCACCTGTTTGTATCTATAGAGATTATTCAATGTATTAGATGAGTACATTCACAAATCATTTAAGTTGAGCTTTTCAAGTGATGTGAGACACTGATACAAACTTGCTAATGATAATTATAGAACTGATGCTGATTTAGTCATTTCAAAAAGCCACGGAGGCATAATTAGTGTCTGAATGGCCTCAATATTGCATTATTAGGAGGCTAGGGTGAAACTTGAAATGAGAACATCAAGGCTGATAACAGAAAAGAAAACATGAAATACATACATAATTCATTCTGGGATATTATAAATGTTTCTAACCAGAAACAATAATTTGCAGAAAGCATCTCATGTACTGGAGCCAACTGCAATCATTTGGTCAACCTGTTAAAGATCAAATAGTATATTCTTAGCTATTCTCAGTGGTGTCTTTGTAATAAAGTAGCAGCAAACAGACATTGTTTGCTTCTGGTCACTTTTAAAGAATGTTCAGTTTATCAGTAGGGACTTTAATCTCAACCTTAATAGAGTACAAAAGCAGCCTTGTTCCTGTGCTTCTCTCCTTAAGGCCACAAGCCATGTGTGTCTTTTTTTTTTTTTTAATTTAAAAGAAGCAAAATAAAATTCCCCTTTTGAGAACACTAAATGTTCTGGGTGCTTCCCCCTACCAAGAGGAATTTTTATTCACCTTTTCTTTTCTTATCTTTCTTTCTTTCTTTTTTTTTTTTTTTTTCATGCTTTACTTCTGCCCCTCTTGCTGATACACAGATGTTCCACCATTCTTCAGAATCATCACAGGACTGAAGACATACAGAACCCTGATTAAGTACCCTTGCCTGCTTGACCATTATCAAGGGTTGGTGGTTGCTGTGTTGGTTGACTTAAGCATTATAAATATCCCCAGTTTTGAATTGTCACCTATTAGGGGGCAATGCAAATGAAAAATTACACCTGAATCACATTGAACACATAAACAGACGGCACTGTTAGTCATTGTTTCTCATTAGCATAAGCATACAGATAATCACACAAAGGCATCTTTAAATATTATCTTCCTGGCTATTTGCAATGTGATTTTCAGTTTTGTTATTATTTCATTTCCAAAAATTCCAAGTTTTGAGTTGTATTGAATGGGAAAAATCTGGGTTGCAGTTTAGTACTATCATAAATACTGTTCCTTCATTTCCCAATGTGTCTTGCTCTCAGAACAATCAGATTTCCAACTATCTGGGTGAAAAGAGAGAGAAAAGAGACATGTAAGTATGGTAGTAAAAAAAGAGCATAAAAAATGAGCATTTGGAGTAAGTGGGGTTATTATATCAATCAAATAAGTTTCAGAGGGTGAAACTACATTTTGGTCTCCCAAGTATAACAGCCAACCCATTTAATTTTTAAAAATGAAGTTAGTATATTTGCTATTGTTTCTCTAACAGTATAACAACTGCTAAACACTGAATGTATCCTATGCCATATGTAAATTCAGAATTATTGATGTGGAATTCCATGGTGAGACGCTCTGGGGTATCCTTGGTCGGATTTGCTTGTTTTGTTTCTCATGTCCTCATCATACATACAAGCAGTTCATCTTCCTATCCCTCCCTTTCCATACTGATAAGTGGAGAAGCCAAGTCCATCACTTTCAATAAGGATGTTTTTGGCTGTGAGTAAAGAAAAAAACAACCAAAAAACAACCAGTAGCTCTAGTACTAACAGGTTCTTAATAGAAATTTGTGGGTAGAGCAGTTCTCAGGTTTCTCCTCTACAATCTGCAACATTTTGGTGGTATTTGTTATATATTATGGGTGCAACAGCTTCACATGTCTCATGAAACAAGACTGTATCCCGGGGGGGTTTCAAGAGAGCAGAAAAGAAATGATCAGCACTTGTGAGTTAGAAACAAACCCCTTCTCTGTGAGTTGAACAACAAACAACAACAAAAACAACAACTATAGAGCAACTGCCAGTTGAGGTAGGTGACTGGGAAAATGTTGAAGTTCAAAAGTGGACAAAGACATGGAGAAATCCAGAGACTCAGGGTAGCAAAAAAAGTGAGAATTAGAGCTCTAGAGCTAAAGGTGAGCCAGAGTGCCAAAGGGTAGGGTAGTGGAAGAAAAGAGAGCTGATCCCTTCAGAGTACATTTCTGTTAGGGGAACTTTGCATTCTGTACTAGCTTACATTGATGAACAAGGCAGCTTAAAACTATCTGAAATGGTTTTGTCCCATACAACTCTTGCAGGTCATCTGGTAAACAGCAAAAAAGGAAAGGGTAAATAACCACCAGACTTTACTCTCCTCAAGAGGGGCATAGCCTAAGAAAATGTGGAAAGAATTATTGATCAGCATAGGTAGTAAGCATTCACTCTTGCCCACATGGTCAACTACCTCAACAAAGACAATACTTTCAATTTTTTTTTTTTAATGAACATAATTTATTTTATTTTTGTGTGTGTGGTGCTGAGGATCGAGCTCAGTGCCTCATGCATGCCAGGCAAGCGTTCCATGACTGAGCTACATACCCAACCCCATACTTTCACTTTTTATTAAGATTTTTTTTTTTTTGAGGCCAGGCATAGTGGTACATACTTTAATCCATATGACTCAGTAGACGGAGGCAGGGATTTCACATGTTCAACGCCAGACCCTGACTTGAAATCAAATTAAAAAAGCTGGAAATGTAACTCAATGGTAGAACACCCCTGGGTTCAATCATATATATATATATTTTCTTTGTGTATATATATATATATATATATATATATATATATGAACAAAGAAAAAACATTGCTCTTTGATTCACATATGTATAGTTTTGTATAAATACATGTGTATACCTCTATATGAATATATATATATTTACATATATGTATTTATACTTTTATACATATATACACATATGCATTTTTTTCTTTTAATTTTCACATCTTTTCTTTTTTTCTCCATCTTTTTATCTTTTGGAATTTTCTAATTTTTCTTTTGCTTTTCTTTCCCTATCTTTCCTGTCTTAACTAATTTTACTTTGATTATTTTTTAACATTTTAGTTTGTTCTATATTATTTTTGCCCCTGCTAGTCTTGTTGAAATTTGGATGATGTTATGGATATTGTTATTTTTAAGTTATTTTTATTTTATGTCTTTATCTGGTCTGCTTCTATTTGTTGTGGTTATTTTTATTTTTTTCTCATTCTTTATAGTCCTGGGAAATATCCTGACACTTAGATCCTATTGAATAAAAGGCTTGTCACTGAACTACATGTTCAGGTAAAAGGAATTGTACTATACTCCATTATGACCCAGTCCCACTTACACCTCACTGGATTCTTCAATTGGAAAATAAGGGAGACAGAAATTTCCAGCTGACAAAATGGCCTCAAGTATGTATGGCATGGGAGGCCTAAAGACCTACTCCTGGACATTCATCACTATTATATAGCAGGGAAAAACAACACAAATAACATGGTCATTGCACCTATAAGGTTCTTAGGTTGCTGCCATATCCTTTTTAAACACACATTGCAGTCTCAACATAACTCCCTGATACAACAGAAGGACCCCACTTTGTGAGACATACAAAGAAAGTGGAGTGCTCAGGTACTGACACAGTGTGCCTTATATAAAAATTCACTAACCACACCTAAATAAGCAATAGGGAAATTACACTACACAGCCCCATTACAATTAAACTCAACACTACACAATGATCTGATATCCCAGGACACTTGGTCAAGAATAAGCCATTTCTTAAATCTTCACATAAATATGGAAGAGATAATTATACCAACAGGTTGAAACAACTCAAAATAGAAATGCAAGAAATATTACAACAATACAACATTACTCTTCCAAAAGTTCATAACTGTTCAATAACTGATTCCAAGGATACTGAAGTAGATGAAATGCTGGACAAAGAATTAAAAAGTATTATGTTTAAAATGATCAATGAATTGAAAGAGGATACAAATAAACAGCTGAATGAATTAAAGAAGACAATTAGAGTATGCAAGAGCAATTCAATAAAGAAAAAATTCTGTAAAAGAAGCAATGAGTAATTCTGAAAATACAAACCTCAATAAGTCATATAAAAATTCAATCAAAAGCTTCACTAATATAATAAATCAAGCTGAACAAGGAATATCAGAGCTTGAAAAAAGGATGGATCAACTAGTACATTCAGACAGTAAAAAAAAATAAGAAATAATCAACAGATCATACAAAATCTATTGGACATCTTTAAAAGACCAAATGTATGAATAATAGGAATAGACAAGGGAATGGAGGTATACACTAAAGGCATAGAAAATCTAGTCAGTGAAATATTAGCAGAAAATTTCCCCAATATTGGGAAAGATAGGGACATGCAGGTATAGGAGGCATTTAGAACCCCAAATAGACATGACCAGCAAAGAACCTCTTCACTACATACTATAGTTAAACTGCCAAAAGTAGAGAAGAGAAAAAAAATGAAAAAAAAATGAAGAACTGATAGAATAGCCAAGTTTCATATAAAATCAAACCTGTCAGAATAATAGCAAATTTCTGAGCTGAAATTCTAAAGGGCAGAAGGACATGAAATGATGTATTTTAAGCTCTGAAAGAAAATAACTGCCAACCTAAATTACTATATCCAGTGAAGTTATTCTTTAGAATTAAAGGAGAAGTAAACACCTTCTAAGAAAAGCATAAAGTAAAGGAATAGAAGACTACTAAACTAGCACTACTAAAAGTACTTAAAGAAATCCTAAACCCAGAAGGGAAAAAAGATAAACACAATCACAAGATTTCAGGAGAAAAACAAATTACTCTAGAAGAGTAGATAAGCAAAGGAGAATCAGAAAAGGATTAAATATTACTAATGCAGAAAGGCATCAGAACACTATTATGAATCAGGGCGAAAGAAACAAACATAGATAATTCAAAAACAAACCAGAAAACCACAAAATGACAGGCAGTAATACAATTTTTTCAATAATAACCCAGAATGTAAATGGTCTAAGTCTCCAATTAAGACTGGAGATTCAAACTGACTCATTAAAATAAAAAATAAGACTCAACACAACAATTTCTCTCTGCAAGAAACACACTTCACTGGAAAAGAAAGACAGGCTGACAATGGAAGAATGAAAAGCAACATTCCAAGCAAATGGAATATGAAAGCAAGCAGGAGTAGCCACATTTACATCCATCAAAACAAACCTCAAGCCAAAATTGGTCAGAAGAGACAAAGAAAGTTACTACATATTGACCAAATGAACAATTAACTAAGAAGATATAACTATTATATATGCACCAAATGTCAGAGCATCTGACTTTATAAAACATAATACTAGACACAAAGAGTTTGGTAGAATACTAGAAATAAAGGGAGTGATAGACTGGAAGACAATAATAGTGTGTGACTTCACCCCCACACTCTCACCAATAGGTAGATCATCCAGACAAAAATTAACCAATAAAAACTGTCTTTAAATGAGTTAAATTACAGTATATGCCAAATGGTTTAAAGCAAATTTCTGAGCAGAAACTCAAAAGATCGTGAGAGCATGAAATGATGTATTTCAATGGTTGTATATCAAATTCAACAACACAATAAAAGGTTTATGCATCATGATCAAGTTGTTTCCACTCTAAGGATACAAGGATAGTTTAATATCTGCACATCATTTAATGTAATATAGCGTATAAATAAAATCAAGGATAAAACTTGAATGATGATCTTAGTAGATACAGAAAAAGAACTTTTGACTAAATTTGACTTCCTTTCCTGATAAAATCTCTGAAGAAACTAAGCATTGAAGGATCATACCTTAACTTAATAAAGACTATGTATTATAAGCCCATAGCCAATATGATACTGAATGGGGAAAACCTGGAATCTTCTAAAATCTAAAATCTCACTACTTCTACTCCATGTAGTACTTGAACTTTTAGCCAGATCAATACAGGAAAATAAAAAAAATATATATACAAAGAGATAAAAACAGAAAAGAAGGAAATTAAACTATTATTTTTTGTAGGTGATATCCTTCTCTGCTTATAAGACCCTAAAGACTCCACAAACAGACTCATAGAATGGATAAAGAATTTCAGCAAAGTATTAGGACACAAGATCAACACACAAAAATCAGAAGCTTTTCAATATACTAACAACAAACTCACAGAGAAAGAAACTGTCCCATTCAGAATAGTCTAAAAAAAAAAAAAAAGAAAGAAAGAAAGAAAAGAGAAAAGAAAAAGCCCTATAAAGTAAACCAAGGAGGTGAAAAGCCTCCAAAATAAAAGTTATAAAACACTGAAGAAAAAAATTTAAGAAGCCACTTGGAGATGGAAAGACCTCTCATGTGTAAGGATTGAGAGAATATTATTGAAATGACCATACAACCAAAGTGATCTACAGATTCAATGCAATGTTCTTCGAATTATCAATGACATTCTTCAGAGAACTAGAAAAGAAATCCTCAGATTCATGTGGAAGCACAAGACACACCAAATAGCCAAAGCAAACTTGAGCAAAAAGAGCAATGCTGGAGGCATTACAATAACTGATTTAAAAATATACTATGGAGCCATAGTTACAAAAACAGCATGGTACAAGCCTTAAAACATGCAAATAGACCAATGAAATATAATAGAGGAAACAGATAAAGCCCTACATTTACAGCCATCTGAGTCTTGACAAAGGAACCAAAACATACATTGGAGATAAGACAATCTTTTCAACAAACAACACTGGGAAAAGTGGATGTTTATATGTAGAAAATTGAAACTGGATTGATCTCTTTCATCCTGTACAAAATTCAAAATGTATTGAGGACCTTAAAGTAAGAAAGAAAACTTCAAAGCTACTAGAGCAAAATCAAGAAGGAAACCCTTCAATATAATGTCACAGTGATTTTCCCAATAGGATGCCAATAGCTAAGGAAATAAATGCTAGAATTGACAAGTGAGATTACATCAAATCAAAAAGCTATTGCACAGTAAAGGAAAATCATCAGAAGAATATAAAGACACCTACAAAAGTGGAGAAAATCTTTGCCAGCTATTCACCTGACATATGATTAATATCCAGAATACACAAAGAACTCAAAATAGTAAACAACAAAAGAGCAAATAATGCAACCAAAATGATCTGAACAGACAATTCTCCAAAAAAAAAGTACAAATGGTTAGTAAATATATGAAAAATGTTCGAAAATTTTACCCATTGGGGAAATACAAATCAAAACATCATGGCAATTCCTTCTCATCTCAGTCAGAAAGAATTTTTATCAAAAAAAAAGTAAAATATAATACATGCTGGTAAGGATTCGAATAAAAAGGAAGCCTCATCCACTATTGGTAGGACTGTAAACCTAGGATAGGGACTGCAGGAAAGTGGTATGGAGGTGATTCAAAATCTAAAAATAGAACTACAAAAGAAGAAGACGAACAACAACAAAAATACCATGTCATCCAACTCCTGGGTATCTTTCCAAAGGAAATGAAGCCCTGGGTATGCTCCTGGGTATGTTCCCAAAGGAAATGAAGCCCACAAACATGTTTGTTTGTTGTGGCGTTATTTACAACAGTCAAGATATGCAGTCAACCTAGGTGTTTGTTGACAGACGAATGGGTATAAAAATCTGGTATACATATATACACAATGCAGTTTTAACTCAGCTATAAAGAAAAATGAAATAATGTAATTTGCAGGAAAATTGATGGCACCGGAGATTATCATCCTGAGCAAAAATAACCAGAAATAGATAAATATAGCATGTTGTTTCTCATATGTAGAAACTTTAAAAAATTAAAATAAAAAGATGCCCTGAATGTAGAATAGGGACTGTTACAGGATGGGAAGGTGTCGGGAGTTGTCCTGGATTCAGATGCCTTTAAGTCCTGATGCACCAGATTCTGAACAATTATTGCCTTCAGTCTGGCAGGGTAGTGCCATGTCACAGTAACTTGTGTGTTACCCCAACTTGGATAATAAGGCGTGGCTTCAGGAGTAGGCGTCACCGGCTGGGGCTGAGTTATACTCATCTGTTCCTTTGTAATCCTATCCCTTTGCCCTTTTGGGGATAGAATGTTCCTTGGAACCACCCCTTGTGTGTCCCCTATATAAGAATAAAGAAGTCCAGTGTCTTTCTCTCTTTCCATGGACCCTTAAGGTCAAAGAGCCAACACAGATTTTAAAAAGTTACTTCTGTGTGTTTGTGTGCGTTTTTTGGTCGTTGTCTTAAGTTATTGTAATAGTCAGATTTTCTGAACCCAGCATTAGGTCACCAGCTAGGATAGATGGCAATAGGAAGGGCATAGAGGGCAAGTGGGAAAGGGAAGGAGGGCACAAGAGGGTAGAAGGGAGAATACTGCATGTATTTTCTAGTAACAGTTAAGCCCATCAATTATATAAAATTATAATTATAATAAAAACACCTTATCTAGTGGAATTAGAGTACATCCTAAACATATCTATTATTATTTTTAAGGAAACCTTAACCAAGATGCAATCAATGGAGTTACCATTGTTGGGTCACATTATTGTGACCATTATTGGGTCACATTTCTGTGCTTAAACTAGGAGTGGTAAGAGGAGTAAGACTCCTAAGACTGGCTTAGATCAACCACAAGTCATTTCCTATTCTGTGAAAGGAGTCACACATTGATAAACCAATACAAACGTATTTGAGGAAAAAAGCAACAGAGGTGGTCCTGGTGGTGATGGAGTTTATAGAATGGCTGTGTAGGACGACCATTCTGCACAATGCAAGTAATCCACTTTGACTGTGGTTCTTGTGAACAGTGCTTTTAGAATTGTGGTACTGCACAACTGAAACAACTGCCTACATAACCTGTATCTGAACAACAAGAATAGCCCATTACATTTGTCATGCTTTGTAGCCCATCTGGATACTTCATGATCTAATTTATATCTTTATTTTGAGAATCTGCTTTTCATAAGTTCCAACAGTTCATAGCATGGGTGAGAGGCCATCATTTCAGAAGCAATCAGGGCTGTGAGATGTAGAAACTATTATTCTCAACATCAATTAAAATACTTAAATTCTTCAAATCTAAGCAAATCATGGAGAATCTGATTATCTCTAGATAATACTAAGATGAATAAAGAGATTGTTATCAAGTTTTAAAAAGTTCAAAATAATAAAACATTCAGTTGGACATATGGTACACACATAATAGATACTTGTTGAAAGAATGACTGACTGACTGAATGAATAGAGTTACATCGACTTGATGAAGAAACCGCTAATTAAGAAAAATTTAGGTACTCCCTGGTAGTCCGACTAGCCATTTTCATTTCCTTGGAGATAGGAGGAAATCTAAAAGCAATTGCAACAGGAAGATTTTGGGATAAAACTGCCCTACCAGAAAAAGAATTGGAACATTTGGGCCATGCAAACAAGTTCAATTAATAAACCCAGGAATTTTAATAAAAGAATTAACTTTTGTCCATGATGATGTTAAACTTATCAGCTGTTGTATCACTGTAGTGACAGACTGATAAAAAAATAATAATAAGATGCCTTTCACCTCCAATGATTTTAAAAATCTTTGCCAATATTTTCCTTTCAGAGTAAGAAAGGATAATACAAACAGGGAAAATTACAACATGTGCAGAAACATGGCTTTAGCTATACCTAAATACTACAGGTATTTCAGAAATATCTACCTGTAAAGATTGTTTTAAAAATAGAAAGAATGCTTTTTTGATTATTATAATTATACCTTTTAAAGAGTTTGAAATCATGCTCATGTCATACTCTAATGAGGGCCATTTGTACTTCTGCTGCCATAGCAATAGTAACTTTCCTTCCCTGTTTCCTTTTCCATTTCCCCCCAAAACTTCCTAGGTTTTTTCCTTTGCTATCATCAAACATGCATTATATCTTACAAAATCAGTGTTGGCTATGTATCAAAGCAGACATTGTATCTAAGGACAAGGAAATATAGACACAAATTCTAGCCAGCACAAATTGAACTTTTGCTAAGATTTTTTTTTTTTAAACAAAGTTACTTTAGCTCTCCAGGACCTAATTCTTATACAGTCAAAACAGACCCAGCTGAGATTCAAGGAAATCTTGGGTTTTTCCAATTTTTTAGCTGTTTTGGAGATTTATTGAATCTCCTCTTTCCCTTATTACTGTCTTCTTTTGGTGAGTACTCCAGGTCTTGTTTTGGATGGGAAGGCTGATTCCACATCCATACTCTGTCTTCCCTGGGATTTAATTTCCTGTGTTCAGTCTTGGTGGTCCTGTCTGCAATAGCTTTCCCTGATGTGATCATGTAGTCCTCACTTTGTGTGTTCCAAGTTGCCTCTT
The DNA here is from genome assembly GCF_001458135.2 of Marmota marmota marmota. Taxonomy (NCBI): domain Eukaryota; kingdom Metazoa; phylum Chordata; class Mammalia; order Rodentia; family Sciuridae; genus Marmota; species Marmota marmota. Next base: position 50,989,860 of record NW_026000037.1, read on the forward strand.
TTCAAGGTGTCTCATCAATACCTCTGCATGTTTCTCTTGGTGTCTTGAATTTCTCTCACCTTTTCTGTGTCCCTCTTAGGGGTTTCAGAATCTTTTGGATATTTTTCCATGTCATGCCTTGGTATCTGCTCTCTGAGAGTGTGTCTTTACATCTGATCCTGTAGGCATCTTACTCATTGCTCCTATTCAAAAGTGGCATCATAATGGCACCAACTTCTTTAAGAAAAAGGATTGGAGAAAAAAAAATTAAAAATAATTAAAATAATAAAAAATACTTAAAAATAACAATAAAAATAATTAAAAATAACAATGACTATGTGTAAATGGCAGAAAGAACAATAGAGAGAAAGGAACAGGGGGAGGGGAGAAAAAAGGGGAAGGATAGGTACTTGGGTCTGAATTAGAACGTTATGTATTCCATGCTTTTATAATTATGTCAGAATGGATTCTACCATCATATATAACTAAAAAATAAAAGCAATTAAGTGTAAATTTGCATAAAATTAATGAACCATTCAGAGCTGTCTCAATATGTCTCTTGTTAATTATTAGTAATATTTTTTTTCCTAAAAAAATTAAAAAGAAGAAAATATTGGAGGTTGAAGGAGGTCTCCACAACTGTGGCTAAACTTGAACCTTGTTTACTTCTGGTTTTTGCCCAAAATTCCCTTTCTACCACTATCTCTTTCCATTTCTTGTCTTTCCTCTACTTCAGGTGCTATTTCTAATCTTTCTCTGTATTTTCAAGAGCATCTTTTACTTTATCTTATATTCTTTCCAACAGTGATATGTATATATAAACTCCATTCTGCATTCTTAAAGCCTCTTATTTTTAATTTGCAAAAACAGAATTTCTCTCAAACTCATGTCTTTTTCCCCTACCTTTTATATAAGACTATTTTTGTCTGGGATTGGAATTCAAATTTGAGATTTTGAAGATGATACAGTTTGAATGGTGTAGTGAGAGTAATAGATAAAAAGAATAATGTGAGAAATGTCCAAAATAAAAGATGTTAGTATCTCAAAATAGGATCAGGATAGCCCACCATATTAGCATGCTAGGTTGAAAGAAGTCTTTAGGGAAAAAAATCTCAAATTCTCTCAGAAAAATAGCCAAGTATTAATTGTTTCCACATATTTTGCCAGGATAGTATTTAGAACCAATTGTTGGGTAATATTTCAGTTACAGAGCAGAGCTGAACATAACAACAAGCAGCTACATTATGTTTTATTTTATTATTTTTTATTTTCTGCTGATTATTTTATTGCTTATATCCAACAGCCTGAAGGTCATCTTTATGAATGAACAGACTAGAAATTGTGGATCACCCATTGAGTGAGGTTTTCTAACTTATTTCATGTGATTTTTAGGATAGTATTATTAATTGTATTTTCAGGTAAGAAAACTGAGTCTCAAAGAAGATGAATGATTTGCAGGACAGCTAGAATTCTAGTAAATGGCAGTACTAGGCATTCTACCCAGTTCTATCCTGCTCCCATGTCTCTGCACATTTTATTACACCATGCTCTTGTCCCTCACACTTCTAGTGGTATTTTGCCCCCGTACCTTGCTAAACTTCATTCTAGTATCTACATGCCTGAAATCAGTGTCAGGACTGCTAGGAAATTGCTCAATATTTTTCAGACTTGTACAGGCTAAAATTTCCCAACCTAAAATTAGATTTGAAGTTACTCACTCATGCTGTAAAGCCAAGCTGAAACACTGTGCCATGGAGTTCTCCTTGTTTATTGTTCAGTTAAATTGACAGGTCTTGATGACAGGTGTTTTCTTTTCTTTTTTTTTTTTTTTTAATATCAACAACTGATTAAATTGATAGAGGTGGAAGGACACTAAGTCAGAACAAATATCTTTCTATTTTTTAAGCCATTATCTTAGGTTTGGGAAATATTCATGATTCAAAATATGTAAATTTTTCAATAATTAAATTTTCACTCTTGTTTCTTTGACTAAATTAAAAATGATAAACATAAAGGTGACTCAGACACATCACCATATATACATAAATATGTACATATGTAGTTATGTGTATATATATATATATATTTAGTTTTTTGTCTACATTTCTTATTTTTCCCTGAGTACTGACATTCTTTTAAGAAGCAGTCATCATTTTCAGAAAATAATGATATGTATTGAGGAATTCATTCAAATATGAGGTTAAAATTGAAGCAAAATTATATGTATGTACATGCGTATAATTCAATATATTATATATGTGTACATATATAATGTGTACTTTAGAAAAATGGACATTTCTCTTTCTCCAATAAAACAAAATAGAACTTCAGAACTAAATCTTTGCAAATAAATCTTAAAACTGGAAGAGAGATTTAATGTAAGCAACATTTTTCAAAGTGTGCTTTAAATCTTCTATGTAGTACGATTCATCTGAGAAAGTTGCTGGATCCTATTTCAGACCAACTAAATCTTGTAGGAAGAATTCTGGATTCTGATTTTAACAAGCCCCAGGGATGATTCTTTAACAGACAAATTTGAGTACTTTTCCTCTGGGGCATAGATCTAAAACATCCCCATCCTCAAGTGAATCTCATTTATCAAACTGAAAGTAGTGTAAAGTTGGTTGCAGTGTCACACACCAGTAATTGCAGCTACTCAGGAGGCTGAGGTAGGAGGATTGAAAGTTTGAGGGCACTCTTGGCTAGTTGGGGAGTCCCTATCTCAAAATCAAAATATAAAAAGGTCTGGAGATGTAGTTCAGTGATAGAACACACCTGAGTTCAATCCTTAGTACTAGAGAGAAAATTAAAAGTAGCTTGAATCCTTTTATTTGGGATTTCCTTCCTTCTTTCATCCCTTCCTTGATATACAGTCTTTATAGATGAATATATAAGTAAGAGAGAAAGAGGAAATTAGTCTATTATCTGATGGCAGATAAAGTGTTGTTCCTCTTTCCAAAAATGTAATTCTCCTCCTTGCCCTACTTGGAGTATAGATGGATCCTCTATTCTCACACCCAGCAATAGCAATATCTTAGTCATAGCTAAGCCTTTGCTTCTTTAGGGGATCTTTCTTGTCTAGTAAGAGACAATAGGTTCTTTTAATCTCTTAATCTTTTCTGAATTTATTTTGGTTCCTCTTTTAATGAATCTCAACATGATGCACAGAACTATAAAATGCATTGTAGCACTATGAAGAGATGTACAAATAGCAGCGATATATCTTTTATCAGAGCATTTTGTAATTGAATTTCTGAATATTTTCTGCATTGATGTTTACATTCTTTTATCTGCCTTTATACTTTCTTAATGATGGATTCCATGACTGGCAGAGATGGAAATTACCTGTGTGCGGATGGATTGCCAGTCCTCTTAGCAAGTAACCTCTATATATGCCAGCATGCACATATGCATATACAATTCTGGCAAAATTTAAGTAGTCTTCCTGTGTTTATAGCTTAAGCTTCATAAACCCCCAATGTCTTCCTGAATCACAAATGCAAAGGAATTTCCTCTCATGTTTTCTGCTTCCCTATATAAACTATCATTAAACATATGTGTATATTTTCTGGTCTCTTTCTCATCTCACACTTTTAAATACTCCTTAAAGACAAAAATTATTTTCATGACATTATCAGATCCCCAAACAATTCCTGATATAAAGTTGACATTCATTAAAATTTTTTGAATAAATGATTAAAAATAGAATTATTTTAAAGGAGACCAATCTTGTAATTTTATTAATTATTCCTTGAGGATGGGAACTTACATGTGAATATTCTACTTATTCAATAAATATTGAACACATATTAAAACAATAAATAAATAATATTTTTTGGAAATGGAAGAATTTTGTTTATAATAGAGCCATCATTTCTATTAAATAAAGCAACTCTATTAAAGACATACTTAAATACATTTACACCTATGTATATTCTTATGTTATGAATCATTTTATATTTAACTTCCTTCTTTTTAAACTTGAAAAATAGAAAAAATATTATTAGTGGCCACCTACTAAATATCATTTACAAGAATTATACTGAATTATAGTATACGATTTCTAGTATGATGTGTGTGTGTAGTTTTAAAAATGTAATTATGTGTATATTTATTTTTGAAAAAGAATCACATACATAGCCCCATAGTTTTCCAGAATATATGGGTTTATAGAGAAAGCACAAAAAAAGATACATAATTTTTATAAACAAATATAAATCCAATAGACATATTTCTTCATTAATGTCTTCATTAAAGAAGAAGTTTGTTTCTAGAATTAGTACAGAACTGACCATAAGAATGAATGACATAGGTTAGTGGTTAATACGTTTGTGTTCTTTTTTCTCACTTTTCCTCTCCTTGCTGTCTTCCTTCTTCCCCTTTATTTTAACCTCTCTTTTTACTATAATTATTATTTTTTTAAAACAACTCTCCATCTCAAAAACAGGCATAAAAAGCATGATTGTGAAGGAACACTGACTGAATCATTTGTCTCCAATGGAAGAACCATGTGAACTCTTCTAGTCAGACGATGCTTGCTAGGATTCAAAGGGAAAATTGTGTTATCCATAATTTCATTATTATATTCTCAAGCAGATGAGTCACTAAAGGTACCACGTCTACATCTCCAGAAAACACAATCCCATCTGAATATTGAACCTTTGTGTTTGCCGGAGCCACATACTACTGCAGATTTGATTGGTGACAAGTAAATAGAGGCATGAAAGCTTCCTAATATTGGAAAATGCATCTGGGAATTTCTACCCAACACTCATTCTCTCCATGGCAGATGCCTGTCTTTCAGCTTAAGCAAAGATGCCAGGATTTTATTCTACAGAATTTTACCTTAATTCCTCTTTGTAACCTACAAATAGAAATGAGTCAAGAGTGAATTAGTAATAGTGGTCTCCTCTGTGTGGTTCTACCTATGTCAACTAATGTGATCTCACTTAATAGAATATATGAAAGGTATGATTTGGTGATTCTGACTCAGGAGAATCTGCTCATTGTGGAAAAAGGAAAGCTGCTTGCTTCATTTTGCAGGTTAGCATTCTAAGTTTGGTATGGTTGGCATCTGTGTGTTCCTGAAATTGTCTTATTACCTTGTGAATGGGCACCATGCCACACTAGCAGATGGGCTTAAGGAATGCCAGAAACCTGAGCTGTGTATCATTTTTGAGTGTTAGTGTCTAGAAATGTATGACATTTTCAATATAGCTTCTGAGCTTGAAACATACCTGGAGAGAACCTTGATACATATAAGGACTGTATCTGGCAACAGATAATACTCTAACATACTAAGGCTGAAGAAATTCTGAGAAGGGTGGATGGAGATCTCGTACCTCTTACTCTCTCTCAATCTTTCTATTACCACCAGGATTTCATATTAATTACAGAGAATTTGTTCTAAGAAACACATAGGGGCATATCTTAGGTGGCAAGACACAGAAGAAATATCATGGGCAAATCCTTTAACTTGTCTAAACTTTAGTTTTCATCATTTATATGATGTGAGCTGTGGCAACAATTAAACAGATATTTGCATATGTACCTCACAGAGTTATTGTACAAATGAAATGTGACACTTTATGAAAATGTTTTGTGCACTTCTATTTGATTTCATTTTGACCTCATGGGATCCCAGGTAACTTTCCTATTGCTGATTGCAGTTATGAGGTAGAGAATGTCAAGGTTAAATTTGGACATCAGAAGTTCTTTCCCCTGAGTGTCTCACAAGAGGTAATAGTGAGTTCTATTAACACAAAATTGTTATTTTCCTACATTGGAAAGGGCTAGATGTTCATGAAATCTCCATGTACACATAAGCAACAGGGAAAGTTATAATACCATGTCTGTGCTTCCCAAGAAAAGAGACGACCCGGGAATGTTTTTGGTGATTTTTAGGGATTCCAGGCAGCTTATCTGGGCTATGTAGATACTGAAGTGAAAGTATGAGTGTAAATTATTTAGAAGGGTTCTCCACCTAGGTCAGTGCTGGTGGACCATGTATTTGTTTAGGCCTTTGTTTCATATTGGTTTTGGCCTTTGTGTCTGGAGATTTCTGATGTTGTTCATTTTGATTTGCACTCAAATACATTTAAAAATCAAACATGAAAAATAAAAGGAAGAAACCTAAATGCATTTTTTAATTTTTTTGTTTAAACCTAATATAATTTACTCAGTGTATTTTTTAATGAAGGTGGTCATTGGTGCTAAGTAATAGAAAGCATGAAACAATCATGTTCTTCCAAGCTCTACAATCTAGAGTTGAGAGAATCTGACCTTCAGTTCTTAGCTCTTTCTCAAAAAGTGTTTTGGTGATCACACTAGACTGGATTTGTCTCCTTCTCTGCTGTCAATGAGCCACTTTTGTGTGCATTGAGTGAGTGGGTGGAAATGAAAAATAAAATGAAAAGCCTCCTCTCCCCAAGATCTTATTACTCCTTGTTTCCCTTTTCAATAGCTCTCTCATTTTTATATTACATACCAGTTTAAATATACTGGTTCATTTTGGCATTATGAAGTGCTCATAGATGAAACAGATGAGAGTGTGGGAAAATCTATATTCTAAGTTTACCTCTTTTTGATTGTAAATTTTCACTGTGTATACAACCACTGACAAATCTGAGGCCTGGAATTCAAAATGGTGATTATGTTTGAATGAAATTATTTCTCAAATTCATTATATTTCCTTAAAAATTTTAACAGCACTTTTACAAAGAGACATTCATTAGGGTAATAGGTTGAATTTCATATTTGAACAATACAGTTTCCCTTTAAAGCACTAATTAGAGTAGGTAATAAAATGATATTAATAATCAGATTAATGTTGACTTCTTAAATTTAGGGATATTTTAAATATGCTTAAAGTGAAAGAATGCTGATTAATGTTGTATAAATATTATTATGATGGGCATAAAAGTAAATTACATTAAAACTGTATAGCAGAGGATGGTTTAAATGAAAATGACACCACATATTCATTTTCTCTTTGGTTGGACATATTAGTTGTCTTTTTACCACTAGAAGGAAGGCCCCTAAGGAAAGTGTAACTACAATAGCAGCAACAATAAAAGGGGTTTAAATATGCTGAACTCATTCGCACAATCTGAGCAATGAGCTTTTTATGTGTGATTATTTATAAAGTGCTAGAGAACTGTACATATCTACTGTAAAAAACAAGTTTCTTTCTGTAAATCTCATGCCTCTCCATTCAGCAGTTTTGACATGAATTACATATTGACATAACCATTACCGAATTCTTTCAAACTGTTCTAATAACAACTTCTTGTTATTTCAATGTGTTTCCATTGTTGGGGTCAGTGCTTGTTATTAGAATAGCATAAGTAATGCCTCTAAACTTAGTAATATTGTACTATAGTTTCTTGATAAAGATTGAGTAGTGTATTTCCATATAGACAATGAGCCCCTAGCTGTAAGTAGTGAATGAACTGCTGACACTTCTCCATCAACCCTTGTTTGGTAATTTCTTATGATTCCAAAAGGAACTATGTTTAAAAGAAGTCTTTTTATCAGTATAATCTAATACATAGTATACTTACGCTTCCAGTGTGCTGCAATGAAATTATTAGCAACTAATGTTTGCAGTATTTTACAATGTACAAATCCTCTTCATCTATCTCATTCTATTTAAAAAGGAACTTGAAGCTCACAGGAGTTAAGTGATTTGTCTAAGATCTCATAGCTTGGTGAGTGGCACAGAATGGATTTGACATCTTCTGACCCTAAATCCCAGGGTTTTTCCAATGTTAAACTATTTTCTTTGCGGAGTACTCAAGGGTATGGACTTGGGAGTCACATGACTTGGGTTTGAATCACAACATTTGGATTAACCCTGGGCAAATATTGAACATCTTACTTCCTATAAACTGGGGACACTCTCGGTTGGTATCTCCCTCATAGAGTTGTGAGGATTAAGTTAGTAATTCCTGTATTTCTCTTCGAATGATGCCTGGCACACTGTCATCAAGTAGGGAATACTGGTAATTTCTCACATGTGCTTATTTATGCTTACTAGTCATCATTTGTATAAGTGTGTGTTTTGACTTTCCTCAAATCTTGTTTCTCAAGGAAATTCTTGATACTTTTTGTTCTCAGTAAATGCCAGAAAAATGTTCTTGGAATGAATGTAAAAGTGAAAGGATGCTAGAAAAGGCTTTTGAAAGAATGTTGAAGTGAATGAAAACATAATGATTTAATATGGCACTTAATTAAGCTATTGTAAATAATTAGAAGCCATTATTAACATCTATTCTATAGAAAAAGTAAAAATCTGATTTTTTTCAACTTACAGTCAATTGGTAGTTGTGCCTTCTGAATTATAATACTTTATGTTAGTTTATTCAGTGATGCAGAAAATCCTTGCCTTTGCATGTAATCTTTTAAATGTTTGCATATCTAGTATTTTGTTTGATTTGGCAGTTCTCTTGGACAAATATTTTTATTTAACATTGGAACCACAATATTAATATATAATTGGGTTTACCAAATAGTCAAAATTGGTTGTTTGTTGATCTTTCACATTTGGTCATACATCTAGTTATTAGTATATCATTAATCACACATACAAACATTTTGGACTCCTTTTTTTTTGAAAAAAAAAACAGCTGTAGAAAAAACATACAAAATAAACAGAGACTTACAAATAACTTCCTCTGAACATACAACATAATCACATCTAGAGATGGTACAAGAGAAACAATACAGTATGGATGTGTATGTAGCAGATAGACCAGTTATTGCATTTGTTATCCTTTTCAAATGCTAAATATAAGAATATAATCTACAGTTCTGAAGAGTTTCTAAACCTCACTGTTTCTTCCATAACCCAGTCACATTTCATTGATGTAGAATGAGTTGTGATGTCATTGAAAATAATGACTTCATTGAGGTTGGAACAGCAGGTGCTGGTCTACACAACCCAGAGCTCATTCTCAGACAAATGTTCTCAGAAACAACAAAAATAGTACAGTAATAAATAACTGTCCATGCCCTTCTCAGACTTTCTCATATAAATTTTTCCACAAGAAAAGAACAATTAAGATTAATACAAAATATTATTTAAAATATAATGGTTAGACACTAGTAATCTGTAAGAATAACTTTCCAAAAGGTCACTGTCCTGGTGACCTGAGGAATCACAAGAAATCACTCACAGTCTGAGACTGAAATCCTCAGATAGCTAAAGAGGTCAATGAGATCAGGATTTGTCAGAGGAGTGTGGTGCCAGTGTCTTGAAGTCCAAACCAGACTAGCCTGCAGGCTCTTGTCAATAGGATGACTGGTTCTGTAGGTCCAATAAGTTTGGGTACTTCCTTATTTGCCAAAAAATGCAGAAAGTTCCAGAGCATTGCAATTACCTCAAATCCTGTTTATTTTTTCAAAGGAGTTCTAGATTTCTAGAAGATTCAACTCTTAATTGACTCCTGACTAAAAGGTCCCTATTTGCCATACTTCAAGGAAAATTCTGCCCCTGCACATTTCTTCATGTTCCACAGATAAGGACATACTCACAGACATGCAGATATAGCATATATGTATACATAAATTTAAACTATTTTAGTTCACTTATGTGACTTTCTGGGTACATGTGCTGTACTAGGACCTAGGATGATTATGAAAGAAGTGTATGACACAAATCTTGCCTTCAATGAGATTCATATAATCAATGACAGGATCAGGGATTTTTCTGCAGGAGTATCATCCAGTCCAACTCTCACTTTACAATGAGACTAAGGTTCAGAAGGTTTGAATAACTAAATTGCACAAATTAGTAGCAGATGCAGTCTTTTATTTTCAATAATTTAAAATAATGACTTCAATGACTTGGATTATAACTACTAGAATTTCTCTAGTCCTTTCAGTGTACAAACCCAATGCTAAGTGTTTTGTACTTATTATCTCATTTATTGATCCAGCAAGGCCAGCACTATTGCTATTCCCATTTTATGGGTTAGCAACTTGTCTGAGTTTACATAGCTCAAGTGCCAAAGCAAGCATAGCAACAACAATGCTATGAGTGATCAGAAAAAGTACAGCTCTTCCTTGTGCCTCCATGAAGAGTGTATGAGTAAGTTGCAAAGGAGATACACTGAGCATACTGTAGTGGGTTGTGGAGGTCAGGGGAGCCCGCCTGGAAGAGGTTGTTATAATTGGAAGGCTAGAATGCAGAGATTAATAAGGCTATTTGGCACTGTCAAAATGGGTAACCACTTTTTTTATAGTTATTGTTACTACTTTAGATTTGCTGAATTTTCATTATGCAGATTCAATGTAATCCCCCTACGCAGAAGACAGAACAAAATAAAGAGGTAGGGAATGGAGGGGCAGCATGCCATGAAAATAGAAGTGTGATCAGTGGAGTAGAAAAAAGGATTGATGTGGAGGGAGGAGAGACAAAACAGGGAAGAACTGCAGAATGAATTTGACTAAATTATGCTATGTACATATGTGGATATACCACAGTGAATTCCATCTGTATCTATGTCTATAAAGTATCAATTAAAAATTAAATACATAGAATGAAAACCAGTAGAGGGAGGGATCAGGGGAAGGGAAGAGGGAAAGGAAAGAAGAAATTTTGGGTACTAAAGACCAATTATATTCCATGTGTGTATGATTATGACAAAATGAATCCTGTTAGTATGTATAATAATAATACACTAATAAAAACACTAAGAAGAAATAAATTTTGCTGCTTTTAAAAATTAAATCATGTGTCTTTTTACCTGGTGGTCCATCTGCTCTTAATTTATGGATTCTTCCATTAAATCAGAGAAGCAAGACACTCTGAAAGATTATTCCAGAAATTAATGCATTGTGTTGCACTGTATTATGTGACTGTGATTAATGGTATTTTTAATTTTTCATCCAAAAAATGACAAACTAGAGAAACAAAGTACCCAGTGAAAGGTCTGTCTTCTAGGTTGTACATACAGACTGCTTTTGGTTGATACTTTCACATTTTATTTCAAGAACTATGTGATTGTGAAGGGATTATTGGGAGAATATTTTAAAAAGCAAGTGGAGGGTTGAGAGAGCTTTGGAGAAGAGAAAGAGAAGAGAAGTAACTGTAAGAATGATTAAGTTTCATGGTTTTTTTTTCCATTCATCTTAGAAGTTTGTGCCTATGTAATTGATCTATTCTACCCCACTGCTAAGGATACATTAATAGTTATTGAGGTACAAACATTAGATAGCATTGCCACAGTTGCATTTAAAGAAAGAAAAGCACAACCCCAAACCTTACAGTCTAAAAACAGTGAACATATTTGCAATACTGTGTAGGAAATCACATACACAGCTCTATAGCATTAGCTTAAAATAAGTTGAGTTTTTATGGTCTTCTCTTAAGCTAATGGATTAGTCTTAGCACTAGCAAGGCCAGTATGGTCACAACACTGGAACGATTATTTTCTGAAGTTTCTGTTATTTTGATATCAAGTGTTGGGCATGATGAACCTATGACTCTCTGTTACCATAAGGGGAATTCTTGTGAGTTTCAGCAAGTCAGCTACTCTGGCTTGTCTGTTGGTCCTGTTACTATTCACCTGAGGACAACATAAACTCAAAAAAAAAAAAAAAAAAGAATAAAAATAAAAAAAAGAGTGACTCAGGTTTTTCATTGCTCCTGAGAATTGAAAGAGGAGGCTTTGGGGTTGCTTTCAGAGCAGCAGCTAACCTTGCAATTGACCACTTGACCATTCAACTATATGTAATATGGCTCTGATTTCAGTATTAAATCGCTTACTTAGTGGTGCATACATGACAGGAAGCCCATTCAATTAAGTCCTATGATTTTTCTTTTGTCATGAAAGGCATTTTCTTTCTTCACAGAAGCAGCCCTTATTAAGTGGAGGAAGGCATATTTGATGCTCTTCACTGTCAGGATGTTCAAATGATGAAAATATCATCTTTGCCATGCTCCACTGAAAATGTCTTGTCTGTGGAGCAAAGACACATATCCCTGGAGAAGGTTGTCCTGTATTATAGAGCAGGTAAACAAGGCAGGGATGCAGACACTTAACAGAAAATTCCTTTAGCATCACATTAATATGCTCAGATTTTATTCTGATACTTCTCAAACAGGGTAGATGGTTCCCCTTGCTTAGATTCTCCTACTGACAGGCCACAGGCTAGAAGGTGATTCTTGCTGGACTCTGCAGTTTTCTGCTTTCCTTGTTTGACAGAATCCAATTCTCTTGACCTTCAGGACATGGAGCAGAACTCATTGCTTCCACCTGGCCTACCCAAGTAAGTAAAGTTATGCTCCTAGAATACCGCTGCCATGGTTAGTTTAATTTTAATTTATTGCAGAGATGGTTTTATGCATATGACTTTATAACTGTTCATGCACCTTGAGACCTCTGAAGGTCAAATAAATATTATATGCTCATTAAGGGCTTGGTGGTTTTGCTGAAACTGGCCAACAAAGGTGTCATTGGTGATACTTTCATGTGGACAAATAGTATCCAAGTCAAGTAGGCCCTAGGATTAAACTATTAATAGTATTTGGCTTTACAGCTTCAGGAAATTATATACCATCCATGCTTTTTCAGTCATTAAAATAATGGGATAGCTTAGAAGTAGGAGTTTCTTGCTATATAGCCTGTTTTTCCTTTAAACCATCAGGGTTTTTTCTGGATTGCTTCTTTGCTCTGTGAGTGTGTGTGTGTGTGTGTGTGTGTGTGTGTGTGTTTACATTAGAGAATGAGAATTCAGGTGAAAAGGGGGGAGAGAAAAGAATACTAAGTTTTCAGATTTTTTTAAAAAAATACCTCTCCTAAAGCTTTCAGGGGTTGCAAAAGGAAATCCTGATTTTTTTTTTGCTATGCACATGGTGTGGAAAGGGCTACCAATGTGACCCCAGGCTGTACCTGTGGAATTCTGGCATATAGATAATTTTTTTGTGTGTGTTCAGATTCTTCAAAAGAGTCCTGCCCTCATCTCTGACATACTATCCTTTTTTCCCATAGTCCTTTGACTATGGTGGGTTTATCTCCATTCCCAGGGCCTAGATCTGGAATAAGGAGAAAGTGGCTAGTGCGCCCAACCCTTTCTACCTAAAAAATGCTGAAAAACTACACCTCTGAACATGAATAAAATGTCATTCTCTGAAAGAACAACATAAAAAGCTGACGATTTGGTTAATAGCACTCATATAATCTCATTAAGCAGAATAACCTATGAATGAAGTAAGGGGTGCTGCTTTACAAATGTCAGTGTTATCTTTGTTCCAAGTACGCTCCTTTCCCTATTAACTTATTAAACATATTTATGGTCTAATTATACACACACGCACACACTATTCTCTTTTTTTTCTCCAATTCTGGAAATCAATCCCAGGGCCTCATGCATGGTAGGCAAGTGCTCTCTACCTCTGAGCTGCACCGCAGCACATTTTATGCCTTATATTTAATGTGTTTATAGCCAAGACAGGAAATCTGAAATTGGAATGGATTTTGTTTGTTTAATTGGTTTAAAAGCAATCATAATCTTTAAGGAATTCCAGTTTTCCTAGAAAAAAGAAACAGATAATAGCTGTTGATTTAATAACATGGTATTATTCTTAATGGATAAAGGTAATCAACATACATTATTTTTATTTTGTATTTTTAGATGTATCTAAGGTTTACCTTCTTATTTTAATAACTTCATTAATGTCAATAACTAAATTTGAAGGGAGATGTCCCGATACTTGGTTCCTTCTAATTCCTAAATCAAATCATTCATTCTCATCCTACTCCAGGGTTAGATTTGAATTGGTTCTGCAAAGTGGAGAAGACAAAGCATAGAAAAAGCATGGAAAAATTAAAACGCACACCTACAAAGTTGTTCCTCTTCCTCTTTCCTTCCCTGTGAGTTCTCACAATGAAATCTACCTTATATTAGATTATGTCTCTTCTACAAACTGTTGAGATCAGTTCTGATGTATCCAAAATCCCTGTCTTGTTTTTGATGCCTTTGAGTTTTCCTTACTGTGGATAAAGGGAATTTATTTTTCTATGAATTTTAAAAAAATCCTGACTTGTGTAATTGACTTTTCTTATAAGTTCTTTTCTAGCAAAATATAAAAAAAGAAGAGAAATTATTGCAGTGCTGTTAATTCTACATGGCTCTCCTGCCTTTGAACTAGCTGTACTAATATGTAGAGACCCCTACTAATCAGTATCTCATGGCTAAAACTAAGGGAATTTTCAGCTATATTTTGAGATACAATTTTAGGTTCATAGGGTTCCTAAGTGCACCCAGACTCAGTAAATATAATCAAAAATTAATACCAGGGGAGAGAACATGGCGGCGAGAGGGGAGGCAGCGCTTTCAGTACCTCCTCAACAACGGGGTCAGAGAGACGCATGGATACGCTTAGATACGACCTGCTGAGAAACTCCTAGCAAAATTCCACTAAAGAGAGATCGGCCGGGAATCGGTAGGATTTTTGGAGGGACAGTCTGCGCTAGACGAGTGAATCTCCGCCACGCAGCGCAGAGGTCCAGACCCGCCAGCCGCTGCCCGCGCGACTCGGCGACCGTCGGCTGCCTGCACCGGCCCCCGCGTCAGGGCGGATAGCCTCCGAGGCGCAGCGCAGCAGGAGCGGTGCAGGGACTCTAGGAAGAGGTCTCTCGCCAAGCCTTCATGAAATAGCAAACCGGGAGCTGAAACCAACCAGAAACAGACCATATTTTTTTTTCTGTTGTCCATTAGGCTCTTTCTCTTTCTTTCTATGTTGGATGTTCTGCCCTTGACAGGAAGGGTATTCTGCCTCTCCTTTAGTGCAGCTTTACTAGGCAGATCTCTACACTTGACAACACAGCTCAGCTAATCTGCATCTGGTACCATTTGATTGAGTTCTTTATGTCCAGACTCAATTGGCCATTACTTGGAGGTGAAGAGGAAGAGACATTGGTAGTCTGCTTCTCTGACAGCATTCAACATTATGCACAAAATAAGAAATCAATCTACCAATGCATTGACTGTGAGAATCAGAACTTCTCTGTGAACTGTTGACCACTGTAGACTGAGAGAGCAAGAAAGAGAGCGAGTGAGGGTGTGGGCAAGAGAGAGAATGACGTTTACCACAAAGAACATGTGGTTTCTCTGGGTTCCTTTTTTAAAAATTATAACCTTCAAAAATCAGTTATAAAAGACCCTTTGCATCTAAGACTATAATTTTTTGAGGAAATGATGTAATAGGCTGCTCTATTTCTAATCTTGAGAATATTTAGTTTTGGGTGTATTTCAAATGTTGATGTTAGACTGATATGAAAATGCCTGTTAGTGCTCAAAATCCAGGACAAAGGTTATTTCCACTAAGCTCAATAGAAAGTAATAAATAATTCTGAAAGATTGTTTTAAAATAAGAATATGAAATATTGGAAGTTGTCAAGACTTCAAGTCTACATTGGCTTATTTTTGCCAACCCAGTAGGTATAACAAAGATTCTTGCCTCTGCCCTGGCATTTCAGCTTGGCAAGATCCTTTCCTACTAAGCCTCCCTCATCAGGTCCGTTCTTTAAAAAACTTGTATTTCATGTTAATGTAATTAATTGTACTAATTCTCTCTGCTTCATCAATATGCCAATAAAGTTTCTCTGCCTTGCCAACTGCATTTGCAATATCTGAAATCGTGATAAGTAATGTATTCCTGATAATATATTGAAACTATTTTCATGGAAACACTATGAAAGCTAATCTAGCTACAAGAAAAGAGCATTGTAATCTGAAGACATAGGATCTACTGTGAGGATTTATTTCTGTATAAATAATCTTATCTTCACAAATGGTCTCGTAGATGTGAAATGCAAAACCTTTCTTATGCACTTTATAGAGACTTTAAATAATATTTCTGTATTTTTTCCCTTGGCAGAAGAAAAAAGTATCTATATGAGCTTATATAGATATCCTGTAGGCACATATTCTGTTCATATTTTAAAAACATTATTTAAAGTTACATAGCCTAATAGCAATCTTCATTACGCATTGTTGTTGCCACAAAAAACATTTTACAAGTGTAGATTTTTATCATTTCCTTTGAGCCTCGGTTGTTAAACAACTGACAAAATCAGAATATCTGAGTCAGTTTATATTGTCAGGAAAGCAAATACAATACAATCCTAGATGCATGGCCTCTTTACACTCTCTACTTGTCTATCTGCTTCTCCTAAGCCACTTTGAGAAAGGTCTGAGGAGCAGGAATCATGTAGTTGGGAAGAAGGTCAGAACCTTTACTGCATGCCCTTTTCACCTGCTAAGATGCTTTATTGACCCAAGGTGGGATGAGGCAGTAATGTTTTATAAAGATTCCCATTAAAACAACTACATTCTAAAAGCAAAGAGCATCATTTTTTGAGCATCCTGTTTTAAAGATTGTCTTGCTATAACGTTTGACCAGCATGCACCACGGCTTATGCCCTTCGAGCTTGACACTCTGTGCTCAGAAGTTTCAGTTTGAATCCCAGCATTGGCAGACAAATTGGGGATCATAAACCTTTGTATACAGCAATGGTTTTCTAGATCAACAATAGACACTCAAGACAAGGAACAGAGAAAGAGGAGAGGGGGTGAATTCACCTCTCTGTAATCCACAAACCTTTCTGATGCCCTTACAAGGATTTTGAGTGCATTTCTGCCAGTATCAGCAATGGTGAAGTTCACCTTCACTAAAATCTAATTCCAGCACTAACTGGCAGGCCAGCACTAGTGAAAATAACATTCCGGTTTCCTCCATGACCTCAGTCCCGACATGATAACGGGAGTCCTCAACAACTCATTTCTAGCTTGGAATTCTTGATGGTTTATTTAGTTTGACTGACTGTTGGAGATTGCCATTATGAATACAGTTGCTAGGGAAAGCCTGCCTTAGTGCTGTTTGGCTTTTAAAGGGGTCAGGATTTTGTAAGATCTCAAATAACACTTATGGCTTAATGTCTGCAAACAATGCAGCATTTAACATTTACTATGCATGAAGAGGATCATAGTTCATCATTTATTATTCAAAAATTATGTAAAATATTTTCATGATGGAATATGGAGAATGTGTCCCAAATATTCATGTACATAAACAACACATAATAAATTTCCCTTAAAACATCAATATCTAATCAAAGAGGTATTTTGAGTTCTGTGACATGGAGCTAAATTAAAATATTTCAAACCTCAGCCTTTTAGTCACACAGCTTTCAAGTGAGTTAGACTGAGCTCTGATATACTTCAATGAAATGAGTATTTATTTTTTATACCAGAGAGTAGTTATTTTTAATGGTAGAGAAAGATTTGGTGGTAGGTTTGTCAAATTTAAACACATAAATTTTTCAATTCAAAAATTGATTGCCTGCTCCATTTTCTCATTTTACATGTTTCAACAACANGTGGGGAGGGGGGAGGGTGGAGGATGGGAAAGGCAGGGGAGCACAACAGACACTAGGATGGCAATTTGTAAATCAATGGATGTGTAACTGATGTGATTCTGCAATCTGTGTATGGGGTGAAGGTGGGAGTTCATAACCCACTTGAATCAAAGTGTCGAATATGATATGTCAAGAAATTTGTAATGTTTTGAACAACCCACAATAAAAAATTAAAAAAAAATTAATACCAACCACCATTCACTAAGAGAATGTTAGATGCTTTATTACTTTTTTGACATAAACTATTTCTTTATTCCTCATGACCGCTGTATGAGGGAAGTGTTGACATTTACCCAGTTGACAGGTGGAGAAACTGAGGTTTAATGTAAGAAGCCCAGGTGAGAGGAAGACAGGAGAGTCCATCCAATTATATCTGTCCCTGAACTCTTGTTTTGATCCACAGAGCTTCAACATCTGTGCATGCCAGCATTAATTTATAAAAAGTGAAAAGGGATGGGAGGAATTAACAGCAAAAAGTTTTTTGCTCCTTTTTTTTCCCCTCCAAGATAAAATGAGTAGTTAAGAACTGAAGTGTTAAAGGGTAGGGGACTGCCTGTTTCTACCAGGCAACCCCTCTCTTGTGAATTTAGATTCAATCCACTATCAATATTTTCTGGCAATATTTCTTTCCTTTTACCGCTACCTCATTCATAAGGTTCAGTATTTCCAGAACTACAACACGCCAATCCTTACCATGCTTTCTCAGCACTATTTGTATTTTAAATTACTGGAACTGTTGCAGCCAATCACATTAGAAGACAGAAGGCACAGTTATTAATTCCAGGCAAAATGTGAAGGGGGTAAAAACCCTGAGTGAGCCACCCAACCATTTCCCAGCTCTTTCTCAGGCATGTCTATTTTCTCTAACTCCCAGGCAGAGACACTCAGAAAAATCTTTTTTTTTTTTTTTCTTTTGTATTGACCAAGTTCTAAGGAGAAAAAAATGTTGTCTTAACCAAAAAAATATGATTGAGCTGTTGTAGTTCAATCTATAATATATTTATTTATAGCTTCTCTGAAACGTGCAGGACTTTTCTTTTGTGCAAGACTTTTGACTTGATTGCTTTTTGTAAAGCAACATGGCTCAGTATTGCTTCTTAGACTAAGGGACTTTAAACATACCCTAAAATGAAGCACGAGAAAAATTTCAAGGAAAGGGTTTGATATTACAAAGCAAATGGGAGAAGAAGAAATTCTCCTTCAGGAGAGCTTTGATTTTTTTAGGATCCCTAATTCAACTTTCTGTTGATGGATGTTCCTTTAAGAGGAACCAAATTCTTTTCTTAGTATTAATTCCCTCATTTATAAAATTGTGATTATGATTCCTTCCACACTTACATTAGAAGATTCTGATAGTAAATGGGTAAAATAATAAGCAGATCTTTAAAGTTAGATAATTCTAATTATACTAGTAAAAAAATGTTTTAAAAATCTCTATATAAAATTTCTATATACAAGTGAAGCATTGCTCCTACTGTTGAATTTTTGGACATATTAGAGTTTGGACAGAAAACCCACAAGCCTAATTAAAAAAAAAATAAAAAGGGAGACATGGAAGAGTTGTCAAGGAACACACTGAATATACATGCAAAATTCAATGTTTTTTACAATGAGGAGAATACTATCTGCATCAAGCAGAGTCTTATACTATTATTATTTTTGCCATCAAAAGAGTAGTCAAATACTTTCCTGAGTATTGGATAGGATCCAACATAGTGCCTAGATTAAAACACTCAGTATCTGCTAATATGACAATTTTTCTGTTTTCACATTATATCTTTTTTTAAAAAGCAATGAGACCATGATTCCTAGAGCCTACAATAGGTTAACTGTGAACATGGAGCCACAGTGCTGAAGAGCACACGTCTTACAGTCAGATAGACTTGGGCTTGAATATAGCTCCTTACAGTGTGTGACTGGGCTTAATGCAACTAATAGCTTTCATCCTCAGTTTCCTCATCTGTAAAATGGGGGAAAATCATACCTATATCACAGCACTTTTATATAAATTAAACTTAATAAAACTTTTAATGTGTTCAGTTCAGTGCAGGCCCATAGCAATTACTAAAGTGTAGCTGTTATCATTCATGATTGTCACAGTAATTTTTTAATTAAAATTTTTGAACTGATATACAAAATCATAAACATTGATATTTTTGGTAGTATTTCCTTCCTTCTTTCCTCCCTTTTTACCTTCTTTTCTTTTTACCTT
This sequence comes from Marmota marmota marmota, assembly GCF_001458135.2. Taxonomy (NCBI): domain Eukaryota; kingdom Metazoa; phylum Chordata; class Mammalia; order Rodentia; family Sciuridae; genus Marmota; species Marmota marmota. Next base: position 51,009,477 of record NW_026000037.1, read on the forward strand.
CCTCCCAAATATAAAAGAAAATATTTCAGGGGAATGCCATTATGAAATGCCTCTATTATTATAATGCTCTTATAAGGTAATTCCTCAATAATATTGAGTGCTATCACTAAATATGTTGATGAATAATTTTAAAGATACGTTTTTGGAGAACTTTGGATTTTGTATCAACTTCAACTTTCCATCTCTACAACCACCAATGTTTATCCTAATCCACATTGTGGCCCAATGGTTTACTACTAGTTTTCACTTCACTGCAGCTGTATTAGTTGAGATCCTATTACTGTCATGATAACAGTTGGAGGGAGCAATTGCCTTAAGGAGAATATTACCTGGATCCCTGTTTACTCCCATGTGACAACAGAGGGAGCTTGTCAGACTTCATTGTCCTTTTTTCTCAAACCTGAAAAGTAAAGTAAAGAAAAAAAAAAAATACTAGATTCCCTTCCCAGGCTGCTGTGAAACAGTACTGCAAAGTGGATCGCTTCAAATCACAGAAAGAATTCTTGCTTGCTTCTTCCTAACTACTGGTGTTTATCAGTTTCTTCAGTGTTCTTTGACTTGTAGATGCAGGTGTCTGCATCTATCAGCTTCTGTCAATCACTAAGCTGTCTAATTCCTGTCTATCTTTCCTCCTATTCATAAGGACATGATCGCATTGGATTAAGCATCAATGGTATTCTAGCATGACCTCACCTTAACTAATTACATCTGCAAAGACCCTATTTCAAAAAAAGTCATATTCTGAGGTACTAGAGGTTAGGACCTGAAAAAGGTTTTGGGGTGATGCAATTCAGTCCATAATATATTATAATGCTTACTCCAATATGAAATTTTTCTAGTAATTCCAGCCAGTCAGAATAAATTTGACCATGTTATCAAGTACAGGTAAGGAGGAAAGAAATAATATCAACAGATATTTATTGGTTATTTAATGTGTCTACTATCTAACCATCAGATGATCTATTTTCACAGGGTTCACAACTTAATTGAAGGATATAGGATGTTATACCTATTTATAAACGAGTAGAGAAATATTTTTTCACCTTAAAACAGTGAGCAATTCAGAATTAAACAAAAATTCACCTGGCCAGTTCAAAATGAAATTTCAAAGTTTAAGAACTAAATGCATGTATTTACTTTATAGAAAGTAGTTTAATACTAGCCTATTAATTCCTATATAACATATAATTCTAGCAATGCTATCCACTTAATTTTCAGTCTTCCAGAGCTTAGTCAGGCATACTGAGTACAGTGAGAATGACGATCAAAAATTTGACAATAGCTAGGTATGGTAGTACATGCTTATAATCCTGGAGGATTATAAACTGAGGCTGAGGCAGGAGACTTGCAAATGCAAGACCAGCATCAGCAACTTAGAAAGACCCTGTCTAAAAATAAAAATAAAATGAAATAAAAAAATCTGACAACAAAAGTATAGAGATGAAAGGAAAAATATGAAAACAGAAAACAAGTTGCCATCCTGAATCATTTATTGTAGAGACAATGCCAAATGTGTTGTCAAGCTGTATGAAACCTTAGGCATGATTGTACAATATAATAGTCTTCCTTCAATGTAATAATCTTAAGGGATTGAAAAACACTTAGATTCTGATCAGTATATTCTGTTCATCAAAACAAAAGAAGAATTTCAGAGATTTTTTTCCCAAAATTATTTAAAAGTATTAAATAATAAAACTCAAGCTATTTACAAAACCTAATAATATGCAATGATACAGTTTATGATCATTCTAGGCAGGCTTGACTTAAGTGTAAGTGAGTGGCACAGAGATGTCTAGCATTTCAAAGTGGAGAGAGAAATAAAAATGCTGGGCTGGAACAGTCATAGATAATGTAAAAATGCTAGTGACTGGGAGAATCCAACCCTTCCTTAGCAGTTGGAAATAAAACTGGATTTATTATACTTTTGAGTTATATGAATCCAGTGACATAGACTCTCCCACCTTTTCCATTAAAGATATCCTATAAGGTAAGTTCATTGTTACAGCTGGTATTGTAGATGTCAGAGCCCTGCGTGTTTCAGAAACTAACTAGCAATGCAGCTTTACTCTTGGTAAGATTTTAGCATTTCTAACGGAGGCATTACAAACTTAAATGCCATAAGGGATCTACCCAGTGATACAAATGAATAAAGGGTGTCATGTGGATCTTATATGGAGACAATTGCCAAACAATGTGTACTTCTAAAAGCACCAGATTTCATAATTTCTTAATAATCTATGTTTGTTGAATCATCTAACCCGAGACCAACTTAGATCTAGAACTTCCAATTCACAGCTTTGGCATCTAGCACAAACACATCCCTCTCTAGACCCAACACAGCCTTGGCTTTTTATGGCTTCTATATGCCATCCTTCCCTTAGATTTATCTTGATGCAATGGCCTTGGTGTTCTGGAGGTAGGAAGAGTCAGAATATCACTAGTATAATATTTTCTAGAAGACACTTTTAAGAACACTGATACTGTCCAATATTCCTAGAGAATGTCTTTTCCTCTAATGCAGCTTTAATAGGTGATCAAATAATTTTGGTAAATAGTATATACTATATCCCTCTCAACTGTTCACAATATACTTTCACACATTAAAAGCTCTGAGAAGTCTTTCATTGAAGAAAATAATTCAATTTATACTCTTAGTTGGTTATAAAACTCTCCACTCCCCTCAAATAAAACTAATCTGCCAATGAACATGCACTGGAAAACATTAAATTAGGAGCCTTTCCTCTTATGCAACTCTATATTAAATTGGACAATTCAGAGAGCAGAATCATGCAGAGTTTATACAGCTTTTGAATGTGCAAAGAGTTTATTTATGTTAAAAGCATATGCTGGGTTGAAGATTTAGCTCAGTGGTAGAGTATTTGCCTAGCATGTTCAAGGCCCTAGGTTCAATTTATAGCTCTGGGGAAACAAAAAGCATAATAGTTTCTCTTGAGTTTTCATAAAGGGAGGAAATACCTATCAACATCCCACTATGTCCTTTCATAAGTGTTAGGGAAAAGGCTTTGGCTTCTTTCTCCATCTTCCACAGAAGGAAGAGTACCTTCTCTAATTCTGTCCCACTAGTTTCTACTGGGCCAGCTTACACTGGTGCCCAAATCTGGAAACAGACCATATTTTTTTTTCTGTTGTCCATTAGGCTCTTTCTCTTTCTTTCTATGTTGGATGTTCTGCCCTTGACAGGAAGGGTATTCTGCCTCTCCTTTAGTGCAGCTTTACTAGGCAGATCTCTACACTTGACAACACAGCTCAGCTAATCTGCATCTGGTACCATTTGATTGAGTTCTTTATGTCCAGACTCAATTGGCCATTACTTGGAGGTGAAGAGGAAGAGACATTGGTAGTCTGCTTCTCTGACAGCATTCAACATTATGCACAAAATAAGAAATCAATCTACCAATGCATTGACTGTGAGAATCAGAACTTCTCTGTGAACTGTTGACCACTGTAGACTGAGAGAGCAAGAAAGAGAGCGAGTGAGGGTGTGGGCAAGAGAGAGAATGACGTTTACCACAAAGAACATGTGGTTTCTCTGGGTTCCTTTTTTAAAAATTATAACCTTCAAAAATCAGTTATAAAAGACCCTTTGCATCTAAGACTATAATTTTTTGAGGAAATGATGTAATAGGCTGCTCTATTTCTAATCTTGAGAATATTTAGTTTTGGGTGTATTTCAAATGTTGATGTTAGACTGATATGAAAATGCCTGTTAGTGCTCAAAATCCAGGACAAAGGTTATTTCCACTAAGCTCAATAGAAAGTAATAAATAATTCTGAAAGATTGTTTTAAAATAAGAATATGAAATATTGGAAGTTGTCAAGACTTCAAGTCTACATTGGCTTATTTTTGCCAACCCAGTAGGTATAACAAAGATTCTTGCCTCTGCCCTGGCATTTCAGCTTGGCAAGATCCTTTCCTACTAAGCCTCCCTCATCAGGTCCGTTCTTTAAAAAACTTGTATTTCATGTTAATGTAATTAATTGTACTAATTCTCTCTGCTTCATCAATATGCCAATAAAGTTTCTCTGCCTTGCCAACTGCATTTGCAATATCTGAAATCGTGATAAGTAATGTATTCCTGATAATATATTGAAACTATTTTCATGGAAACACTATGAAAGCTAATCTAGCTACAAGAAAAGAGCATTGTAATCTGAAGACATAGGATCTACTGTGAGGATTTATTTCTGTATAAATAATCTTATCTTCACAAATGGTCTCGTAGATGTGAAATGCAAAACCTTTCTTATGCACTTTATAGAGACTTTAAATAATATTTCTGTATTTTTTCCCTTGGCAGAAGAAAAAAGTATCTATATGAGCTTATATAGATATCCTGTAGGCACATATTCTGTTCATATTTTAAAAACATTATTTAAAGTTACATAGCCTAATAGCAATCTTCATTACGCATTGTTGTTGCCACAAAAAACATTTTACAAGTGTAGATTTTTATCATTTCCTTTGAGCCTCGGTTGTTAAACAACTGACAAAATCAGAATATCTGAGTCAGTTTATATTGTCAGGAAAGCAAATACAATACAATCCTAGATGCATGGCCTCTTTACACTCTCTACTTGTCTATCTGCTTCTCCTAAGCCACTTTGAGAAAGGTCTGAGGAGCAGGAATCATGTAGTTGGGAAGAAGGTCAGAACCTTTACTGCATGCCCTTTTCACCTGCTAAGATGCTTTATTGACCCAAGGTGGGATGAGGCAGTAATGTTTTATAAAGATTCCCATTAAAACAACTACATTCTAAAAGCAAAGAGCATCATTTTTTGAGCATCCTGTTTTAAAGATTGTCTTGCTATAACGTTTGACCAGCATGCACCACGGCTTATGCCCTTCGAGCTTGACACTCTGTGCTCAGAAGTTTCAGTTTGAATCCCAGCATTGGCAGACAAATTGGGGATCATAAACCTTTGTATACAGCAATGGTTTTCTAGATCAACAATAGACACTCAAGACAAGGAACAGAGAAAGAGGAGAGGGGGTGAATTCACCTCTCTGTAATCCACAAACCTTTCTGATGCCCTTACAAGGATTTTGAGTGCATTTCTGCCAGTATCAGCAATGGTGAAGTTCACCTTCACTAAAATCTAATTCCAGCACTAACTGGCAGGCCAGCACTAGTGAAAATAACATTCCGGTTTCCTCCATGACCTCAGTCCCGACATGATAACGGGAGTCCTCAACAACTCATTTCTAGCTTGGAATTCTTGATGGTTTATTTAGTTTGACTGACTGTTGGAGATTGCCATTATGAATACAGTTGCTAGGGAAAGCCTGCCTTAGTGCTGTTTGGCTTTTAAAGGGGTCAGGATTTTGTAAGATCTCAAATAACACTTATGGCTTAATGTCTGCAAACAATGCAGCATTTAACATTTACTATGCATGAAGAGGATCATAGTTCATCATTTATTATTCAAAAATTATGTAAAATATTTTCATGATGGAATATGGAGAATGTGTCCCAAATATTCATGTACATAAACAACACATAATAAATTTCCCTTAAAACATCAATATCTAATCAAAGAGGTATTTTGAGTTCTGTGACATGGAGCTAAATTAAAATATTTCAAACCTCAGCCTTTTAGTCACACAGCTTTCAAGTGAGTTAGACTGAGCTCTGATATACTTCAATGAAATGAGTATTTATTTTTTATACCAGAGAGTAGTTATTTTTAATGGTAGAGAAAGATTTGGTGGTAGGTTTGTCAAATTTAAACACATAAATTTTTCAATTCAAAAATTGATTGCCTGCTCCATTTTCTCATTTTACATGTTTCAACAACATGTTTTGGTTTCTTATAAAAGAAAGCGATTATTAGTTTCCAGAGACTGTCGAAAATGTAAACCACTGTAGTCAAAGCAAAGATGGTGTAAGCAGAGCGGCCAATATGATTTGTTTTCCTCATTTGTAATTCTAATCTGGAAACTCCTCTCAAACAGGAAAGTAGATTTCAATAGAATATCAGAACCAAATGAGCATAGATCCAATAGCAATATTTTCTATTAATATAACATATAAATAATACAAATATTTAGATACTGATTTTGCAGTGAGACACCTGTTTTGTTAGAAGAGTGACCTCAATAAGTTTAAATGTTGCAAATTTGAGAGGAAGGCTACAAATAACAATCAAGAGTCTTAAATCTCTTTATAGACTTGATCCATTTGTTTTACAAATGAATTATTCCAAATTATCATTTTAATTATGCATGACACTTAATAGTACACCCTGCAAAAGTGATAAATGCTTCATAATATTTAACCTCATTATAATTTACATTAAATCTTTCTGGAAGGGGTGACAATCTTACTGTATTTGAGAATCACAAAGGCTGTGAGTTAATGAAGGAAACAACTTCTCATCCACCTTCATCTACTTTTCCTCTTTTGTAATTGTTTGTATTTCTTTTGTGCTGTCAGTGTTTACTTCTCCTAGCATTATACCTTATATAACATTCCTGTGCTTAACAGACACCTAGTAAGTACCAACTCTATACAAACATATTATTGGGTATTAAAAAATGTCCCTGTATTTGAAACATTTGATTTGCCCCAAAGAAATTAGAAACAAATCATATCTACTTTAATTTTTCTCAAAGCTTAAATAAAAACATAAGAAATGAAGCCTGGCATGGTGGTGTGCACCAGTTGCCAATGTATTCCCAGCTACTCTGAGGCTGAGAAGCCCAGGAGTTCAAGATGAAATTGGGCAGCACAGTGAAATCCTAAACAAAACAAAACAAATAAGAAAAAGGACAGGGAGACAGAGGGAGGGAGGGAGAGAGAGAGAGAGGAGAGAGACAGAAAGGAGAGAAACATGATGGGCTGAGAACATGAGTGAAACACAAAGGACAGGATAATCAACGATACTAAGTTTCCATGAACTTCCTGGCTATAAACTCTGATTAACCCCTCCTTCTTTCCTCAAAACCAGCAAGATTATGTGCTTATGTTAGAAATGCAAAGGATTAATATAAGGTCATGAATTTACATTAAGTTTTGCAGTTGTCAGGGAGGAGAAGAGTGGTCAGGAGATGGACCCTCTCCCTCCTCCTTATTTTCCCTCTTTGTTCTTTCTAGTTTTCACAGCAGAGAAAGGGGATTGATGAGTAGTGAGGAAGGAAAGGAAGGGGAAATACTTGGAAATAAAATCAAAGAAACTATGCTATGTGCATGCATAAATATATCACAATGAATATCATTTTTATGTATAATTATAATGTTCCAATTAAAAATAAATAGAAGAGAGACCAACAGAGTAGAGAAAGAGGATCATGGGGAGAGAGGAGGGGAAAGAAAAGGGTAATATTGAGTAATGAAATGGAGTGAATTATGTTTGTGTATGTGTGAATGTGTCACAATGAACCCCACCGTTCTGCATTATTATAACACACTAGCAAAATATACATAATAAAAAAATGAATCAAACAGTAGGTATGGTAAGAGGAGGCATTAAAAATTATTTTAAAATGGTGTGGTCAGGAGTGGTAGCAACAGTGAGGAGATAGTTCTTCCTAAGGAAAAAACTCTGTGTGTATGTGTGTGTGTGTGTGTGTGTGTGTGTGTGTGTACAGGAAGAACAAAGGAATGAGATTGAAAATAAGATACTAATGGTGACTGAGAAAAAAAATGGCAACAGAAGTGGCAGGAAGTTTTTTTAAAAATCTTTCAATTGGTGATCAATAATTATATAGAACAGTGGGACTCACTGTGGCATATTCATACATGCACATAAGAAGATTTGATCAATTTGATTCCCCATCAACTCCCCTTTCCTTTCCCTCCACATTGTCCCCTTTATCCACTGATCTCCCTTCAATTTTTATAAGAGGCTTGCTCAATTTTTCCCCCTTTTTCCTCTCTAATTTTCACATATGAGAGAAAACGTATGATCCCTGATTTTCTGAGTCTGGTTTATTTTCATCCACTTTCCTAAAAATGACGTGATTTCATTTTTCTTTATGGCTGAATAAAACTGTGTATATATGCCACATTTTCTGTATCCACTCATCTGTTGAAAGATACCTAGGTTGATTCCATAACTTGGCTATTTTTAATTGTGCTGCTATGAACATAGATACACATGTATCCCTATGGTATGCTGACTTTCATTCTGTCATATAAATACTGAGGAGTGGTCTAACTGGTATGTTGGCTCCATTCCTAGTCTTTTGAGGAAACTTCATACTGATTTCCATAGTGGCTGTACTGTTTCACATTCCCACCAACCATGTATTAGAATCACCCCTTCCATTACATCCTTGTCAGCATTTATTACTACCCATATTCTTTATGATTGCCATTCTAACTGCAGTGAGATGAAATCTCAGTGTAGTTTTGATTTGCATTTCCCTGATGGCTTCAGATATGAAACATTTTTTTCTTGTAATTGTTGGTCATTTGTATTTCTTCTTTTGGGAAGTATATATTTAGGTCATTTGCCCATTTATTGATTGGGTTATTACTAGTATTATTGGTGTCAAGCTTTTGGAGCTACAATAACTCTTCTTGAGCAAAGTTTACTATATAAACCTACAGAAGATCACACAGTAGTTTAGTGCTAAGAAAAAAAATCTATTTTCACCACTTGGGGTAGGCATACATTACCAAAATCTCAACTTGGAATTTTGAATGCATTTTTCATAGACTATCATTGAAAGTCATCAAGTTCTTCACTACTCCTTATATATATATACTTATATATATATATATACTACTCCTTATATATTATATACTCCTTATATAATGCATCAGGTAAATTATAGATTATGTAAGCATTGTTTCTATGGAAATATGTATTCTGAATTTTTTATAGTGAATTAGCTATGTGGCTTTTAGGGAAAAAAATCATTCCTTAGGTGGACAGAGCCTACATTAAATTATAGTATCAACTTTAATGGCATGTGGACATCTTGAATCACTATTCAGTTAACACAAACACATAACATAAAAGATCATCTGAGATTTAATTATTAATAGAAAGTCGATATTTAACAGGAGTCAAGGCTTTGATAAAAATTGGACTTTGTTTCTTTAAAATAAGAGAAAGTAAACAGAAAGTAACATTTGGTAAATCCTTACACTTTCAGACTCTCAGCTAAATGCTTTATATTATCTCAGTTAATTCTCACAACAACGAATTGGGCATTATTATCAACATTTATGGGCGAGAAAAGGAGTCTCAATGAGGTTCAGAAATTTGCAAGTTTTTTTTTTTTTTTTTTTTTTTTTTTTTTTTAAGTGAGTGAGTGTTCATTCCTGAGTTTGGTTAGTTTATTTGTTTTGCTGCACTACAGGGAAGAGAATGCTTTAACAGCTTGTTTCCTCTTGTAGTTTCTCCTTCCTTCCCTAGGTCCTTCCCTTGACCACATGTACCACAAAGGAATCACACAGGACATTCAATTTCCCTGTCTAGTGTCACTGGTCAATTAGATCACCAGGACACAACTTGACTCACTTATTAAATTATCTTGAATATACAAATATTTAGAACAAATTCATTACAATTTATATCAGAATTGTTAATTATGGACAGAATTTCTAAGAAAAGTAAAAGCTAAAATAACCCAGATGTTTCAATAGGCCCAGATTTTTTTCACATTCTGTTTTTAAACTTTGGTAACATGTAGACATAATCTCTATATGATATCCATTAGGACCAAAATAAGAAACATAACATGCTAAAGTAAAATAAGAAATTCCATTTCACAGAAGGATTTCATAGGTGTCTAATATTCCTCACTTAATTGAGAAAACTGGTCATACCATGTATTCCCCCGTCAGGACCCAAATGTTTTGACAAATGCCCGACTAGCCACTACAGTATGAACTATTGTGGGAAAATGCAGCTGTAATAAGTCTTAATTAATGTTAAATTTAACTGAGTTTTACTTTCATATCATCAATATCAATCATCTTTGGAGGTAAGATGTACAATATTTGAAAAATTTACATAAAGTACTGAAGAGTCAATAATACAAAGGAAAGTCATCACAGTCTCATGTGGCATTCCTATGTTGTCCCAGTTGCCATTTTATTAACACTGCCAAAATATTGATATCAGGAATGAGATGTGACTTTGGAAATTATAATTATCTTTCATGTTATGAATTTAAAATATTCTCAAATTCATATCCTGTTGATAATTCTCAGTAACTATAACAAAAATGACTTGGCTGGATATTATTTCAAGGGCAAAGGAAGAGAAGTAAAAGAGCATATTAGAACAGAAAGTACAGTAACACCTTTAGGTATTAGGAAACCTTCAACGGGTCACACTGAGCTAAGAACATATATAAAGGTGCAAGGAAGAAAAATGAGTTGGGCCTGGATAATGTGCATCAGTGGATCTCTCGAACGACCATGTATGGAATACCATGTTTCATTGTTCCCTTCCAAACCCTATAATCTCACACAATGTCTCCCTAGCCATCCCCATTTCCCTGGGCATGGCATACATTGTTTGTGACCTTTCGCTTTCAAAAACTTCTCCCTGCCACATCCCAATCAATATCTAGTTGAAGAATATCCTAGTTCAAGAATTTTCTTGATTTCAAGTTTTAGGTCAGAAAGAAGATCATTTCAGCTAAGGAATTTTATTTATTTTTCTAGATGGAAGTTCCAAAAGTATCATCTAAAATCAAGCAACTGGAAATGCAATCTTAGATGCCTCATTAGAACCAATATAGCTCCTATCATTTTATGGATGAATCAGACTCCTTCACTCACTAATCTAATCAAAAGGCATCTTATCTTTTTTTTTTTTTTTTGGTTCTCCTACACATTTGCCATCTAGTCTGAAAATTAGTCAATTGGAGGATGCATTCCGTGTGTACTTTTGAGGAACTCGCCTAAGATAAGATCTACACAACAAAATAGTTTTTGTTCACTCATGGGGTAATATTTTAAGTCCAGTAGGTTCTCTGATACATATAATTTCCTTCTCATTCAACACCTTTCTCACATGAAAGTGCTTTGTATTCATCTGACAACATGTTAACTATTCATAACATTTTCTACCACAGAATCCTAATATTTATGTGCTATTTTGTATTATTTCTGTTATTTTGTATTATTGAGGAGTATATCAAGTCATGAAGAACTAGAAAACAGATGAGAGATGTATTTTCCCTTTCTCACGTATTTTGTTTATTTTTTCACTTTTATTTACTGCTGACTGCAAGGCTTCTGTTTACCTTTTCCGTTTGTACTATCCTCTTTTTGTAACCGAGAGGGTGGGATGTGCCATAACAGCATAAGTGTCACTCCTGGAAATAATGACTTATTGGTACATCTGACAAGGAGCCAACAACTCTTGAAATAGCAGCCAATTCAATTTAAACTACTGATTTTTCTAGGTGTCATGTTTCAATGTATGAAACCAAGGTACTTTAGTAGAAAATTTAAAATCAAACAAACAAAACAGAGAAGAGGCAAAGATTATGTCACATATAGGTACATATTGTTGTACATATTAATTAAAGTGTATATTAGTTAAATTAATTATTTTAAAAAATTAAAATACATTTTAATGTTTATAATTACTTGTATTTGACAGGTTGTCATCCATTGTGGTTGTGTGTGAGAAAGATAAACTAAAATGGGCCCATGGGGATGGACCCTTAGTAAAAAGAGAGCCCTGAAATCATGACAGACTATGTTGAACATACTGCTTTAGTTAAATATAAACAAAACATTCATTGTATGCTCATAAGAGATCAGAGATATTTTTAATAAAAATGTCACTCACCTTGGGAACTTATACAATGCACCCATAAGTGTTTAGTGGCTAGATTGTCTGACTAAAAAGGAACATTTTGGTCAAAGTGTATGGTGGTCCCCATGGGACTTGGTGTCATGACAATGGGATCACTGTGAGACTTGATCTCCAAGAAAGTTTGAATTAACAAAACATAATAATGTCTCACCTGCTTAGGATACCACACATGCCCTCCTTCCCCTAATCATATGTATAATCACAGAACTCAAACTTGGTTGTGTCACTTGTATTCTCTGAGATGAGGGCCTCCCACATTCCATATGAATATGAATTTCTTTGCTCTCCTACATCATTACCTAATATCAGGAATGAGATGTGACTTTGGAAATTATAATTATATATATATATATAATATATAATATTATATA
>NW_026000037.1:51023116-51027335 GCF_001458135.2 Marmota marmota marmota
TTATATATATATATATATATATATATATATATATATATATATATATATATATATATAATATGCCTTGTTAATTGATTTGCTTGTCCTGCAATTCTTTCTGCAAAGCAATCATGAACCTGGACGGTTCCAAGAGAAGTTCAATCTCTTAAGAACTCTTTGTACTCTGTCTGGTTACATCTAGACTGGTGAAAATATCACTGTTATATATTTTTCATGTTGTACTAGATACAGATGCTTGAGATATCACTTAAAAGTATAGATTACACCCCTCAAAATTAAAAATATAAAAAAAGGGCGGGGGATGTAGCTTAGTGGTTAAATATCCTGGGTTCAATCCTTGGTAAAAAAAAAAAAAAAGATTTAAAAAAAGGTACAGATTGCAGGATTATATTGTTAGAAAGGACTTTAGAAATAATTTCCAACCCTTGAATCTATGTTCAATATTGTGAGCAGAGTGATCAATTAAAATGTAACAACTTTTCTGCTCAAAAGTTCTCAGAACCATCCCATCTCCCTCAGAGGTGAATCTAAAGTTCTCACAAGAGTCTAGAGATCCCTACCCAGTCAGCTTCCTCACAACCCTAACCACAGGGTCTCCTTGCTGTTCTTACAACAAACCAGACACATTTGAACCTGTGGCCTTTCCATCATCCATTTCCTTTGCTTGAATCATTCTTTCCCCAGACTCTAGTATGACTCACTTCCTTGTCTCTTATTGCTCAGATGTGACCACCTTTATAAGGTCTTTTTGGATCTTGTTATTTATCATTGTGAATTTTTACCCCTTGCCTGCCTTTACCTCCTTCATTGAACTATAATGTATTTATATTTTTAATCTCCTCCCTAGTAAAATGTGAGCTCCATGAAATGCTAAAATATTTATCTCTCTTGTTGACTGAGCTTTTTCTAGCACCTGGGATGGAGCCTGATACGTGGTTAGTGGTAAATAGATATTTATTAAGCAAATAAATATAGATATATTTTAACACACATTACTCATAGGGATATCCACATTGAGTTCAAAGTAGTGTGCTAGGAAAATAAGAAAAAAAGAAATCTAATATTCTAATAAGCCTTGTTAGTGTGTAAAGTTAAGGACAAATTTAATCTGAGTCAGTCAGTCATGTATTGGCAAATGAACTTGTTCCTATCAAGTAATCCACTTGAACAAAAGCCAATGTTGTGCTAAAGTAAAAGATGCTGGCAAAAAATATACAAAAAAATACGTCTACCATATGATCCAGAAAGCCCACTTCTGGGTATAAATCCAAAGACAATGAAATCAGCATATTGATGAGATAGCTTTCTCCTGTGTTCATTTCAGAATTATTCACAATAGCCAACATACAGAAACAACATCTGTACATCAGTGGATGAACTGGTGAAGAAATTATGATATATATCACAATAATGAAATGTAAGTATTATTAATAAATACTATGTATAAATATTATTAGCATGTAAGATATTCAATGGAATGTTGTTCAGCTCTTAAAAAGGAAAATCCTAATTAGAATAAAAAATTTTAAAAAAGAAAATCCTTCCATTTGGAACAATGTGAATGAACTCAGAAGATATTATGCTAAGTGAAAGCTAAGCAAAGAAAGAAAATATTGCATAATATCACTTATATTTGGAATAAAAAAGCCACAATTTGAGAAACAGAGTAGAATGGTGGTTTCTAGGGGCTGGAGGGTGGTAGACGAGGGAAGATGCTGATTGTAGGATCCAAACTTTCATTTATAAGATGACTATATTAGATCTAGAGATCTAAGATACAGCATGATAACTATAGCTAGTAATAAAGCATTGTATACTTGAAATGTACTAGGAGATTCCACTTTAAGTGTTCTCACCAGTAAAAAAAAATGTTAGTTTATTAGGTGATGATATACTAAGTAGTTTGGTTGTGGGGATTTTTTTCACAGCATATACTTTTATCAAAGCATTAGATAGTACACTTCAAATATATAAAATTTCTAATTTTTCATTCATACCTCAACAAAGCAGAAACATATTTAGAAGGCTTAAGAACTTATTGGTACATAGATCTGACATGTGTTGCTCCATGGGGAGAATGATTACTGTTGTCACACATAAATTTCTTCCAGTCCATACATATTTTTGTGGCTTTCTCTAGTTGGTATTTATGCAATCTAATAGCACTTTACATGAGAGAAATCACATGCATAAGCATCTATGAAGTAAATAGACATAAATGCTCTTATCTGTTTTCAATGGCTCAAAGAATTGAACATCAGAGTCTTTTCCATTTAACTGTCTCCTGATTTCACCTCTGTCAAGTGGAAAAAACAGCTTTGGTACTATAGATTAGGTTTGGAATCAAGTGAGAAGAAAGGAGATCATTTTAATTAAAATAAAATGATATAATTTATTTATTTTTTTTGTTCTGTATGAGTTATGTCACTTCATAAATGCTGAACTGTAGTCTCTGTAAAGAATTGCACAGAAGCTCACCACATTCAGGTTTTGGGAAGCAGACTTAAGATCCCTCACCCTTGCTTGGCCTTAGGAAGCATCTGGGCTGATCTCTCTAAGCACTAGCCCTCATAGGCCTTAAAAAATCACTTGTGCAGACCCTCAGACACTGACAAGAGACCTGGCGATGTCTGGCCCCCATGTAGTTCTTATGCAGTGCAGGCACCCTAACTCACTACCAGGCATGCTGTGTCACACCCACCTGGTCCCACCAGGTGGACCCTGCCCTCACATAATCCATGGTAACTGACAAGTGCTCTATACCCTGTGGTGCACTGTGATCAGCGCTGCAAGCAAACCTGCCTCACCAAATGGAGCTACCTCCTTCCTAGAGATGCAATCCTACAACCCTTACAACCTAGTCACTGAGACACCCACAGACATAGTCCACATTGATTATAGCTGAAGATGTTACACAAATACTACACTAAGGTGCCCACTGGAACCAAAGACAGTATAGAATATCCAACCAACATCCTAGGGCAGTCCCCAGTAGAAAGTCTGACTACGAAAGCAGCCTTTTAGAATTGGTAGAGGCAAATGACTCATCATATGCAGAAATAAAAACAACATAGGAAAACAAGAAGATGGAAATCCAAGCAAACATGATACTTCCAAAGGAACTCAATTACTTTCTAGTGGTAGATCCCAAATAAAAGGAAACTGATAAATTGCCTGACAGGGAATGTGAAAGCATGCTTTTAAGGAAACTTAATGAAATCCAAGAGAACACGACTTTATGAATTAGGAAGATAAAGGCATGATATGAATGAGATATTCTGAAAAGAGAGAAAATGAAAGTATACTGATCAAAAATCTTGGAGAAAAAACACAACCTCAACAAAATAATCGAAAATGCAGAAGAAAATATCTGAGCTTGGAGAGAGATGTCTTATGACATAAGACAATCAGATTTTAAAAAAGAATAAAGAAAAAAATTAAAAATGAAAGAATTCAAAACTTATTGAGCACCATTAAGTGAGCAAAAATTTACATGGGGATTAGGTTCTAGAAGTAGTTGTAAAGAAAAAAACGTATAAAAACCCTATTCATTGAAATGATTTTGAAAACTCTACAAAACTTGGGAAAGATGTTTTCATTTTTAGGAAGTTTGTAGTATTCCTAATAGATTGAACCCCTCTCCCCCTAAAAAAAAATCCTTTAGGAGGCATATTATTGTCAAACTGTTAAAAAGTATAAGAGAAAAAGATTTTTAAGATCAGCAAAAGAAAAACACCAAGTCCCTTACAAGGGAGTCCCCATTAGACTAAAAACAGATGTCTAAATAGAAAATTTATAGTCCAGGAGTAAAACAGATGATATATTCAAAATCTGAAAGAAAAGAAAAATTTCAACCAAGAATACTATACTCAAAAAAGTATTCTTAAGAAGTTAATAAGAAATAAACACGGGGAGAAGATGGTCGCTGCGTACGGGGTTGCTGAAGTGCTGAGCGTGGTGCTCAAAGCAGCGGCTTTAATAGAGATTTCGCACAGTCTCTTAGAGCTTTCACCGTTAATCTGTAGCGGACCACTTTGCCAAGGAGCAGGAAGAACAAAGAAATCGAAAAAGAGACGCTTGGATGCTCAGAGCCGCGGGCGCTTTGCTCCCATCTGCTTCCTCTTTCGCTTTGCTCCGGGCGGAGAAGCTGAATGTGTAATCAGCAGTGGATTGTAAGTACCCGAGGCAAAGAAAGCTCAGTGCGCCCCGCCTTTTTTTT
>NW_026000037.1:51031762-51061762 GCF_001458135.2 Marmota marmota marmota
ATGAATTACAGTAGATGGGGTAGAGAGAGAAGATGGGAGGGGAGGGAGGGGGGATGGTAGAGGATAGGAAAGGTAGCAGAATACAACAGTTACTAATAGGGTATTATGTAAAAATGTGGATGTGTAACCGATGTGATTCTGCAATCTGTATTTGGGGTAAAATTGGGAGTTCATAACCAACTTGAAATCTAAATGTATGAAATATAGATAATGTCAAAAGAGCTTTATAATGTTTTGAACAACCAATAAAAAAAATTGAAAAAAAAAAAAAAAGAAATAAACACTTCCCAAGACAAGTAAAACCTGAGGAAATTCATCGCCAGCAGAACAGTCATAGAAGAACTCTTCAGGGAGTCCTATACTAGAAGGGAAAGGATGATAATCACTATCATAAAAACATGCAAAATCACAAAACTCAATAATAGATTAGATATTCAAAAGAGAAACTGAAGAGAAGCAATCAGTATCAATACAGATAGTCACCACACATAAAGGTGAACAAAAGAAGAAGAAAGGAACAAAGCGTTTACAGAATAGAAAAAAAAAATTAGCAGAGTAACAGGAGTACAGCACAATTTTATGTATAGATAAACTTAACAATGCCACCAAAGAACTAATAAGTGAATTCAACACATTTACTGGGCACAAAATCCACATAATTATTAGTGGATTTTATATATCAAAAGCAAAATTTGTATATTTTACACCAATAACAAAATTGGTAATCTCATTTATAATAGCTACAATACAAAAATGAAACAAAATATTTAGGAAGAAATTTAACTAAATAAGTTCATAATGCCTACAATATAAATTACAAAACTCTAATAGAAGAAATTAAGGAAGTTACCAAAAAAAAGAAAACATCCCATATTCATCCATGTTCATAGAAGAGTTAATGTTGTGAAAATGTTCATTCTCCACAAAGCAATCTATAAATTCAATATAATTTCTGTCAGAATACCAATAGCCAGGGGCAGGGGGGAGGACATCCTACAATTTGTATAGAACTACGAAAGACCTCAAGTAGCCAAAGCAATCCTGGAACAAAAGAATAAAACAGGAGGCCTTATACAACTTGACTTCAAAATAGCACCAAATGATTATAACCAAAACAACATAGTACTGGCCTAACATCAGTGAATGGACCAATGGAACAGAATAGAGTAACCTGAAAAATTCCATATGTTTACAACCAATTGATTGGTTATAACTGATGCGGCAACAATATGCATTGAAGAAAAGAAGGTCTCTTCAATAAATGATGCTGGGAATTTTGATATCCATATTCTGGAAAAAAGCAGACACCAATCTCTTATCATATACAAAAATAACTCACAATGGATTACAATGAAGTATAACATTAAAAACTATAAAACTATCAGAAGAAAATATAGGGAAAATGCTTAAGGACATTGATGTAGGCAAGATTTTTTTAGTTTGACCCTACAAAAACAGAAAACAAAAAGGAAGACAGGTAAATGGAATTAAGTCAGACTGAGGCTGCTGCACAGCATAAGAAACAACAAAGTGAAGAGACACAAAATGGGATGACACATTTGCAAATTAGTCATTCTACAAGGGATTAATTTCCAGAATATACAAAAAGCTCAAACAACTCAACAGCAAAATACCAAGTATCCAAATAAAAATCAGTGAATGACCTGAAAAGACATTTTTTTGAAGGAGGATATGAATTAGCCAACAATATGAAAAAATGCTCTATATCACTAGTCATCAGAAAATGAAATTAAAAATCATGATGAAATATCATATCATCCCAGTGTTCATGATTATTATCAAAAAGGACAAAACAAATAAACAAAGAAAATTAAGAAGTAGAAAACACTGGTTTCTCCTACAAGCTCGGTAGGAATGTAAATTGGTACATGCATGGAAGTTTCCCAAAAACCTAGAAATAGAACTGGCATATGATCCATTAAACTTACTACTAGATAAATGTCCAAAGGAATAGAAATCAGTATGTCAAAGAGATATTGCACTTGCATGTTTTATTGTAGTGCTACTCACAATAGTAAGGATACCAAGTCAACCTCAGTGTCCACTGATGGATGTGTAGATAAAGCAAATGTGGTCTGTACACTCAGTTGAATATTATTTTTATTCTTCCATAGGAAAGAATAAAATTTTGTCATTTGCAGCAGCATGGATAGAACTGGAGTACATAATATTAAGTGAAATAATAACCCAGGCACAAAAATAAAAATATCACAGGTTTTCATATGTGGAAGCTAAAAAGTTGATTTCAAAGAAGTAGAGAATAAAGAAGTGCTTACTGTACCCTACGAAGGGTATGGAGGAGGGAGAGATATAGAGAAGATGGTTAATGGGTACAGATGCATTTGGATAGGAGAATTAACATTTAATGTTCTGTAGCATAGCGGGACAACTATATTTGACAATAATAATTGCAAATTATAGTTAGTAGAGAGAATTTTGTCAATATGACCATGACTAAGAGGTCTGACATGATAGTTATTCCAGTTTCTCTGAACTGATTATTATACATTGCATACATGTATTGAAATGCCACCCTATACACCAAAATATATACAATGACTATGTGTGAATTAAAAAAATACATATACAAAAACACTGTCTCACTGAAAGCTAAGGTCTATATACATTTCTTAATGTTATTAATTTTTATTACTGGGGAATAAAACTGTGGAAAAGGGATAAAAGAAGTTGCTAAAAGATTTTTTACTCTTAGAATTGTTCATAAAAACTATTTTTAAAGGAACTTATATTCAATTTTTAGTTTATAAATAGCTAATTTGGAAAAAATCCATATGTTCTGTTAAGGCATATTCCACACATGTGACTAATAGTGCTGTAGCTATTCAATTTGCTCAAAAAATATTTGCTTGATTGAGTAAATAAATGACTTTTTCATTCTCAGAAATTTAATAGGAAGAAAGAAATGAAATTATTTCATGGAATTCTGAAAAAGAACTATATAGCAGCTGCAAAAAAAAGAGTATGTCAATATGTTGTAGGTAAAGTGTTCCAGAGAACGAGGATATGCTGGACTCTTTCCAGAATCAGGCTAGGAATACCAAAAGACCTGCAGGGCAAAGACAGGGCAAAGTTGGGGTTTGAAGCCAGGAAGCCCCAGGGAAGAGCAGAGCATGAACTGGGACAGTGGCCATATGCAAGATCCTGGGCTTACAGGTCAAGCTCAAAGGGCTTCAGCTGGGTTAAGGGTCAACAATGAAAACTCAGATATAAACACTAGCAACAGAATAACACCAGTGATATTTCCTCATTCAAGTTCTAATTATATTTATAACCACTTTAGTAATTTTGAGATGAGGTATCCCTAAGGAGTCTAAAACATACTTCAGGGAATGTGCTAACTTATAGAGAAATGCTCTTTGAAATCACAGTATAAAATACCTTTGTTTCAGTTAAAATCAGCAATACATAGTCATGACATCTCAATGTACCATCATCCAGTCCATCTTATATATGGCGCTATTGGCTTCTAGGCATTTGTGAGACCATCAGGTCTGTCTCTGTGGAAATATTAGAACATATGAGAAATGGACCAGTTCATAGAAAATACTCTAAGGGTTAAATAATGGAGCTTGCAGGGTATAAGCATTTTTAACTGCAGGAGCAAATTTTTCCTGTGTTCCCAAAAGATTACTTCATGTATTCTGCAAACAAAGAAACCCACTTATAAAACATCTTACATAGTCCATGTAAGCATCTTTGTACCCATCACTTTCCATTAAGCTAATGTTACCTTTATAAGCAATATTTTTCCATCAAAATCAGGATATAGATGATGAGGGGCAGCACAAAAAGTCTCTTTTTCTCTTGGAAGTAAGATATAGTTAGCAGTTTCCATAACTCTCCATGGGGACATGGGGTTCTACAATGTCATTGAAATATCTCTCTTCCAAAATGGGTTTTTCTGCTTTCAGGTTTCTTCCTGCACAATGGGAGTTCTATCTCACTTAAATAAATCTTGCTCCCTTTAGTTTTCCCTTCAACAACAATAACAACAAAAGAAATATCTCTCTTCTTTCCCCTAGTGTTAAGTAAGATTTGTCCCTTTGGATAGAAGTAGAAATACCTGTGAAGTCCATAGAATAATGCTGGAAAATTTGATGAGCAGAAGTGAAAAGATCTCACTAAAGATGTCCTGTTGGTGCTGGTGTATGTTTGTGTACATGTGAGCATATACTTGTGGTCAGGTTAATCAGGAAAACCTTGAGTTCAGTAGTTTCTCTTTGGCCAAATATAGTGCAAGAAAAAGCAAAGAAATGGAATTGATCAAATGTAGATTCCTAGAACAAAGAAGAGAAAGCACTGATTAAACTAGTATTATCGAGTCACCTTAGCAGGCTGTTTCTTGGGACAGATGGGGAAATCCTGGGAAGTTCCTTTGATTTCTGCATATGTGCTTGCACTGTGGAGCCCATCTCATGCAGGCCATGTGTTCATTGGAAAAAAATGTTCAACATGCTCACATTAACGAGTTTCCTTGTTTGTGTCATACCTGAAGTAATCATTTGGGAAGGTAGGTCTTTTCCTATAAACCTGTCCATTTGATGCATGTTCTACCATCTCCACATAGACGAAACTGACCATCTTACAAATGCCTAGAAGCAAAGAGCATCATATACCAGATGGAGTGAGTGATGGTATATTTAGTTGGACTTGTAAGTAACAAGATGCTCAAACTCAAATAATGTGGATGAAGGGGTTGACAATAACTTTTGAGAAAATGTTTTGGTACATCATGATATTGTTTTGCCAGATTTTCAGATGCCATAGAGTGGGATAGCAAATATACTTCACACCAAATCAAGAAATTCTTAAATATAGGTCTAATGTAATAAACTCACAAATTTGCATGATACCACATTTGGTAAATATACAAACATTAAATACCTCAGGTATACCTATTCACAAACAACTGTATGTGTCTAGGATACCTACCTATCAAAAATTTTATATCCAATAAATTTGAGGGAGTACCTATATAAAAGCAGGAGAGTAGGAATCCAGAGACAAAGGAAAATTAATACAATAAACTAAACCAAAAGAGCAACATTGCAGAGTGATGACAACATGACAAGAATGGTAGTGTAGGAACATCACAACGTTTTGTACATGAAACCCAAAGGGGGGAAAAAAGACAGAAAAAGAGAAAAATAAATTAAATTTACTGTGTACAAGCCCCAAATAATGGTACAAATCTAGCTGAGAAGCCAGTTTTAAATGGTGATATGAATGAAAAAAAAAAACTGTGAATTTATTTCTCTATGGTTTTGATTATCAATGTGAAGTGACTTCCCAAGAAAGCTAACTGGCTGCCTTAAAGACCAGAACAAGAGAGTTGTTTGGAGATATTTCTCTCTCTCTCTCTCTCTCTCTCTCTCTCTATATATATATATATATATATATATATATATATATATATACTCATAAATTTCACCTTGATGATGATTATAAATCTATCACCAGTGTGTTTGCCAAAGTTTATAGTTGTTATGAAACTCAACTCACAATTCAGGTGTGCAAAAATTGTACTTTCTTTATCATCTGTAGTAATGTGGTTTCTGCCATTTAATCTCTGACCTATTGGGTTGGTGGAAATAATTCAGTCCAACTAAGGACACCTCTCCCTCTCCAAGTTATTACTCAATCCTGAAGTCTCACCCTTGTATTGAGAGGGGAGTGACCCAGTTTTCAGTCATCAGTCCCACAACCCATTGATGCAAAGGTCATTATGTACAGGTACCTTATCAGCATAACTATATTCTGTTTCTTCTTCATCAACTTTGGGTAAAGAAACGTGGAATGAAGCTGACTCTTGGCTTATCTCCCAATCTCTGCTTGAATGTGACTGCCTTACAAATTGGCATTTGTGGAAAGCAGACAGAGGACGCCTATGATCTTGGTGCCATAGTACTGTCTTTTTTCTCTTATTCTCTCCAGATTCTGAAAAATATTATTTAGTGTCATGTTTTCCAAGACCTTAACTTAAATTTTAAAAAAACTTTAGACTTCTAAAAAAAGAGCCATAAAGATTCCTAAAATTTACTTTGCCATATCCTTTCCTCAAATCCATATAAGTATAGAGCTATTTCCTTGAAAGAGAAAGGATAAAGAAAAGAAATGTAAGCAATAACAAAATAATAAACAAAACCACAAGAGAGAATGTAAGAATTTTTCCAGTCACATAGGAAAGAACTTTCTAGTGAACAGAGTTACTCAGTGGTAGAGTGTACTGCCAGGGGGATGAGCATGTCATCAGTGTGAATGTGTCCACTTACTTCTGTTTTAGAGATATTTGGAGATGTTTTAAGCATTAGATGAGAGACCAGAGGAAATGACCTCTCTAATGTTTCTGTCCTGTATGAGAGGTTAGGATAACACCAACCCCACATTTTACCTCTTTGAGTGTGAAAATGGTGTTTCATGGTGACAGACAGTTTATAGAGTATCTAATAAAAGAAGGAAAAACAAATTAAAAATATGATAGGAGCTTCAAAAGCCTGGAATATGAAAAGTGATTAAGGTATTGAGTTAAATTTCACTGTTTTAAAGATCCTGTTTCTTTGAAGAAAAGGAAACATCACACATGTAACTAACTGTAAAGCATATAAAAATCATAACCTATTTTTGGAAAAATCAATTTTTATGACTCTTCAGATATTCATGTCAGCTTGTAAGAAGAAAATGAAAACCTACTATGGCTTAAATTAAAGTAAAATTCATTATAGCAAATATTTTGACACCTGAAATGTACTAACATTTTTGCTTTTTTTTCAGTTTTAGCTGATGTGCTTTCAAAATAACCCAAAATAACATTTCTAGATTCTCTCAAATAATACAAATATACCTATGATTCAAAGTACTCTATACTAGGGTATAAGTATGGAAAAAGATATAAGTATGAAATTAATAAATAAAATTTTAAGTGACTATAAATAATAACATAATCTCTGATTAAGACTCTGATTTTTTTTTTCTTTTTTTATGCACCACTCTACTCTGCAAGGAGTCTAATTTGTCAGATTGAAAAAAGAGAGATGGAGAGGATGAGAGGAGAAAAACTTGCTGCTGTAATGAAAAATTTCTAAGTAGTCTAATGATTCATTTTTGAATATTATACTTGGTGCTGTTAATGGGGTCTGTGGAATAAAAAAAAATACATTGGGTGTCTTTATATGACTCATCAAGTGGTGATTGGGCATCTTTATATGATCAGTTTCTTTTTCCAAAAAGAAAGATAATGATGGCTGTGTGGTTCATTTTATGTATAATGGTGACTAGAACATGGGATGTCCAGATATTTGGTCAAGTAGTACTCTGTGTTTTATACTCAGCTGTTTGGGGATTAGGTTAACACCCGAGTTGGTAGTGTGAGTAAACAGAATTGTGCTATGTAGTGCTAGTGGACCTCATCTAATTTGTCAGAAGTCTATGTAGAACAAAAAGTCTCAGCTTCTCTTGACCAGGACGGAAGGGAATCTGTCCTTTGTGAGTGCCTTAAAAATGGGACTTTTTTTTTTTTCTTTTCTGCCTTTGTACTTGAACTGGGTGGTACTTCTTGGGTCTTGAGCCTGTTACCCTTCAGACTGGATCTATGGCATCAGCATTCCTGATCATCAGGCTCTGGACCTACAACACACCTCTCTAGGGACTTACCAACTGCTAGTCTTGAATCTTGTTGGCTTCCATAATGGCATGAGCCCAGTGTTTAAAATAAATCTCTCCCTCTCTGTTTACATATCCAATTGGGTGTGTTTCTAATACAGTGCTATGGGTATCTAGGAGTCTGAGAACTGCTTTACATCATCTGAATAACAAAACTGCTCATTAAAGAGATTTAACACTCAAAGATATATTACTGGGCTGGAAATAGGGCTGGAGCTCAGTGGCAGATCGCTTGCCTTGCACGTGTTAGGTGCCAGTTTTGATCCTCAGCACCACATAAAAATAAGCAAATAAGATAAAGGCATGCTGTCCATCTACAACTATTTAAAAATTTATAAAGAAAAAAAGACATGTTACTGCATTTTCTTTCTTGTCTTTTACATATAGTTTTGTTTACTGCTAAAATAATTGTTATATTTTCTACCTGCTTCTTGTTAGAGAGGCACTAGTCCTCAGCAATGACTGAAAATAGCATTGTAGGGGACCTACAGCACTCATAACTTACCTCTCTAAACTGTGTTGATAGAGCTCTGTAAAATAAAAGAAATTAATAAAAAATACTTTTGAAAGCATTGGGAAAATGAAAACCAACCTTAAAATTACGTTCCTTTTTCCCACTTAATTTTTTTTTGAGAATAAAAAACATATTCTGTTCTGTTTCTTAGAATTTTCTTCTATTCTTTTGCATCCAGAGAGTTCTTGTGAGGCAGAAAAGCTAATGAGTTTGGATGAGATGTGCTTTGAATAATTTTATTCTGATAAAAAAAATGAATACTAGGTGAAGCAAACCCTTTTTTTTCAAAATTCAATCATTTATTAATTCATCCAACAAATATACATTGAGCACCAACTGTAAAGTAGGCATTGTTCTTATCAGTATGGATATAACAATGGGGGAAAAGTGACAACATCTGCCTGTGGAAGTTACATTATGTGATTTAAAAAAAAGATGACAATAAACAAAATAAATCATATATAGATAGATAGATATACACAATATCTATCTATCTATAAATATCTATAAATATACACAAAGATCTATCTATCTATATCTACATATCTATCTATCTATAGAGAGAGAGAGGGAGAGAGAGAAAATCCACTTCAAATTTGGGCACTTCTCCCACCCCCTGCATTTAGCATTTTTAGTTACAATGCATACGTTTAGCATAGTACCCACATAGTTAAATAATCTTGCCACTCGATCCTGTTTTGTCTATTCAAACTCTCAGGTATCCATTGTGTCCTCAAAATGCAAGACATGCTGATAGGTATTACAGGAGTTATGCAAAAGCAAAGGAAATATCTGATATTTTCTTTGTCTTCAGAGAACTTTAAATAAATAGAAAGTAGGCTTGCCCTGGACAGAATGTTCTGAAGTGGTATGGATAGTAGACATAGAGGAAGATGCATAAAGGCCTACCTTGTGAAGAAGGGAGAGCATCATGGGAGTCAACATGGAAGATGAGCACTTGTCTTCCTGAAATGGAAGATTGTAGAAGGAGATTATATCAAACTGTGAGACATGAATAACAGAAGTTGTTAAAGAGATTTGCATATTGAGGAACAAGAGAGGAATCTGACTTTTAAAAAATTGCAAGTTACACATGGTGGTAAGCCTGGACTGAAAAGGAGAAGTCAAATTGTTAAGGGTTTTTAATCCAAGCTGACCATCAAGATTTCAAAAGTTTGACTCACCATCAAGATTTTTTTAAATTGCTTTTATTTTTTAGATACATGACAGCAGAGTGCAACATAATTCTTATTACGCATATAGAATACAATTTTTCATATCTTTGTATATAAAGTATGTTCACACCAATTCATGTCTTCATACATGTACTTTGGATAATGATGTCCATCACATTCCTCCATCATTGCTAACCTCCTGTCCCTCCCTTTCCCTTCTACCCCTCTGCCCTATCTAAAGTTCATCAATTCTTTCCATGCTCCCTCTCCCTACCCTACTATGAGTCAGTCACCTTATATCAGAGAAAAGATTCACCATTTGTTTTTTGGGGATTGGCTAACTTCACTTAGCATTATCTTCTCCAACTGCATCCATTTACCTGCAAATGCTATGATTTTATTCTCTTTTATTGCTGAGTAAAATTCCATTGTGTAAAAATGCCACATTTTTTAATCCATTCATCTACTGAAGGGCATTTAGGTTAGTTCCACAGTTTAGCTATTGTGAATTGTGCTGCTATAAGCATTGATGTGGCTGTGTCCCTGTAGCATGCTGTTTTTAAGTCCTTTGGGTATAGACTGAGGAGAGGGATAGCTGGGTCAAATGGTGATTCCATTCCAAGTTTTCTAAGGAATCTCCATACTGCTTTCCATATTGGCTGCACCAATTTACAGTCCCTCCAGCAATGGATGAGTGTGCCTTTCCCCCCATATCCTTGCCAAAACTTATTGTTGTTTGTCTTCATAATAGCTGCCATTCTGACTGGAGAGAGATGGTATCTTAGAGTAGTTTTGATTTGCATTTCTCTAATTTCTAGAGATGATAAACATTTTTTCATATATTTCTTGATTGATTGAATATCCTCTTCTGAGAAGTGTCTGTTCATGTCCTTGGCCCATTTATTGATTGGGCCCATTTATTGATTTGTTTTTTTGGTGTTTAACTTTTTGAGTTTTTTATATACCCTAAAGATTAGTGCACTATCTGATGTGTGAGAGGTAAAAATTTGCTCCCAAGATGTAGGCTCTCTATTCACCTCACAGATTGTTTCTTTTGCTGAGAAGAAACTTTTTAGTTTGAGTCCATTCCATTTATTGATTCTTGGTTTTAATTCTTGTGCTATAGGATCTTATTAAGGAAGTTGGGGCCTAATCCCACATGATGAAGATTAGGGCCTATTTTTTCTTCTATTAGACAGAGAGTCTCTGGTTTAATTCCTAGGTCCTTGATCCATTTTGAGTTGAGTTTTGTGCATGGGGAGCGATAGGGATTTAATTTTATTTTGTTGCATGTGGATTTCCAGTTTTCCCAGCACCATTTGTTGAAGAGGCTATATTTTCTCCATTGCATGTTTTTGGTGTCTTTGTCTAATATAAGATAACTGTAATTTTGTGGGTTAGTCTCTGTGACCTGTATTCAGTACCATTGGTCTACCAGTCTGTTTTGATGCCAATACCATGATGTTTTTGTTACTATTGCTCTGTAGTATAGTTTAAGGTCTGCTGTAGTGATGCCACCTGCTTTGCTCTTCCTGTTAAGGGTGGCTTTAGGTGTTCTGGGTCTCTTATTTTCCAGATGAATTTCATGATTGCTTTTTCTACTTCTATGAGGAAGGCCATTGGGATTTTGATTGGAATTTCATTAAATCTGTATAGTGCTTTTTGAAGTATAGTCATTTTGATAATATTAATTCTGCCTATCAAAGAACAAGGTAGATCTTTCCATCTTCTAAAGTCTTCTTTGATTTCTTTCTTTAGGGTTCTGTAGTTCTTATTGTATAGAACTTTCACCTCTTTCATTAAGTTGATTCCCAAGTATTTTATTTCATTTTTTAAGGCTATTGTAAATGTGATAGTTTTCCTCATTTCCCTTTCAGAGGATTTGTCAGTGATATATAGAAATGCCTTTGATTTTTGGCTGTTGATTTTATAACCTGCTAATTTGCTGAATTCATTTACTAGTTCTAGAAATTTTCTCATGGAGCTTTTTGGGTCTTCTAGGTATAGAATCATATCATCAGCAAATAGTGCTAATTTTAGTTCTTCTTTTCCTATATATATATCCCTTTAATTTCTTTCATCTGTCTAATTGCTCTGGCCAGTGTTTCAAGGACTATGTTAAATAGAAATTGTGAAAGAGGGCATCCCTGTCTTGCTCCAGTTTTTAGAGGGAATGCTTTCAATTTTTCTCCCTTTAGAATGATGTTGGCCTGGGGCTTAGCATAGATAGCCTTTATGATGTTGTGATATGTTCCCATTATCCCTAGTTTTTCTAGTGTTTTGAACATGAAGGGATGCTGTATTTTGTCAAATGCTTTTTCTGCATTTATTGAGATGATCATATAATTCTTATCTTTGAGTCTATTGATGTGATGAATTACGTTTATTGATTACCTTATGTTGAACCAACCTTGCATATCTGGGATGAATCTGACTTGATGTGTTTTTGTATTCAGTTTGCCAAAATTTTATTGATGATTTTTGCATCTATGTTCATTAGAGATATTGGTCTAAAGTTTTCTTTCTTTGATATGTCTTTGCCTGGTTTTGGAATCAGGGTGATATTGGCCTCATAGAATGAGTTTGGAAGTGCTGCCTCTTTTTCTATTTCCTGAAATAAATTGAAGAGTATTGGTATTAGTTCTTCTTTAAAGGTCTTGTAGAACTCGGCTGTGTAACCATGCAGTCCTGGGCTTTTCTTGGTTGGTAGGTTTCTGATGGCATCTTCTATTTCATCACTTGATATTTATCTATTTAAATTGTGTATATCTTCCTGATTCAATCTGGGCAAGTTGTGTGACTTAAGGAATTTGTCATTGCCTTCAATATCTTCGATTTTATTGGAGTATAATTTTTCAAAATAATTTCTAATCATCCTCTGTATTTCTGTATTGTCTGTTGTGATATTACCTTTTTCATCATGTTTGCTGGTAATTTGAGTTCTCTCTCTCCTTCTCTTCATTAGAGTCTCTCCTTCTCTTCATTAGCATAGCTAAGGGTCTGTCAATTTTATTTATTCTTTCAAAGAACCAAACTTTTGTTTTGTCAATTATTTCTTTTGTTTTGATTTCATTGATTTCAGCTCTAATTTTAATTATTTCTTGCCTTCTATTGCTTTTGCTGTTGATTTGTTCTTCTTTTTCTAAAGCTTTGAGATGTGAAGTGAGGTCATTTATTTGTTGATGTTTTCTTCTTTTAAGGAATGAACTCCATGCAATGAACTTTCCTCTTAGAACTGCTTTCTTAGTGTCCCAGATATTTCAATATGTTGTGTCTATGTTCTCATTTACCTTTAAGAATTTTTAAATCTCCTCTTTGATGTCTTCTGCAACCCATTGTTCATTCAGTAGCATATTGTTTAGTCTCCACGTGTTGGAGTAATTTTTATTTTTTATTTTGTTATTGATTTCTAATTTCATTCCATTATGATCTGATAAAATACATGGTAGTATCTCTACTTTTTTGTATTTGCTAAGAGTTGCTTTGTGACATAGTATATGGTCTATTTTAGAGAAGGATCCATGTGCTGCTGAGAAGAAAGTCTATCCGCTTGATGCAGGTTGAAATATTCTATATATGTCAGTTAAGTCTAAGTTATTGATTGTATTATTGAGTTCTATAGATTCTTTATTCAACTTTTGTTTCGAAGATCTATCCAGTGGTGAGAGAGGTGTGTTAAAGTCCCCAAGATTATTGTGTTGTTATTAGTTTGACTCTTGAACTTGAGAAGAATTTGTTTGATGAACATAGCTGCCCCATTGTTTGGGGCATATATATTTGTTATTATTATGTCTTTTTGGTGTATGGCTCCCTTGAGCAGTGTGTAATATCCATTTTTTCCCTTCTGATTAACTTTGGCTTAAAGTTTACTTTATTTGATACGAGGATTAAAACATCTGCTTGCTTCCGCAGTCCATGTGAGTAGCATGATTTGTCCCAATCTTTCACCTTCAGTCACTGTATGTCGTTTCCTATCAGATGAGTCTCCTGGAGGCAGCATATTATTGGGTACTTTTTAAATCCAATCTGCTAGCCAATGTCTTTTGATTGGTGAGTTAAGCCATTAAAATTTAGGGTTACTATTGAGACATGATTTGTATTCCCAGCCATATTTGTTTATTTTTGTTATTTAACTTGACTTGATTTTCTTCTTTGATTAGTTTTTCCTTTAGGATACTAAGTCCCTCTGCTGATTTTCATTGTTGTTTTTTGTTTCCTCTTCATGAAATATTTTTTCCAAGGATGTTCTGTAGTGTCAGTTTCTAGCTATAAATTCTTTTAACTTTTGTTTATTACGGAAGGTTTTTATTCCATCTTCATATCTAAAGCTTAATTTTGCTGGATACAAGATTCTTGGTTGGCACACATTTTCTTTCAGAGCTTGATATATGTTGTTCCAGGATCTTCTAACTTTCGGGGTTTATGTTGAAAAATCTGCTGTTATCCTAATTGGTTTTCTGCTATATGTAATCTGATTTATTTCTCTCATGGCTTTTAAAATTCTCTCCTTATTCTGTATGTTGGGCATTTTCATTACAATATGCCTTGGTGTGAATCTGTTGTGATTTTGTACATTCAGCATCCTGTAGGCTTCTTGAATTTGGATTTCCAATTCATTCTTCATGTTTGGAAAGTTTTCTGATATTATTTCATTGAATAGATTGTTCATTCCTTTGGTTTGGACTTCTATACTTTCCTTTATCTATCTCAATAACTCAATTTTGGTCTTTTTAATGCTATCCCATATTTCTTGAATGTTCTGTATGGTTTCTTATTATTATCACTGTGTGGTTTATGTTATTTTCAAGATGATATATTTTTTCTTCATTGACTGATGTCCTATCTTCCAAAGGGTCTTCTCTTTTGGTGATGTTTTCATTTGAGCTTTTAATTTGGTTTATTATTTCTTTCATTTAAAGGACTTCTGTTTTTTTTTTGTTGTTTTGTTTTGTTTTGTTTTTAAGAACCTCTATCTCCCTGTTGAGGTGATCTTTTGCTTCCTGTATTTGTTTATGTAGCTCCTGTTGAACTGATCTTTCACTGCCTGTATTTGCTCTCTTATATCTTCCTTGAGTTCACACAACATTTTAACCATGTATATCCTAAACTCCTTCTCTGTCATTTCTTCTTCTACTGCTGCCAATGATTCTAATGATGTGGTGTCTTCATTTGTTTGGGGCACTTTCTTCCCTTGTCTTTTCACGTTGCTTGTGTGTCTTCCTTTCCAGCTCTGTGGGTCTAGACTGTTATTGTTTTTACCCTTTAGGTTTGAAGTGTACTTGTAGGGTTCCAAGACCTCTCCTTTGTGGGGAAGGACAATGTTAACAGATCCCAATATCAACAATATACCACCTATGAACAATTTGTTGTTATTAAGGCGTTTACAGATTAGTCTCGATGTACAGAAATGTTGGATTCAATTATTATCTAAAATATAATCATTAGTTTTGTAAAAATGTTACAGTTTCTACGGTGGACAATAACCTGGAGGTGGGTCTTAGGATGATGTGCTGAGGAGGTAGGATGTGAGGATATAGAGTTAATATATCTTAGGAAGTGTGAAGGAGAAATCTAATGAAGAGGGCTAGTAGCAAGAGAATAGACAGGAAGTGATTTAGGTTAGGCAAATATGAGGGATGACAGTAGAGTACATAAAACAAACACACATACGTTTTTTAAAAAATACAGATGTTAAAACAGTAAAATTTGTAAGGGGAAAGAAAAATAAAAGAAGAAAAAGGAAAAGAAAAAATAGGGCATATACAACACCTCTATATTACATTATTCAGGTGACTCAGTCCTCAAAGTCTTATTTCATGCAAACTTCTTGGTTTCACATATCTTGGGGATGTAAGGGCTGAAGGATAGAGCATTAGAAGAGAAACAAACAAACAAACCAACCAGGGTTGTAGCTAGCTTTAGATATCCATATCTTTCCTGCTTCTCTTCTCCTCCAATAGGTGGGGTCTTATGTTGTAAACTGCTGTCTTTGCCCTCCGGATGGTGGAGGTAACCAGGGTGGGAAGACTGGTCCTGGCACCTGGATGTGGGGAGTGGCACCCACCAGTCCCTAAAGAAAGACTGCATGGCATGGGTCTCTTTTTGGGATGGCTCATATGACTTGAGTGCCCGGTACCATCTCCCTCTCTTGCCTGGAGATTTCCCAGTTCCAGGTCTCTCTGTTAGGCTCCAGACTTCAGCCCTGTCTCCCTCTCCCCTGACAGTTCCCAATTGAGGAAACTCTCCCCCTGGGACTCCCGGGCATGGCTTCCTGGTCGCTCTGCACACCTGTGTTGGGCAGCTGCTGTGTTGGGTTCCACCGCTGAGGAATGGGGAAGGTTGAAAACCTGTACACCCAGCTGCTGGAGATCCGATCTGGGAACTGCCCCCAGCTAATAAGGTGAGAATGTTGAGTCAAGATGGTGGCTGACTGCTTTCAGCGCCAAGGTGTCTGGTGAGGTGGGGGATCCTGGTGAGGTGGGGGGAGCTGGGCAATTGCGTTGCATTGTGGGTAGGTAGCAGCTGAGTGACTTGCATGGGAGCATGGAGAAGTCATGGTGATCTGCAGATGTGTTGATAGGTGATTCTACTAGGTGCTCGCCGAGTCTTGCTGGACTAGAACTTCAGGCTTTTAGTCCTGCTCCAATGCCGGGTGTCCTACTCGAACATTGAGACCTGGAGTCCCTTGTGGGGTCCTAGCGCTGGTGATTCTGCTGATAGCAGCTGTACAGGGGTCCTCTAATACTCTCAGAGATGCAGTATTATGACTAGGCGAGATCTGCAGGGTGTGGCGTGCGGGGCAGCTCATTCCCTTCTCGCTGCCATGTTTCTTCAAGTCTTCACCATCAAGATTTTAACTCAGCCTATCGCCTAGAATTAATTTTGGCCAAACCCTGTGCCTCAGGATATGGATTAGGTAAATGGAAGTTTCTATTAGATGCTTGATAAAGACAGAAAGTTTGTGTCCTTATGGCTTACAATTGGGCTTCAGTTTCAAGAGGGCAAACTGTTATAAGTCAATTAATAGGGCTTTCTCAGCACCTTTTATCCCAAAAGCTCTGGACAATTCTTGAATTTAGGATCTCAGTCCTACATTAATGGAGTTGACTTAAGGATCCAGCCTCAGAGTTCAAGAATAACCCAAGGAATAAGATTTGCTCAAAGAAACTATTATATTTGTTATGGTTTGGACATAAAATGTCCACAAAAGGCTCATGTGTCTGAAGGTTGGTCCCCAGTGCAGCAGTGTTTTAGAGGTGGTGACTTCAGGAAGAAGACTGGGTCATGAGGGTTCTGATTCCATCAGTGGATTAACTTGCTGGCATAATTGGGAGGTAAAGGAGACTATAGGAGGTGGGGCCCAGTTGGAGGAAGTAGGTTATTGGAGTGTGAGCTGAAAAGGGATATCTTGTCCTTGCCCACTGGCTCTCCTCTCTCCACTTTCTGGCCACCATGAGGTAAATAGCTGTGCTCTGCTATGCCCCTCCACATGCTGTACCACTGCACCAGGGGCCCAGAAACAAGGGAGTCATTGACTAAGTGACGGAACCATGAACCCAAATAAATCTTTCCTCCTTTAAGTTGTTTTCTTCAGGAATTTGGTCACAGTGGTGGACAGCTGATTAACAAAATATTCAATTCAGCACATGTTTATGAGGCACCTCTTTTGTGTTTAGTGTTTCATTGTGTGCTATGTGATAAGAAAAATTAAATGTAATTTGGTTTTTTTTTTGCCTCTTCATTTTTATCACATATTTATGGAGCAACCTGTATGTGCTAAAGTATGTACTCCATGAGGTCTTGATGTTTCCTCGATAAGTATCCTTTCCAGATAATCAGTATTATGTGTTATAGGAGATGGAGTCAGATTTTTCATTTCCATTAATATTTAAGGAAACAATAACTAGTCAATTCAGAAACAAGTACTTCTTACAATGAAACCAAAATAAACTTGACTCTTTAAAAATAAATCCAAGCTACTCTGACTTTTGTGGAGCTACTCTTGCTTTGGGGAGTGATATGGCTTTGCATTTACCTGAGTTCAGTGTTCTGGCCTTTGGCCAGACCTCCCTTCATTTCCCTCATTGTGGACATGGAGATACCATAACAGTTAAATGAACCTCACAGTTCTTCTAAAACCTGATAAGATATCATATCTTGGCTTTTGTGTTTACTGTTTTCCTTTGAAATTCTACCTGTTTTTTTATTTATTTTTATTTTTTTTATTGTTGGTTGTTCAAAACATTACATAGTTCTTGATATATCATCTTTCACACTTTGCTTCAAGTGGGTTATGAACTCCCATTTTTAGCCCATATACAGATTGCAGAATCACATCAATTACACATCCATTGATTTACATATTGCCAGACTAGTGACTGTCGTGTTCTGCTACCTTTCCTATCTTCTACCATCCCCCCTCCCCTCCCCTCCCCTCCCCTCTTCTCTGTCTACCCCCTCTACTGACCTTCATTTCTCCCCCTTGTATTATTTTTCCCTTTCCCCTCATTTCCTCTTGTATGTTCTTTTGTATAACCATGAGGGTCTCCTTCCATTTCCATGCAATTTCCCTTTTCTCTCCCTTTCCCTCCCACCTCTCATCCCTGTTTAATGTTAATCTCCTTCTCATGCTCTTCGTCCCTACTCTGTTCTTAGTTACTCTCCTTATATCAAAGAAGACATTTGGCATTTGTTTTTTAGGGATTGGCTAGCTTCACTTAGCATAATCTGCTCTAATGCCATCCATTTCCCTGTAAATTCTATGATTTTGTCATTTTTTAATGCAGAGTAATACTCCATTGTGTATAAATGCCACATTTTTTTTATCCATTCGTCTATTGAAGGGCATCTAGGTTGGTTCCACAGTCTTGCTATTGTGAACTGTGCTGCTATGAACATCGATGTAGCAGTGTCCCTGTAGCATGCTCTTTTTAGGTCTTTAGGGAATAGACCAAGAAGGGGAATAGCTGGGTCAAATGGTGGCTCCATTCCCAGCTTTCCAAGAAATCTCCATACTGCTTTCCAAATTGGCTGCACCAATTTGCAGTCCCACCAGCAATGTACAAGTGTACCCTTTTCCCCACATCCTCGCCAGCACTTGTTGTTGTTTGACTTCATAATGGCTGCCAATCTTACTGGAGTGAGATGGTATCTTAGGGTGGTTTTGATTTGCATTTCTCTGACAGCTAGAGATGGTGAGCATTTTTTCATGTACTTGTTGATTGACTGTATGTCCTCCTCTGAGAAGTGTCTGTTCAGGTCCTTGGCCCATTTGTTGATTGGGTTGTTTGTTCTCTTATTGTCTAATTTTTTGAGTTCTTTGTATACTCTGGATATTAGGGCTCTATCTGAAGTGTGAGGAGTAAAGATTTGTTCCCAGGGTGTAGGCTCCCTATTTACCTCTCTTATTGTTTCTTTTGCTGAGAAAAAACTTTTTAGTTTGAGTAAGTCCCATTTGTTGATTCTAGTTATTAACTTTTGTGCTATGGGTGTCCTATTGAGGAATTTGGAGCCCGACCCCACAGTATGTAGATCGTAGCCAACTTTTTCTTCTATCAGACGGCGTGTCTCTGATTTGATATCAAGCTCCTTGATCCATTTTGAATTAACTTTTGTGCATGGCGAGAGAAAGGGATTCAGTTTCATTTTGTTGCATATGGATTTCCAGTTTTCCCAGCACCATTTGTTGAAGATGCTATCCTTCCTCCATTGCATGCTTTTAGCCCCTTTATCAAATATAAGATAGTTGTAGTTTTGTGGATTGGTTTCTGTGTCCTCTATTCTGTACCATTGGTCCACCCGCCTGTTTTGGTACCAGTACCATGCTGTTTTTGTTACTATTGCTCTGTAGTATAGTTTGAAGTCTGGTATCGCTATACCGCCTGATTCACACTTCCTGCTTAGCATTGTTTTTGCTATTCTGGGTCTTTTATTTTTCCATATGAATTTCATGATTGCTTTCTCTATTTCTACAAGAAATGCCGTTGGGATTTTGATTGGCATTGCATTAAACCTATAGAGAACTTTTGGTAATATCGCCATTTTGATGATGTTAGTTCTGCCTATCCATGAACAGGGTATATTTTTCCATCTTCTAAGATCTTCTTCTATTTCTCTCTTTAGGGTTCTGTAGTTTTCATTGTATAAGTCTTTCACCTCTTTTGTTAGGTTGATTCCCAAGTATTTTATTTTTTTTGAAGATATTGTGAATGGAGTGGTTGTCCTCATTTCCATTTCAGAGGATTTGTCGCTGATATACAGGAATGCCTTTGATTTATGCGTGTTGATTTTATATCCTGCCACTTTGCTGAATTCATTTATTAGCTCTAATAGTTTCTTTGTAGAGCCTTTTGGGTCTGCTAGGTATAGAATCATATCATCTGCAAATAGTGATAATTTAAGTTCTTCTTTTCCTATTTTGATGCCTTTAATTTCTTTCGTCTGTCTAATTGCTCTGGCCAGTGTTTCGAGAACTATGTTGAACAGAAGTGGAGAGAGAGGGCATCCCTGTCTTGTTCCAGATTTTAGAGGGAATGCCTTCAGTTTTTCTCCATTCAGAATGATGCTAGCCTGAGGCTTAGCATAGATTGCTTTTACAATATTGAGGTATGTTCCTGTTATCCCTAGTTTTTCTAGAGTTTTGAACATAAAGGGATGCTGTACTTTGTCGAATGCTTTTTCCGCATCTATCGAGATGATCATATGGTTCTTATTTTTAAGTCTATTGATGTGGTGAATAACATTTATTGATTTCCGTATATTGAACCAGCCTTGCATCCCAGGGATGAATCCTACTTGATCATGGTGTACAATTTTTTTGATATGTTTTTGTATCCGATTCGCCAGAATTTTATTGAGGATTTTTGCATCTAGGTTCATTAGAGATATTGGTCTGTAGTTTTCTTTCTTTGAAGTGTCTTTGTCTGGTTTAGGTATCAGGGTGATGTTGGCCTCGTAGAATGAATTTGGAAGTTCTCCCTCTTTTTCTATTTCCTGAAGTAGCTTGAAAAGTATTGGTATTAGTTCCTCTTTAAAGGTTTTGTAAAACTCTGCTGTATACCCATCCGGTCCTGGGCTTTTCTTAGTTGGTAGTCTTTTGATGGTTTCTTCTATTTCCTCAATTGATATTGGTCTGTTTAGGTTGTCTATATCCTCCTGACTCAATCTGGGCAGATCATATGACTTAAGAAATTTATCTATGCCTTCACTATCTTCTAATTTATTGGAGTATAAGGATTCAAAATAGTTTTTGATTATCTTCTGTATTTCTGAAGTGTCTGTTGTGATATTGCCTTTTTCATCCCGTATGCTAGTAATTTGAGTTCTCTCTCTTCTTCTCTTCGCTAGCATCGCTAAGGGTCTGTCGATTTTGTTTATTTTTTCAAAGAACCAACTTTTAGTTTTGTCAATTTTTTCAATTGTTTCTTTTGTTTCGATTTCATTAATTTCAGCTCTGATTTTAATTATTTCTTGCCTTCTACTTCTTTTGCTGTTGTTTTGCTCTTCTTTTTCAAGGATTTTGAGATGAAGTATGAGATCATTTATTTGTTGGTTTTTTCTTTTTTTAAGGAATGAACTCCAAGCAATGAATTTTCCTCTTAGAACTGCTTTCAATGTGTCCCATAGATTCCGATATGTTGTGTCTGTGTTTTCATTTATCTCTAAGAATTTTTTAATTTCCTCCTTGATGTCTTCTATAACCCATTGATCATTCAGTAACCTATTGTTCATTCTCCAAGTGATGTATGCTTTTTCCTTCCTTCTTTTATCGTTGATTTTCAGTTTCATTCCATTATGATCAGATAAGATGCATGGTATTATCTCTACTCCTTTATATTGTCTAAGAGTTGCCCTGTGACATAATATATGATCTATTTTTGAGAAGGATCCATGTGCTGCTGAGAAAAAAGTGTAACTGCTTGATGTTGGGTGGTATACTCTATATATGTCAATTAGGTCTAGGTTATTAATAGTGTTATTGAGTTCTATAGTTTCCTTATTCAACTTTTGTTTGGAAGATCTGTCCAGTGGCGAGAGAGGTGTGTTGAAGTCTCCCATGATTATGGTATGGTGGTCTATTAGACTCTTGAACTTGAGAAGAGTTTGTTTGACGAACATAGCTGCACCATTGTTTGGGGCATAAATATTTATGATTGTTATGTCTTGTTGGTGTATGGTTCCCTTAAGCAGTATGTAGTGTCCCTCTTTATCCCTTTTGATTAACTTTGGCTTGAAATCTATTTTATTTGATATGAGTATGGACACTCCTGCTTGTTTCCGAAGTCCATATGAGTGATATGATTTTTCCCAACCTTTCACCTTCAGCCTATGTATGTCTTTTCCTATCAAATGCGTCTCCTGTAGGCAGCATATTGTTGGGTCTTGTTTTGTGATCCATTCTACTAGCCTGTGTCTCTTAATTGGTGAGTTTAAGCCATTAACATTTAGGGTTATTATTGAGATATGGGTTGTTCTTCCAGCCATATTTGTTTATTTCTGTTACTAAACATGGTTTGTTTTCCTCTTTGATTATTTCCCCCCCCTTTACTGTCCTACCTCCCACTGTTGGTTTTCATTGTTATTTTCCATTTCCTCTTCCTGTAATGCTTTGGCGAGGATGTTTTGAAGAGATGGTTTTCTAGCTGCGAATTCTTTAAACTTTTGTTTATCGTGGAAGGTTTTAATTTCATCTTCCATCCTGAAGCTTAATTTCGCTGGATACACAATTCTTGGTTGGAACCCATTTTCTTTCAGTGTTTGAAATATGTTATTCCAGGATCTTCTAGCTTTCAGAGTCTGTGTTGAAAGATCAGCTGTTATCCTGATTGGCTTACCCCTAAATGTAATCTGCTTCCTTTCTCTTGTAGCTTTTAAAATTCTCTCCTTATTCTGTATGTTGGGCATCTTCATTATAATGTGTCTAGGTGTGGATCTCTTATGATTTTGCACATTCGGCGTCCTGTAGGCTTCTAGGATTTGGGATTCTGTCTCATTCTTCAAGTCTGGGAAGTTTTCTCGTATTATTTCATTGAATAGACTGCTCATTCCTTTGGTTTGGAGCTCTGTACCTTCCTGTATCCCAATGACTCTTAAGTTTGGTCTCTTAATGTTATCCCATATTTCTTGGATGTTCTGCTCATGGTTTCTTAACAGTCTTGCTGAGCTGTCTATGTTCTTTTCCAGTTGAAATACTTTGTCTTCATTGTCTGATGTTCTATCTTCTAAGTGTTCTACTCTGCTGGTAGTATTCTCAATTGAGTTTTTAAGTTGGTTTATTGCTTCCTGCATTTCTAGGATTTCTGTTTGTTTGTTTTTTATAACCTCTATCTCCCTGTATAGTTGATCCTTTGCTTCCTGGATTTGTTTGTGTAATTCCTTGTCGAAGTGATCTTTCATTGTCTGATTTTGCTGTCTAATGTCTTCCTTGATACTCCAGATCATCTGAAGCATATATATCCTGAATTCTTTATCTGACATTCCATCTGCTGCAGCTGTTACCTCTTCTAAAGTTGAGCTGACCTGCATTGCTTGTAGTCCTTTCTTTCCTTGTCTTTTCATACTGCTTGCGTTTCTTTCTTCTTGGTGAAACTGTTGTGTTTTTGAAATTTTTCCCCCCCTATATATTTATATTGCTCTTGTATAGTTGAAAAGTCTCCCTTGCAGGTGCGGGCGGGGGCTCTGCTCTGCCCCTCCT
The DNA here is from genome assembly GCF_001458135.2 of Marmota marmota marmota. Lineage (NCBI taxonomy): Eukaryota > Metazoa > Chordata > Mammalia > Rodentia > Sciuridae > Marmota > Marmota marmota. The sequence goes on from NW_026000037.1 coordinate 51,054,846, forward strand.
CCAATTGGTGTGAGGTGTCTACCACGCCCGCGGACCCCTGGGCCTGATCCGCCGTTCTGTCGCAGGTCTGCCTACCTTGCAGGTGGGGGCGAAGGCTCTGCCCTGCCCCTCCTACCACGCCCGGGGACCGCTAGGCCTGATCTGCAGGTTGGTCGCAGGTCTGCCCACCTTGCGGGCACGGGTGGCAGTTCCGCTCCGCCCCCACTCCAATTGGGGTCACTTGACCACCACACAGGCGGGCCGCTGGGCCTGATCTGGGCGTGGGCGAAGGCTCTGCTCTTCCCCGCCCCTACTCCAGTTGGGGTGAAGTGTGTACCACGCTGGCAGGCCGCTGGGCCTGATCCGCAGGTCTGTCGCCGGTCTGCTTACCTTGCCGGCGCGTGCGGTGGCTCTGCCCTGCCCCTCCTACCATGCCTGCAGACCGCTGGGCCTGATCTGCAGGTTGGTCGCAGGTCTGCCTACCTTGCGGGCGCGGGCGGCGGCCCCGCTCCTCCCCTCTGGCTCGACGACAAAGCGAGAGAGACTCGGGTATCTGTGACTCACCCTCCCTACCAGGGGACCAACTGTTTCCGTCGCCGCTGGCACCGATGAAGTTCTCTCCTCGGCCGCTCTCCGATGACATCAGATCTCTGCCATGCTGGCATCCCCTGTTCTATGGCTGAATCCCATTTTCTTCTCTTCCAATAGGCGGAGCTGTGCCCTCTGAGCCGAGCTTCTGCCCTCTATGTGCTGACAGAAATCCCTGTACGGTGGCTCCTGGGAGTCTCTCAATCCTGTTAGTCCAGAGCCCTTTCACTTATCCGGCCCCTCCCCCTGTTCCTCCTCCCAGCCAGCCAGCCAGGTCCTGTTCACCAGAGGTGGTTCCCCAAGGATCTGATTACACTTGCAGCCCCACCACGTGTCCTATATCCCGAACGATGAACACCCTCTCTGTCATTCATCTAAGCCCCAGTGCTGTGGTGGGGTGATCTGGGAACCAACAGTTTAATTTTTCCGGACCCCTTTGGTGGGCACGCCCCCAGAAACTGGCGGCTAAGATCTTGGGTGTCGCCGCTGGTGTTAAGGGGAGGTGGGGATCTGGAATCCCCTCTGCTTCCCTACAGACACGCCCCCGGAGAGATTCCCGAGGTTTCCTGGCTGCTTGTATCTGGAGGGGGTGGGAGTCACACACCTGCTAACGTGGATTCCGCTGGGAAGGAATTCTGTCGGCGGAACTCTGGTGATGTCACCTCTCTGCTATGGCGGGCCCCAGGCTCCTTGCCGGAGTGTCCGAAGGGAGGGGTGGGACTGGTCTGTCTCTGGTTGGTTTCAGCTCCCAGTTCGCTATTTCATGAAGGCTTGGCGAGAGACCTCTTCCTAGAGTCCCTGCACTGCTCCTGCTGCGCTGCGCCTCGGAGGCTATCCGCCCTGACGCGGGGGCCGCGTGCAGGCAGCCGACAGTCGCCAAGTCGCGCGGGCAGCGGCTGGCGTGTCTGGACCTCTGCACTGCGTGGCGGAGATTCACTCGTCTAGTGCACACTGTCACCTCCAAAAATCCTACCAATTCCCGGCCGGTCTCTCTTTAGTGGAATTTTGCTAGGAGTTTCTCAGCAGGTCGAATCTAAGCGTATCCATGCGTCTCTCTGACCCCGTTGTTGAGGAGGTACTGAAAGCGCTGCCTCCCTACTCGCCGCCATGTTGGATCCCCTCTCGAGAATTAGTCTTTCAAGTTGACCAAAGATAAAACCTGACAGGTGAAAGGCCCTGAGTTCAATCCCAGTACACCTTGGTCTCTGTGGGCCCTCCTGCCGCATGCGGCTGGCTAGATCTCCCTCTGGTGCCCCACCCCGCTGGATCCTTTGGGGTCGCGTGCCTCCGGGCCGAGCCTCTAAGTCCCTGGCTTTGACTGACGCGGTAGTTGCGCATCCGGCCTGAGAAACTGTGAGAGAGTGCTCCCAGTCGGCTCCCAGAGTGATGCCTAGCGCATCCCAGGTCGAAATTCTACCTGTTGTATGCTGAAATGATAATGAATATAAAACCAAAGCAATTAAAAAAAGAAATGACAAAACAGCAGAAACTTATTTATTGAGTGCTAAAGTGAAGTTCAAGAGAGGTAATGAGTTGAAGGAGTCAGATGAGTTTGATGAATTTTCTTCATATATATTGACAAATCCATGATTTAAATTTAATGAATGCCTACATTATCAGACCAGACATTAAGTTTTTTCTGATGTATTATCTCATTAAATTCTTATGGTGTATTTAATACTACATTATTTCGTAGCTGTGGAAATGTATATCAGAAAAGTTAACTGAATCATACAACAGTTACTGACAATAATAGCTTCGTGGAAAGAACTCAGTTTTCTGGCACAATGACTATAGAATGAAACTTTTATAAAGTAGCAATAAACTGGAAATTTACTCTGAGTAGATTTGATTAAAACAGAGAGGGTATTCACAACAACTCGAACTGTCTGATCACAGTGTTTAAGTATTTTGTTCTTTAATTGGATCCATATTTCATTAATTGGACACTGATTTTGTTAAAACATAACCATTGAGCAACATCGTCCTAAACCTAAAGGCCAGATAAAGAGGAATTAGTCATGTAAAACATTTAAGTTGTTATGTAGAACATTTAGAATATCCAGCAAAGAAATCTGTTCAGTTAGAAGCTGTCAATGTGTTTGCTATGATTGACTTTGTATCAGGTAGAATAATATGTCAATTCTCTTACTAACAACAAGAAAAAAAATCTTAAGACAATAGTAATTCATTGTTTGTTTGACCTATATATTATGTATATATTATAATAGTTAAAATACCATTCTGTGCCATTCTTAGGCAGCTGAGGTGATGATAAAATAAAATAAGGCCTAAACTGACTATTCATGGCAAAAGCTATTTAGCAATGTAATTTATAGGGAACATGTGATGGTTTCCAGGAGTGACATGCGTCATCTTCCCACATGAAACTATGTAGAATGTAATTTTACAGTTGGATAAATTCTCAAGGCAGAGCACAGAGATCTGGCTGTGGGATGCCCATTAATGTCAGAAGGAGTCAAGGGGCTATATCCCTCATACCCCTCTTAGAGAGTACACCTGTGTCAGCCTGCTGTGAGAGGAGTCCATTCCTATTCTGGAAATTCTGAAAGTCAATGTTAACCAATTGCATATTGTGGATATTTATATGACTTTAGGTTAGATCTTAGGTTGGTCTGTGATCTAGCATGGTGTGAAAGGTCATGCATTTTTACCTAATATGATTCCAGATATATTTTATGATTATAAAATTTTACTGTGAATATAAACATGTAATATTATGTAAAATAAAATTCATAGAGTAAAACGTCTATGCAAACCAAGAAAAAATGTTATAACATGATAGTTTGTAATTATAAAGCTTACAAAATCATGATCCCTACAGTTTCAATCCTAGAACAATATTTCTTTTTAAATACCAAGTATAATTCCAGTATCTTTAGTCTTTACTTCTATTTCTTCTACCCAAAAATTGTGGCACATAAGACATAGCAATACTTGTTAGAATCTTCACTTTTTAAATTTACTTCCCTCATATATTTGAGCAAGCTCTAAACACTGCCCTCTGAAAGTCCTCCATTTACTTTTACACATATTGATGTTGTATTTACTCCTTTCTTCCCATTCTAAAATCAGTCTGAGTAGGTTGAATCTACCTTGGAAAGGCTGGTGGGTAAGATATGGAGGAGACCATGCTATCATTCTCTTTAGAAGAAGCTTAAATCCAAAACAAACAATTATCAATTAATAATCAATAGTAATCAATATCAGAGATTCAAAGAATCATGCTTGGTTATTTATTCATGTATGTATTTTCATAATATGTAGTTTTTAAAGTGTCTACCATGTACAGGGAATTACCAAGGAAACAAAAGTGAATAAAATGCAGAGATACAATCTATACCATCAAAGTAGTAGCTAGAAATCTAGATGAGGGCAATGTTCTCTAACTTAAGTAGAGCACTGTACTCTGGTAGCCACTAGCTTCATGTGGTCAATGCAGTACCTGAAATGTGGCCAGATAACTGGATAATTTAGTTTATGATAATATGTAATGTTAGTTGGTTTATATTAACGTTTGAGTAGCCACAGACTTCAATTTAAATAGCTACCACATGAATAGAGCAAATCTGGAAAACAGATTGTGAGGTAAATAGCAATGATTTCAAAATCATGCTAATGCTACTAGATAAGTACAAAAAAAAAACCTGTTAAGGTTCATGGAACTGAAATATCTCACAAGAAAAATGTAAAACAAATGCTTAATGAAGATTTTAAGGATATAGATAGCATTTAAGAATAGCAATGGAAGGCTGGGGGCCATGACTCAAGCCTGTAATCTCAGTGACTTGAGAGGCTCAGAGAAAAGGATCACAAATTAGAGGAGAATTTTGAGTGAGAACCAGTCTCAAAATAAAAACATAAAATACAAACAGGCATGGAATGTATCTCAGTGGCAGAGCTCTCCTTTATTTAATCTCCAGTACCACAAACATACACACACAGAGAAAAGAAAAGAAAAAAAAATAGCAATTGATTTTTTGAATGAGTTTAAGGAAAAAAAAACCTGTTATGTATCAAGCATTTTATAACCATGCTCTCATTTAATTTCTATACTTGGGATATGTCTCTTTATTGATGTAACTGAGGCTACAGGTTTGATGTACATACTCACCTGGTTATTATAGGATTCCTTGACTTCAGATCTCAGTTATGTTCTACTTTGCTATGTTGGTAAGTGACAGAGGAGGGAATAAGATGATTCCAGGCAACAGAACAGGACGAATAGAAGGTGGTGGTGGCATGATCAGAAGTGGGTCAGTCAGGCAGTAGGTTAGCTTGGAGTTGGTGAACGGATATGTAAACTAGCCAGTGTGAAAGGGCAGTGAAGGTCTGAAACTGAGAAGAAAGACTGAGGCTATGGATAGGCTCTAGGTTTGGGAGCCAATTGCAATCTCAGTTAATTGCTGCTAAAGTAGTGGGTAGGTCACCAAAAGGGAGAAATCATAGATAAAGGGACTTATTGAAATACCACAGAACAAATTTTTCAGGGCTCAGGAAGGAAAGAAGAGCCAATGAAAGGATCAGTAAAATAGTTAGAAATGCAGAAAGAAATAATATCAAGAAGAGGGCGATTACCAGTGTCAAATAAGATGACTTGAAGGTGGTGTTGCCATGAGAAGTGGGTTGGGAAGACTGAGGGTGAGCCTGGGATTGGGGAATGGCTGTACAAACTAGCCTTGGAGAAATAGCAGTGAAGATTGGAAACCAAATGAAAGCAAGAACAATGAGGATTCTTAGGAATGAAAAATTAGAATTCCTTGATGTGAAGTTTATTGGCCTTGAAGAGAGAAAGCACTATTTATGAGCCTCTTATTTCCTAAAAATGCACAATTTTCAAAGGTACTTCTTTGTGTTTCTGGGTCTTTGCTCTCCTGTATACCAGATTTCTCTCTCATTCTCTCTCTCTCTCTCTCTCTCTCTCTCTCTCTCTCTGGACCTTAAGTTGACATATCTGCATATTTTAAAAAACAAATCTTCTGGCTTTCATGAGGTAGCATCACTCTTTTCTTCCTTGATCAAGCACCCATTCTGTGGCTGGGACATTATAGAACTCACTCAAAATTTATAGGTTGAATGAATGAAATTAGAGAAAGGATTTTTTAATGCATATTTTAACATTTTGGGAAAAGATTATTCATTAATTATTGAACCCTTAGGCACTAGGTATTTTTGGTAACACAGAACAAGTCTCACAAATGTTAGATTATCTTTGTTCTCAAAGAATTTGTAGTTTATATGGAGAAGGGGATAAGAAAAATGTTATATGGAGCACAGCACTGAGGTTGCCAGCCAGTATGCAGTGGCCCCAAACTAGTTGTGTGTGTGTGTGCCCACGCCCGCTCGTGCATGTGTGTTTTAAATATGTATTGAGCAACTTTCCTCCTTAATGGTGTTTCCCTGACCTCTTCCTTGGGAATCTAGGACATTCCCTTATTCTAGCTGTTGAATAGACAAGGGCCTAGCTAACAAGGGTCTCCAGAACCTATCCTAGCAATACAGCCAGTGTCCATTCTGATTGGATGATAGGTTTTTTTTTTTTAATCATCTCAGTTACTGAACATTTTGAATATCATCCATGGAGACACATATTAAAAAGATTGTATGAATTTTCAAGAAGCCTTAGAAAATAAGTTAAAACAAATGACTCAGGAAGTAGTGGTAATATTAATTTCTTTGGGCAAAAATGATTATTAGTCATGGATGAGTCACATATTAGTCATGGATATGTGAATGAATCAAAATTTGTTTTTTTAATACTAACTTTGATTTTTAGAGTACAATTGCTTAGTACACACTGGAATGCTAGTCTAGTCCTGGTTTTGCTGTTAATTAGCTTTATGACTTTAGTTATGTCATTTACATATTGGATTTATTTCCTTTCTTTGTGAAATAAACAGCCTGCAAAGATTAATCAAATAGAAACATTTCTTTTTTTCACAAGTGTTTTATTAGTGCTTTATAGTTGTACATAATGATAGGATTTGTTATTACATGTTTTTACACATACACAATATAAACTTCTGCTGCAAGTATCAGAAAAGTCCTCTTCAATGGCCCAAGAACTAAGGCCTCTTAGTATAAAAAAAAAAATGAAGTTCATAGTCAGAGCATTATTTCAGCAAGATAAGTAAAAATCTTGGTTCCATTTCCTCCAAATTCTCTTAGTTTTTCCCTTCCAGGCATAGATTTCATGCTCAATGCTAGTAGAATAAGAGGGACATTGCTGCTTTGCATTTTTTTGAGAATGAAATACATCCTCTTCCCTACATCCCATATAAATTCCCCCTCAAGTTTCTGGCCAAACTTGGGCTCAGTATTCTTGTCTG
>NW_026000037.1:51066762-51092240 GCF_001458135.2 Marmota marmota marmota
CAGTGTTCTCTGGAGTCACAGTGCCTTAAACCAGAACAAACTGCATTTGTTGATGCAAATTGTCTCTAGCATAATGTTATTATTAGAAAGATCCTGAATGATGGCTAATAGTATCTATAGTAAGCCAGCCCTACTGCAGTCATATAACCTCTACCTTCACCAGACCCAGCAGGGGGAAAAATGGTTCAGAAATCAGGCTTCCCATCTATATACATCATTTTATCTATCCTGCTGAGGGCAGGAAACTTGCATTTTGACACAGGCATGTCAACGCTTACATAAAGTGAACAGAAACTGAAAACGTATTTTTCCCTTTAACAGTTCACCTTGCATGAAGAGAAGCTTTGACTTTGAGGGGAAGTTCATGCCCTTTGCTTTATGTTATATATGGTTTCTTACCTCACTGGGTGATAATCAACATAAGGCATATTTCTCATGTTTGGAGCTCATGCTCCTCCATGCAGTACCTAGGAAGATAACATCAAATGAGAACACTTTCCCTTTTCCCCTTGCTGGTTACAGTATATGACTTGATTTTAATTTAGCCATTTCAATCTTTTTAACCAATTAAGCCTGATTCTTCATTCCAGAAACTGTTCACTTCCTGTTACATGCACTGAATAGTTCTGAAAGAATTATAAGGACAAATTATGGTTGCCGTGAACTTCTCTTGCCATGTCAGAGAACTGAGAAATAAAGCGTGACAGAGGATGGCATTGGATTAGTTCGAACATGCTGGAAAAATGATTGGTGTAAGTTTTACCACAGATTTAGAAAGCGATCTGCTTCAACATCCAGCGGAGATTTGCATACCTGAGGAATAGAAGTTCAAACAGCAGAATGTGAGGTCAATCAGGAATAACTAGTTAGGATACTCAGTTGGGAGCTATTTTCCTCATGCTTTTTTTTTATACTTATGATTTAATCCCAGATGATCTGAACTTCTATTGGTAGACACTGATAGAATCAAAAACTTAGGTCATATTCACCTATTAGCCTGTTAAACATTCTTCTCTTCCTTTAAGGTAAAAGTATACTCATTGCTTTAAAAGGGACAAAACTCCTTTTCTCCTTTTCTTTCCTTTTCTCATTTAGAACAATAATACCATAACCATTGCTTATTTATGTCAGATGAAATTCGAATTCTCACCAGTCTTTATGTTTAGTAATGTATTATCTGTGTTTTGCTTAGTCTGTAAATAGAGGGTTGCTTTTGGCTCCGAGTTCTAGGCTCTAAAAGATAATGCACAAATAAAGATGGATTCAATTCAAGTATTTTTGTCTTGTGTGTTATTTTAGCTAGACGTCACTGATATATAAATCCAGTATTTTCACTTTTCTTTTTTTCTTCCTTTTGTCTCTTCCTCTCCCACCTTTCTTCTTCTTCTTCCTCTTCCTTTTCCTCCTCATTAAAAAAAAAAAATGGTTTTAAGGGTCTCACCAGGGAGACAGGCTTGATGGGGATCTTGTCATTCTTCCTCCATAAGCTAACATTATTCTCCTGTCCTTTTTTTTTTTCAAGAAAATTGTAATTTTATGGAAAAATGCCCAGTGCTATGGGAAGTGGGAAGACATTATCCAGTATAATTCCAGTCTTTATACTTTACCTCAAATCATCAATTGGCAAGATTGGAAATATAGAAACTCAAGGAAATTATGAATATACTTAATTAGGAAGTCTGAAAATGTTGATGCTTTAGAAGAATATAATTTATGGTTTGTGATTGTAGCAAGGATAATCTTTTATAACATTTATAGCCATTTCAACCTTTATAAAATCAGTCACAAACATAATTTTTTATGCTTTGTTGAGAAAATAATACGTAAGTGAACTTTTTTTTTTAGAATTCCACATTTGGAAGATAAGATTAAATAAGACAAAAACGAATATATTGATAGCAATGCTCAACACTATTATTTATGAAGAATATTTTAGTCAAAGGCAAGAGAATTGAGTTCTGGTTCGAAGCCTAACACTAACTAACATTTAAACATTTAATCCTAGGCATCTGTAGACCATAGTTTTTTCAGCTGTAAAATGATGAATGTGTAAATGATAATACACTAGGGCCCTCCTCACTCAAAAATTCTATGACTTCCTTGTTTGCACTTAACAGTCTGAAAGCACATATGGTTTTGTAAGATAAATACGTGTAAATTCAAGGCACTGCAATTTTAATATCTGACCTAGAGTTAGAGAAGAGTGTGTGGTACAGGAAGAAAGTACCATTTCTGCCCTCAGATGCTTCTCCAAACACTTGCTGAGCAGCACAGACACCCCACAATCCTGCTGCTCTCATTTTTCTTGTGGATTCTGTGGCATTCAGTACTCAGCCTCCTCTCACTGGGCTTGGAAGACTCTCAGAGGCCACTAAAAGGTGAGACTTCTAAGGACTAGTGACATCCAGCCTAGTCATCTTAGGATATTTCACTTCAGTCTGAGAAAAATGCAGGTTAATCAACTGAGAACTTTGGATTTGGGTGACTCATAATATGATAACTGTGTGAATTTCAAATTACAGATGCTGGGCAGTGCACAACAGGTCAAAAGAAATATATGTGAAATGAATGAAAAAGAACACAGCATATTTAAATTATGTCTGAATCTTGAATCTATTTGCTACCCACAAGGATAGGCAGAGAGGAAGATATCACCAATATATAGATTGTTAAAATATAATTTTAATACCATACAGAAATTTAAAACACTTTAAAATAAAAGATGAATATGAACCGATCTCAAAAGCACTAGTGATTACTGGCACATTGTTTAATTGATTTTTCTTTTTAAAAGTTAATTTCTTTACTTTTTATTATTAGTCACGTATTGCAGCATTAAAATTAACATAAAGGTGAGGATAACATATGATCTTTATATGTCATCTTATTAAAATGAAGCTATTTTTAATACTTTTAAGAGGCCTATCAGAAAACACAATTTATATCCTCAAAGTATATTTTGTCAGTTTCAAGTATAATTTTTGCATTCATATTCTTTTATGAATTTTAATGGAGACACTTAAATTGTAATTATTCCTCTCAGCTCAAATGCAGGTAACAAATGGAATTCAATCAGTATTTGCGCATAATGACCATCATTAAGAGAGAAATAATAATGACATTCTCTCTGCATTAAACTTGCAGACTCTTTACACAATGATCTGAATCCCATTATTGATCTCCATGGAGATATGCAATTGTCACCTATTCTGCATAATATCTGAATGTTAAATACATTTGTTTGGAACAAATATTTTAATGAATACAGTCAGTTCCACTTAATTAACTATCTGATAACTGAATATTTTTACTTAATAATTCAACTTGGAATATCAAAATTGTTCTATTTTTTATTCAAATGCACTTGAGATTAGTCCCAGATATTCATTTGAATGTTCATAAAAATGTATGTGGAGTTTAAAATTCCCCTTGACATTCTTTAAAGTACATCCATTAGAGGGACAGTGGAGAGGGATTTTTCATTTGTTTGAAATAATTTTTTTCCTGTCACTGTTGTTTAAAATTAATCCTTAGAAGCTTATTTTTAAGATGTGTTTTCTGACCAAAATCCTTCTTCCATCTAACTTTCTTTTATCATGGGATTGTTCGTAAGAGTTCCACAATTCATATTTATATATCTATATACATTTTAATGTGTATCTTTGGTTTGGGGAAGAAAATAAGAGTAAAATATTGAATTCATTGTTGTAGAAACCAGTATGAAAACCATAGTTGGTGAATATTTGGCTTATTATCCTTTGAGAAAGAGAATACAAGATAATATTTGTAATAACAGTAATAGTAAACACTATGAGTGATGATTACATTAATTTGGTGACCTTGGAAGAATTATCACTGGCCAGTACCAGCACTCTTTGCCTTTTAGATATTGTTATGTCAGTTGATTCCACAAATATTTTCTGCATATTCACAAGTCCAGCATTGAACTTGGCAGTGATTCAATCATAGGGAGACACCAGGCCTGGCCTTAAAAGGCTCACTATCTCGATGAGAAGAAACACACTCATGCAATAAGCTCTGGCACAGGTGACAAATACTAATTGTTTGAAAGAAGTGCCATAGGAACACGAAGGTGGTGAATCATCAGAACGGGTGCATCAGGCCATCTTCAGAGAGAAGGCAAATTTCAGACCACATCTTAAAGAGTGAACAGAATTTCTTGAGACTTCAATTGTGGGTAGAAAGGTCTTAGATTAAAGGAAGTTACAGAAACAAAGCTTGAAGGCATAAGGGTTTGTGGATCTTCATGAAGACAGAAGTGTCAGTCCGGTTCAATTGGCTAGATTCTGGGTTGCTCAGTTAGTAGTGGATGGGAAATAGACTAGTTAGTGGCCTATGAGAGTCCTCCAACCCTGAAAGCAATTATCTATGACTTTTGTCATTAGGATCTATTCTATGTTTAGACCTTGGCCAGCAGAGGATTTTTCTGTTATACTAGGAAGCCCCTGAGATATCATCACACCTCTCTATCTGTGGCTTACTGCAATCAGCTTCAGAAAATCCATTCTGAACCCCAACTTATTTTAAAGGCAGAATTCCAAGTCCTCATATTCTTTTGGGGATCCACCTCCTGCATGACTGATGTTAGGAATGCAATAAGTCTAATTCATTAGAGAAAAATATATGACCCCTTCTAATAAAATGCAATGTCCTCAGAGATATTTCTAATAAAATGCACATTATTAAAGATAACAACTCACTTCTTAGTCAAAGAACATGTGTGTTGAAGTCAATAATTATGCCATGATTCCTTCCAGGAAGGATGGGGTTAGTGTTTGCTTTATACTCTGACAGCAGAGATCCAATTCAGATATTTAGAACTGATAGGCAAGGTGATTTTCCCCACTTGTTTTGCTATTCAGGCTCTATGCCCCTTATGGAGGCAACTACACCATCTTTTTGCTTTAAGGAGAATGACCACCCATAGTCCATGCTATTTATGCCTACAACAGTCTCCTATTTTACCACTGGGCAGGATGGCCCAACTGCCAGTATCTAGGATGTCTATGCCTGAGGGGCTTCCACTGGTCTCTACAGTTCATTCTATTTGTATATCTTATAGGGCAAGGGAATTAGCTTCTTCAGAAACATGTTTCAATGACTGATGGGAATTGGTATGTAAATTTCCCAGCTGTCTAGGTGGGATAGCCAGAGTCTCCAGATAGGATGAGTTTCCATTTATTCATTGCCATCCTCTCCTGTCTAACTTCACCACTTCCCACTGGTGTTTCCTTGGGTGGCCTTAATTCAGCTATTTACCACTTGAATTTCTGTCTCAGGATTGACTTCTAGAGAAAACTCTAGCATGGTTCCAACTTTTCTCAACTCTTGCCAGACATGCTTTGGTTGAAAATGAATGCACTTAGGGTTCAAGGATGAAGCATGTGATACACATAAGCCTGTTCATTCATTGCATCCTCCACCCTCACCCCACCCCTGCCCTGTGATTAGTTCAAAGATAAGAATATGATCCTATCAGAGCCAGTGGTTAGCAGGCAGTAGTGTGTAATGTGCTGAATAAATATTTGGAATACATATTATGTTCTGGGTCCTTAGGTAATACTGGAATGAAAACAAAATAATGTATGTGGCATCTGTTCAGTAATTTTATTAAGAGAAAGGTGATTATTAAATAATTATTTAAATAAAGTATGTAATTGTACTTGTGATAAGTACTATTTCAGAAAAAAAAATACAGCATTATTATTTTTAAATGAAAATGTCTTTCAGGCTTTATTAGTCCATTAATATATTTTTAAAAACTCAAAAGTTTTAGGTATGGTAACTTGCCTGATTAGTATATTATTTATAACAAAAATTGCATTTGCTACTGAACTAAGTTTTTCCCACAGTTCTCTTTTTGGGTTGCTTAGACTGAGAAGAACAGACCATAAAATTTTATAAACACAAAACAATGGCAAAGAGAAAATGTGACTATGTCACTGCTTTTTCTAAAAACAGATATGTACAATTGTCAGGTGACTATTGCAGATTTAAGGAATGGATAATTCACAATTTCAGGAAAAGATCTCAAGACGAAAGCTTTCCAAGTGGGAGGTAGTTCAGTCTGGTTGGGAGGCTCTCACAAGTGTAAAATTCTGAATCTACCTACAGCAGCAAGTGGTCCCAGTGAGGAATAAACAGAGAAAGTGTTTGAAGAGACCAATGAACTTGCCTAGGGGAGTAGCTCCAAAGAACTCAGATTTTAAAAGCACATCTAGAATAGATGGAAGTTGAGACAGAGAATGAATATAAAAGAGTGACACAAACCCAGCCGAGTTGAGTTCAAGAGGTAAAAGTCCAGAATAGCTTTGACTTGTGAAAAATATTAAGGACATCAAAACAATTTTTAAAAATTTTTGTCTGGAGTAAATAAAACAAGAAACGTGTGGCTACATACATACACACATGTAATCCTTGTCTTTCTTACCATAAGGATCAGGGTAGGGAGGCAGTTGTTATTTTTATCTCCTATCAGAGCAGAAAGAAATAACTGAATCATACTAAATAAATCATCCTGTTCACCCCCAAAATAAGCAACAATAACAACAAAAATAGCTTGAGACGAATGCTTTCTTGCAGAGTAATTGTTCAGCTGAAATTCATAAACATCCCAAATTTGAAATAAGACACTTAGTAATTCATCTCTAGTCATATTTCCACTTAATCAGTAAAATGGCTTTTGACGCCACAACTCTTACAAATGCATATTGCTTTTTCTATACAATATCTAAATCTCTCAATTTCCTACCCCAGTAGTTAATTTAGAAACTAAGCAAATTTTGCCATGTGTCTGTGACATTTTATAGCATATGCAACACTTTACAAAAGTCTGTCAGAAAAATCTTCCAAAATAAATAATGGCATGAAAATGAAGAACCAATATTAGAAAGTACTTAACCAGCCCTTGTTTCTATTTTGGTTGGAGACAGGGTCTCACTGAATTGCTTAGTGCCTCACTAGCTAAGGCTGGCTTTGAACTCATGATCCTCCTGCCTCAGACTCCCTAGCTGCTGGGATTATAGATGTGCACCACCATGCCCAGCTTAGAAAGGTCTTAAAACAGCATTTTAGATAAGGACTAATGAAAAGGATGCATGAGGAGGTAAATATTTAAATTTTGAAATTTGACATTCAAAATAATAGTTATAATATCATTTGGATTCACAGTTAATCCATATCATGTTGCCCTGCTGCCTGTGGTACTTAGCGTGAGATTCTAGATTGTTCTTTATTCTTTGAGGAGTGCACTGTCTCTTTCTTCCCCTCCATGCCCCCTCATCTTCCTTTCTCTTCTCTCTTTTTCCTTCTTAAAATGGATGTAGTTGAACTGATTTGTATTTAAAAAATATCTTTCTAGCTAATTATGGCTCTGTTTATGTTCTATATCTACTTTTGTATGTGTGTGTGCTTTGGGAGTACCTTTTTTTGTTTGTTTTCAAATTCACTTTTCTTCTCTAGTAACTACTCTATTATAAATCCAATTAAGTGCTTTTTTCACTTGTGTTATTAAAATTTTCATATTTACAGTTTCATGTATCTCCTCAGTATGTTTATGTTACTTTTGACATCATTATGCATATTTATAAGATTTATAGGTGTTGTTTATAGGTCATGGTCTACTAATCCTATGACAGCTGTTATATTTGGATTTGTTTGTATTTTATTCTTTCTCTTAGTTATATTTTTCTGCTTCTTTCTCTTAGTTATATTTTTCTTCACATACGGTATCAATTTTGGTTTCTATGCTAGAAGTGATGAATTGTACATGGTTAGGTTCTGGATTTTGTTATGGTCTTTTAAAGAGTGTTGAATTTTGTTCTGGAATACAGAGAAGTTATTCTTAATTTATCCTCTCTTTCAGCTTGCTTTTAAGCCTTAATATGGCAGGTCCAGAATAGCTTCTCATGTGGATAAAATTTGTTCAATTACTTAAATGTGACCTTTCTAAAAACTCATCTTTTCTCTTGTGTTTCAAGGTCTTTCCACTCTAGCTGTTTTGAACAAAACTCTTCCTACTTATGCTCAAAATGTAGGAATTGTTCAACTTACTGCTTTTTATTGTTTTTTAGTAATTTTTTCACTAGACTCCAGGGAGGTTCTCCCCTCCTCCCCTCCCCCCAAACACAAATGGGCAGGTCAGTCAAATCCTCAAGGTTTTTCTTTTACTTCTTTATTTTTTAAAAATAAGATCTCCAAGCTTTTTTTCTGCTTATTTCCTCCACTCCAGTATCCTTCTCTATGACATCTTACCTTTCTTACTTCCCTGGGCTCAGATCATTGTCTTCACAATTTACTGTCTCCCCAACCAACACATCTCCTTTTAGGGTATCTTTCAGTTTCATCTTTCTGTGATGGGCCCTGAAATCTAGCTCCAGGCAGTAACTTGGGCAGACATACATCTTGCCTTGTTTTTTGTCTTCTTGGAGGGATCTGAGTCCTGTGCTACCTATTGTCTTTTGTCTAAAAGTTGTGTGTATGACTTTTTAGTTATTTATAATGGAATGGAGAAAGTGAAAGCCTGTGTTTATTTTCTGTACTATTGCACCTTCTGTTCAACTGGCTATATGTGGAGTTTTCCTGTGTGTTCTAACCCTGTTCCTGATGATCACATGGCTCTATTTAATTTTTTTCCTGAAGTATTTATCATTTGGTTTTTCATGGCATTTCTGCCCACTGTCAGGAAGTCCATACATTTCTAGAGGATATCTCCACTTTGTAGTGAACTGGCAAGAGGTACCAGTAGAGACCAAAAAAAAAAAAAAATTCTGAAGTTACCCCACCTTCCTTCCTACAATACAAACATACACAACTGCAACACACAAATGTATACACTGAACACATGTACCACAGAGGTGCCTGTTCACAGTTGCACAAGTGGCTTCTGGTTTTTGTCTCCTTTCCACATGTGCCTTTATCTCTAAAATCCATCCACCTGAACTCTTACCTGGTCAGAGGAAGAGAGCTCTACTAGCCTAGAATAAATCTTGGAAATGCTGTAACTTTGAAAGTGTCATAGTTCTACTTTTTCTCAGCACTAGTTTCTGCTTCCACCCTTTCTTCTGCCAAGAAAATGGAGTTGAAGTAATAAAAAAGATTTGCCAGAACTTTCTTTAGTAACTTTCATTTAAAGTGCATTGCTCTCCTTTGGAAGTGAGGTTGTTTCTACGTCTAGTACATGCCCGCAGTTTGGTAAAATAGTATATTATCTGCCAAATTTTTATGTATTCTTTGAACCTGGTTTTCTCTTTAATAATTTCTGGACTAAAAATTACTTCATTATTTTTGCTTTTATTTCTGACAAATGTTTTTCACGTTCTAGGAGAAATGTTACAGAAATACTCTCCAAGATATTGAAATGACTTATAGATGAGCTTGCTAATCATCTACTGCCTAATTTACTGCAAATGGAAAGATGCCAGAAAACTAAATATTAGCAGGTACTGTTTTCTTAAAATATCTGACAAAAGTTTAGGTAAAGAAAAAATAACACATTAATATTTCTGGGAAAAATTCTAGTATAGTGGATCAAACATATGTGTTGTAACTGATTAGACTGAAGTAGCAATCATTAGAAGAGAGTGGCTATAAAATTTTATTCATGCTCTTCCAAATCAATTTTGTTTAAAAGAAGTTCATTAAACTGGCAAGCCATGATAATATTATAAATATAATATAAATCTAGATTTACGTTATCAAGTGACAAAGTGTTATGATATTCTATGGTAAATAAGAAAAGTATGGATTAAAAATAATAAAGACTCCTAATGGTTTGAATGATCACACTCAAAATTTAATGATTAATGAATAAATGTCAACATTGGGGAAGATAAATAATAGCATAATTTAGCTTTCTGCACAGGCTTTTGATTTATCAGAAAATTATATGAAAGCATATGCTCCATACTTATCTAGATAAAAATTTAAATAGATTATTTTTTCATGTCAGAATCATAGTCTGACATGACTGTGGCAAGATGGAGCAACTGACTGTGAAATACAGCACTCAGTACTGGAATTAGCTAGAATGCCACACAACCAGTGGTGTTTTAGACAACTACTAAAACTACTAAGTCCCTATTAGATAATGCTTTGCTTAGGACCCCAAAATTTATTATAGTCACAGATGTAACTGCTTTTAGACATACATATATCATTAACAATAGACAATTTCTAAAATTACACAAGATGATAGTCCTGTTTTTTTTTTTTTTGTTTGTTTTGTTTTGTTTGAGAGCATGAAAAGATTTGGAATAATGTAGACATTTGAGGGATTTGGCCATGGACTAGATAGAGTAGGGGGCAAGAAGTGATGTGGCTAGAAATCATATGAGCAACAGAGGGAGGAAGGAAGGAATGAAGGAAGGAAGGGAGGGAGGGAGGGAGGAAGAACTTGATAATTATAAATCTGGTAAAGAGAAGCCTTACATATCTGAAGTACATGGCACTCTAAGAGATGTTCTAGCTATTCATACTCAGTATAGCTCAAGAGAACAGGACTTATAATACCAGAGAGAAGTCAGAACTCCTAGGGACCAGATGCTGAATGAAAGTGAGCCGGGTTCTCTCCTCCTGTAGTGTTTCACCACTTCAGGTAGTTCAGAAATTTTAAGGTTGTTATCAGGTAAACTACAAAGTGCCTTCAACCAAGGTATTCTTTTAATCTACTTGACCCAAAACATTTCTTCTAGCAAGACACATCTCACAGTGCCCTTTGCACATGGCACTTTACATTTAAAATCATTCACACTGCAGTGCTGTCTTTTGAAATCTCTTGCAAGATTTCTTTCTACCTGTATCTTATACTGTTTTCAAATCAAATTCTGCATTGCCTCCTTTATTCCTTTATTATTGAGCCCAAACTAAGCTCTGTATACCTAAAGCTCTTACACGGAGGGTCAATCCATTAACAATAACTTCCGTTTACTGTGCTGCTTCTCGGCTACATTTATTTCCATAGCACTTACCAACATCTAATATACTGCGTATTTTACTTACTTATTTTGTTTAGTATCTAGCTCCCTATTCTAGAATTTAAATTTCACAAAGGCAGGTTTATTAATTTTCTGGGGGCTAATGTACAAATTACCACAAACTGGATATCTAAGAACAAGAGTCATTTATTCCCTCAGAGTTTTGGAGGCCAGAAGGCTACAATCAAGGTGTCAGTTGGGTTGGTTCCTGCTGGAACTCAGAAGTACAATTGGTTTCATTGTCTCTCACAGCTTCTGATGGCTGCTGACAACCCTTGGCCTTCCTTGGTTGGAGGCTTCAGAAATCCAATCTCTGCCTCCGTCTTCACATGGACTTCTATCTTTGTCTCTTGTCTTTTCTGTTCCTAAAAAGGACATTCTTTATGGAAGGCATAACTTACTGGATGCAGGGCTCACCCTAATTCAGGATGATCTCTCTTCAAGAACCTGATCTGAATTATATTGCAAAGACCCTTGTACAAATAAGTCTACTCATGTTTTCAGGGTGGACTTACCTTTTGTGAGTAACAATTCCTGTGATGTTCTTTGCTGTGTCCTTAGCTCCTGGACCAGAACATATATGTAGTCAGTTTTCAATGAGTACTTGTTGAATGAATGCAAGCAGGGCCAATGATATATCAGACCCTGAATGAGGGGTTTAGATCCCTGAAGCTTAACTGTTCTCTAAGTATAACTTTTCTTCTCAATTCTTTTTTAAATTGCTTTTATTTTTTTTAAATACATGACAGTGGAATGCATCAAAATTCTTATTACACATATACAGCACAATTTTTCATATCTCTGTATATAAAGTATGTTCATACCAATTCATGTCTTCATACATGCACTTTGGATAATGATGTCCATCACATTTCACCATCATTGCTAACCCTCTACCCACTCCCTTCCCCTCCTACCCCTCTGCCCTAATTAGAGTTTGTCAATTCTTCCCATGCTCCCTCTCCCTACCCTACTATGAGTCAGTCACCTTATATCAGAGAAAAGATTCACCATTTGTTTTTTGGGGATTGGGTAACTTTACTTAGCATTATCTTCTCCAACTGCATCCATTTACCTGCAAATGCCATGATTTTATTCTCTTTTATTGCTGAGTAATATTCTTATATGAGTTTTTTGAGGGTAAAAATTCTCTCTCAGGGTGTTTGTATGCTTTGGGGTTTTAATGTGTGTGTGTAGCTGGCAATGTCCAAATAATAGATATATAAGTGGGTAAGAGAGCCATTTGGAATCACTGTTGATTTGGTTTATCTTGCCACACAATCATTCCATTCCCCCTTCACTGATTGCTTTCTTCCTTTTTAAAGAAGTTGTTTTGCCAAAAGAGGATGGCATTTTTGTGCACGAGAGACCTATTCTTTGTTTAAGAGTATATGAATGCATTAGAGAAATATGTAAATAAAATCCTACAAAGTTTATGGATAAAATGTTTATTAAGATAATCATAAGATATCATACTCCAACTATAGTATATTCATGCTTTCTACTATTTATATGCTAAAATACCTTGAGTTAAATGTGCACAATCAGAAAAATCAGAGACTATCACCAATTGTTTAATCATTTAATCCTTTCCCTCCATAAATATCTACTAAAACTGCTGAAGGCAGTTTTTGTCTATTTAAATTTGTCTATTTAAATTCACATCAAGAAAGCATTCCCCAAACTGTCTATTTATCCCATGATCTCTATAAATCAGGAAAGCAATCTGGCCCTTCCACTGTGACTATTACATGGAGTTGATAGGACAACTGTTTTGTTAATGTTGTACTCACCATTTAGTTAATTAGACAATAAGTGTAGAACCTGAAAATATGTTTAGGGTGACAATTCACTCATATTTTCAGAATAAAATTTAGGATCCCCCCACCCCTCTTAATGAAATCTCACTAGGAAAAAAAATAAAGGTAGGAAATACTGTATAGCATTTAAAGCCTGCTGTCATGTCCATTTAGAGAATTCTTTCTAAATGGAAACAATTATTTTCTAAATAAATTTCTGATTTATTTATGCCTTGATTAGGCAATTAAAGTTTCTCAACCTTCATATACATTATAAATATTATAAAATACATATATAAAAACTATACATTTATTCCATTTCTCTGCACCACTGCAACCACTGCCACTCCTATTCTCATACTAGAAGGGAAGAATTTTGAGAATGATATAGCACTTTTTAGATGAAAAATTAGGTGTAGGAAAATTAAATCTTTTGTCAGTGACTAAGAATACTCACATACACACACATACAGAGTGCTAGCTTTAATAACAAAATTTGCATCTTTATATAAAATTAAAATTATATAAAAAATGCCTAATTCTATAATTGAAAACATTACTTGTGAAATGGCTACTTCATATATTAACGCTAAATATTCAAAAGCAAAACAACTAAGAAGAAGATTATTTAGAAAAATAACTGTGAGAAAAAGAAATGAACCTATTACCAACTGACTGGTTTCCAGGGTCACAGGCCTGGTTTTAGCAAAGTCTTACAGTTCTGTGAATGGCGTCCAGATGCTTTTTTAGGCATGGGTGTCATTACTTTTAGCAAACGAAACCTTTTCACCCTTAGTCATGTCAAAGCACAAGGAATTCCATAAATCAGTGCCAGGTTTGTTTTTAGTCTTAAATACCTGACTGCATATATACTTATGTCATGTAAATTTTATTGCGTTATTTTCAGAATAAGGATTTAGAAGATTTAAATGGGCTTTAAAGTAAAAAAAAAAAGTTTTCTTTTTTGGACTAGTCATTTTTATTACTAGTCAGTTTCTAGGAATGAGAGCAAGCTACACAGGATTTCTATTGAAAAAGACTGTAACAAATGCTAAAACCAATCCAAACAAACAAACAAAAAGGACAAAATATTATTATCCCAAGTTTTAAAAAATTAAAAAAGACTGTTTGCCTTAATTCTTAAGGTGTGTACTTTTTGTCATTGAGAAATACCGAAATATTTGAAATTCCCCAGTAATCTTGGGATCACAAATGGAAACATTTGGCTTTATTTGCTTCACAAGCACCCAAGGCCTGTCTGCTTTTGGTTCTGTGTAATTAGAATGTACAGATTTGACATCGAATGTGTTATACTGTAGTTACAACGAAATGAACTCAGGACAAATGTGCAAAAGGTTGGATGCAATTTTGACTTTAATGTTCTAGAAGTGGAGAGAGAAAGAATGAATAGCAGAGTGTTAACCTTTGTGTCTGTAGAACAGATCAGCACACTAACCAACATTCAGGACTTGGCGATTATCTTACTCTGATCAATAGAGAAGTGGTAAACTCCAGGCTAATGGCAATTATTTACCCTGTTCCCTGATGGAATCAGCAGAATGCTGTCCAAATTTGCATATGACTGGGTCTTGTCTATTCATACCAAAGTCAGACTGAATTTGAGTGACTATTAATTGGTCAACAAAACTGACTCAACTAACCAGAACTTTTTAATTAAAGTAGAAGAATTTAAAGAATAAACAGACATATGAGGACAAAAAACTTTGAAAATATTCTAAACAACTCATTCATATTCTAGCCAATCTATGACCTAAAATTCTTCGGTACATAGAGGAGATAAAGATATATTTTCTCACCTATTCCTAGGTCCATGGCTGAGATCCCATTAAAAAAAAAAGGACAAATCAATAGAAGAAAAAAAACCCCACAAATTTAATTAATAAGAGTATGTGACTTGGGAACTTCAGTTATGAAGAACAACAAAAACGAGAAAACTGCACTTCTTATGCCAAGTTTTTGAAGAAGTGGATTCTTATGGAGAAATATGATTGGAGAACAAAAGGGATTCAAGTTGATGGTAATAAACTGGGGGGAACATAAACATGGCCTGTTTGTTCAGATTCTTTTGGGTAATGTTCCTTTCCTCTTGGAACTGGGAGGCCACCTCTGGAATGAGTTTTATGACCTACTTCAGTGAAGGGCAAGAGGAATTTGAAAGCAGCCATCTTGCTTCTACTGCTGACTGAAATGCCACAGTACCATATTTGGGGGTGGCTTGCCCATTAGTTACAAGTACAACTTTTAACTTTTTGTATAAGGCTATAGGTATGAAAAACCCTATCTAAAATTTTATTATTGGCAGAACCATAAAGAAAGGAAAGAAAGAAAAATTTTAGTTTTAAACTATTTATGACCTATTAAATAGCTTAATATCTCACAATATAGCAAATGCCACAACACTTGAGAAAACTTTCTGGGTTAAGTTTGGCTTGCTTAAGCAAAGTCCTCTTTTACTAAAGGAAATGAAAATGAAAATTTACCTGTGGTACTGAGAGGACAATAAGATAAAATGTTTTCTGGTGCTATTCCAATATTAATCAGAAAAATATAGGAATTGATGTAAAGAATGAAAACGATAACTCTTAAAACCAAGCACCGTATGATAAATTAGTTATTTTCCTCATATATCTATATGTTTAGTAAGAAAACTCATCATTCTATAATTCAAAGTTACGAGTCTTATTTACATGTCAAAACTTCATTCCTGCCTTTGTCTGTCACATGTGGTCTCCTCTGATGGATCTGTCATCATCTCAGTCCTTGCCACTGTCTGTGGTAATGGCAAGAATTTCATTCCTTGGGAGCCACATTGCAACCACTTTCCTAAGATCCATTAGCCACCCATGAGTAGGGGGAGATCTTTTACAGAATTTTAGTATTAGGTCTTTGTAGATGAATAATCTAAAGAAAAAGTGAGTCAAGTGCATTCTTCATTTTAAATTGAAATACACTACAGAATGGGACAAAGTGTCTTTGGATAAGCATGTAAAGTGGATGGAGAACAAATTTCAAAAGGAAAAACAGTTGAAAAGTTATTCAATGTGAAATTGTAAAGATGTAGGAAGAAGGTATTGTGAAGAATCAAAGCAATCATTAGAGGCTATGTGGGCACCAACCAAAAACAATCGTGTCTTATATAGCAGTGGGCTAAAGTATAAATTTAAATGTAGCTAGGATCTTATCCTACCTCTGACTTTTCTTCCATAATTATCATCTATTTTGAAGAATTTCTTTTAGGAGCTGAACAACAGCCTGTGTTGTCATCCTTAATGAATATGGTTATGGAACTGTTCCAAAGTGTACTAAATCTATCCAAGGGGTATGAAATAGGATAACATCCCAAATTCTGGGAGCTGTTGTTCTAGGTAGGTAGGTGTATCTCAAATGCTACATAAGATGTTTTTAAAAATATTCCTTGATAGGAAGCAGAAACCTGCAACTTTGTTGGTTAAACCAGGCTAATGTGAGGAAAAATATTCTCAGGGAAGAGTGATACAAAGAATTTAAACATTTTAGTAGATTTAATTTAATTGAAGGGGTAAGGGGACAGATAAAAAAAAATAACACTTGATTGCAGGCAATAAAATTGTTTTATAACCTTTTTTTCCTATTATTAAGATGGCTTTTAAAAGCAATAATATCTAGTGTTTTCTCTTTTATTTCAAAAAATTAATATTCGTTGTCTTCCTATGATAGTTCTCCTCTTTCTGTTTTACTTTCTGTGTTTTCAGTTACCAGAGGTCAACAATGGTCTGAAAACATTAAATGGAAAATTCCAGAAATAAACAGTACATGTTTCTGTGTTAGCTTTTCATTACCAAGATCAAAGTATCTGATAAGAATAATCACTTAGAGGAGAGAAGGTTTATTTTGGCTTGCGCTTTTGGAGTTTTGGTCAGTGGTGAGCTAGCTGTAAGTAGAAGCATCATGGCAAAAGCATGTGGTGAAAGAAAGCTTCTCAGTTTACGGAAGCCAGAAAGAGGGGAGAAGGCAAGAGAGAGAGAGAGAGACAGAGAGAGAACGAGAGAGAGAGAGAGAGAGAGAGAGAGAGAGAGAGAGAGAGAGAGAGAGAATGGAAGGGGCTGGGGAAAGATCAACCCATTGACCTAATTCTGCCAGCTAGCTCCCATCTCCCAGTAGTTCATTCACCTATCAATTGATTAATCATAATGGGTTAAGAGTTGGAGTCATCATAATCCAATCATTGCCTAAAAGCCGTGCCTCTGAAGCCTGTGGCATTTGAATCATGTTTCCAACACATGAGCTTTGGGGGAAATTCAAGATATAAACTATAACAATTTCAAATTGCACATCACTCTGAGTAGCATGATGAAATCTTATGTCCTGCTAGAGATGTGAACCACGTCTTTGTGAACTACCCACCGGTTAGTCACTTATGAGCTATCTGGTTATTAGATCCAGTGCTGTGTGATCACCTTGCTTGTGTTCAAGGAACACTTATGCAGTAGCCTAACACTACATCACATGCTTTCATCATTGACCTCACTTTATATTTTCAGGCGGGCTTTATCATCTCACAATATCAAAAAAAAGAAGGTGGAAAACACCATAAAAGGAGATATAATTGGTGGGGGTTGAGGGACTGGAGAGACACAGGCAACATGCCTAGAACTTTTACTATAGTCCATTGCTAAAACCATTCCATTTTATTTTTAGTTATTCTTGTTAAAGTCTCACTGTGGCTAATTTATAAATTAAACTTTATCATAGGCATGAATATACAGGAAAAACATACTATATGTAGGACTTGGTCCTATCAGTGATTTCAGTAATCCACTGGGGGCCTTGAAATGTATTCTCTCACATATGGAGAGTCCTAAAGATTACTGTATGATTTTTTAATCACAATAGAGAAAATCAAAACTTAATCGTAACCCCCAAGCTAGGAACTTCAATATCTAGAGAAATATACTATCAGTATGTTTGTGTTTAGACTTCTTTTAAATATAATGTATTAGCATGATTTAAAAATTATTTGGTAGGTTTTACAACAGTTTTATTCAGTTACAATAAAATGGAAATTTCCTCACATATTTTTAAAATGTGATCTTTAAATTAATACAAGCATTTACTCC
Source organism: Marmota marmota marmota (assembly GCF_001458135.2). Classification (NCBI taxonomy): domain Eukaryota; kingdom Metazoa; phylum Chordata; class Mammalia; order Rodentia; family Sciuridae; genus Marmota; species Marmota marmota. Next base: position 51,084,673 of record NW_026000037.1, read on the forward strand.
TGTGAAGGTAACAATTTATTTAGGCAATCCATCATCGATGAAAGTTTTGGTTTTGTTTCATCATTTTTTTTTTCAATCATAAATAGCTCCCTTATTTAAAAGTATTTGGGTACATGTCACATTTAACTAAGATTTTGGAGTTAAAAAGCACATAATTTTTAAGTCCTTTAATAATATTATTATTAAATATCTTCCAAAAAGCCTTTATCAATTTATATCTACACTAAAATGATGCTTAAGTGTCTATTTCCCTACCCTCAGGCAAACATTGGGTAATACAATATCAAGATTTTTTAAAGAGTTTTGCCTTTTTGGTAGGGAACTATAGCATTGTACTGCTGTTTTAATTTGCATTTATTTAATTAGCAGAAGAGTTTAAATATTTAAAAATGCATTTATTAATCATTTGTATTATATTTTGCAAATTCAGATTGCTTAATTTCTGAATGGAACTTATATTTTATCCATCTGACATTTTTCTGTCACTTGACTGAAAATACATTTTCCCATCATAATTTATCAGTTTTATGTTTCTTTTACTTCTATTTGTGGTATTTTTTTATGTTTGTATGCTTCTGTGTATATTGTTAATAAAGTCAAAGCTATCAACTTTTCCTTTACTGCTTCCTCTTCTTTTATATTGAGAAAATTTTACTTTTCACTCAATGCATCATAAAATTAAAAATTATTCATCTGTATTTTACTCTAACACCTAATGATTTTGTATATTTAATGCCATTATCTATCATGAATTTATTTTGACATGTGGTGTGAAGTATAGACCTAATGTTAATCCCATAATTTTTCCAAATAATTAATCTATTCTCACAGCATAATATAATGAATAATCAGCCCATTTTGTCAGGATTTGAAATGTCACTTCTTATCATGCACTGTGCTATTAATTACACATATATACATGTACTAGGAAATCTATTCTTATGCTACTTCTACATTGTTTTAATTACTATGTCGTACTTTTTTCAGAGCTGGCATTGAAAGTTCTTCCTGCTTACAATCCTTAAAAGTATTCTGATGTTGAATCACTTGGTCAAGTTAAGCAAGAATTTGGTTTAATTAAATTTCTAAATAAACAGAGAGACTGTGTAAGGCAGAATACTAACCACCCAGTGATGCCCATATCCTAAACCCTAAAACCTGTGACTTTGTTACCTTATATGGAAAAAGAACTTCACAGGTGTGATTCAATTAAATATTTTGAGTTATTTTCCTAAACCATCTGGATAGGCCCTGTATAATAACAGGGTCCTTGAGAAAAAGAGAAAGGACAGAGTGTCATGGTTTGAAACAATAAAGATGGAAGCAGAGGACAGAGAGGTGGCAATTTGAAAATGCTTCATTGCTGGCTTTGAAGTTGAAGAAGAGGCCATAAGTCAAGGTATACAGGGGATCCTCAGAAACTGGAAAAGATAAATACAGGGATTCTCCCCTAGACCCTAAAGGAAAGAAGTGCAATAACTCCTGGCTTTTAGCCCAATATGAGCCACCTTGAATTTTGACTTTTAGAATTCTAAAAGAATATTTTTCTTAATCATAAAATTCAGGATAATCTGTTACAGCAGCAGTAGGAAACTAACAGAGACAACTGATATCATTAGAATGATCAGCTTTGATTCATATCTTCCTTTATGTTCTCAAGGCAAATTAATTTTTTTAGCATGAAGTAGTCTGTTTTTCTGGTAAAGTTAATTTCTAATAATTTAGTTTCTACATATGTTATTATCAATGGGATATCTTATCATTATTTTTATTTTTTTATTTGTTCTTTTTAGTTATTCATACAGTAGAATGTATTTTGATGTATTATACATACATAGAGTACAACTTTCTATTCTTGTGGCTGAATATGATGTGGAATTATACTGATCATGTATTCATATATGAACACAGTTATGTCTGATTCATTCTACCACCTTTCCTATTCCCATCCCCTACACCCTTCCCTTCATTCCCCTTTGTCTAATCAAATGAACTACTATTTGTCCTTACTTTCCCCCTTGTTGTGTCTTAGCATCCACACATCAGAGAAAGCATTCAATCTTTAGTTTTTTGAGATTGGCTTATTTCATTTAGCATGATAGTCACCAGTTCCATCCATTTACTGGCAAATGCCATAAATTCATTCTTTTTTATGCCTGAGTAATAAATAGTACATTGTGTATATATACCACATTTTCTTTATCCATTCATCTGTTAAAGGAAACCTAGATTGATTTCATAGCTTAGCTATTCTAAATTGAGCTGCTATCAATATTTATGGCTGTGTCACAATAGTATGCTGATTTTAAATCCTTTGGTTACATGCCAGAGAATTGGATAACTGGGTCCCATGGTGGTTCCATTTCAAGTTTTCTGAGGAATCTCCACACTGCTTTCCAGAGTGGTTGCACCAATTAGCAGTCCCACCAACAATGGATCACCGAAACTTTTTTCCCCCACATCCTCACCAACATTTATTGTTACTTTTATTCTTGATAATTGCCATTCTGTCTAGTGTGAGATAAAATCTCAAAGTAGTTTTAATTTTCATTTCTCTAATTGCTAGAGATGTTGAACATTCTTTCATATATTTGTTGATCAATTATACTTCTGTGAAGTGTCTGTTCAATTCCCTTGCCCACTTATTGATTGGGTTATTTTTTTTCCTGTTAAGTTTTTTGAGTTATTCATAATGTCCTATCTGAGGTGCAGGTGGCAAAGACTTTCTTCCATTCTGTAGGCCCTTTCTTCATGTTCTTGATTGTTTCCTTTGCTGTGAAGAAACTTTTCAGTTTGATACCATTCCATTTATTGATTCTTGATTTTACTTCTTGCACTTTAGGAGTCTTGTTGAGGAAGTTCGTTCTTGAGCTGACATGATGGGGAGTTGGGCCTACTTTTTCTTCTAATAGGCCCAGGGTCTCTGGTTTAATTCCTAGGTCCTTGATCCAATTTGAGTTCAGTTTTGTGCAGGGTAAGAGATAAGGGTCTAATTCCATTTTATTACATATGGATTTCTAGTTTTCTCAGCACCACTTGTTCAAGAGGCACTCTTTTCTCCAATGTATGTTTTGGGCGCTTTTGTCAAGTATGAGATAACTATATCTATGTTGATGTGACTTCTATTATGTTACATTGGTCTTCATGTCTGTTTTGGTGATAAAGCCATGCCATTTTTGTTACCATAACTCTGTAGTGTAATTTAAGGTCTGGTTTTGTGATGCCTTCTTCACTTTTCTTGCTTCACTTTGGCTATTCTGAGCCTCTTATTTTTCCAAATGAATTTCATGACTTCTTTTCCTATTTCTATAAAGAACATCATTGAAATTTTAATAGGAATTGCATTAGATCTATATTGTACTTTTTGGTAGTATGGCCATTTTTACAAAATTAATTCTGCTGATACAAGAACGTGGGAGATCTTTCCATTTTCTAAAGCCTTCAATTTCTTTAGTGTTTTGTAGTTTTATTGTAAAAGTCTTTCAGCTCTTTTGTTAGATTGATTCCCAAGTATCTTTTTTTTTAGCCTAATTTCTCTTTCAGTTGATTCATCATTGGTTTATAGGAATGCAAATGATTTCTGAGTGCTAATTTTATATCCTGCATCTTTGCTGAAATTTTTATGCGTTCTAGAAGTTTCCTAGTGGCATTATTGAATCTTCTAAATATAGGACCATGTTGTCAGCAACAGAGATAGTTTAAGTTCTTCTTTTCCTATTGTATCCCTTTAATTTCTTTGTCTGATTGCTGCTGCTAGAGTTTCAAGGACTATGTTGAATAGAGGTGGTGAAAGAGGGCATCCCTGTCTTGTTTCAGTTTTTAGAGGGAATGCTTTAGTTTTTCTCTGTTTAGAATGAGGTGGCCTTTGGTTTGACATATATAGTTTTTACAATGTTGAGGTACGTTCCTACTTTCCCTGGTTTTTCTGGTGTTTTAAACATGAATGGATGCTGTATTAAAACAAACAAACAAACAAACAAACAACAACAACAACAAAACCTTTCTGTATCTATTGAGATAATAATGTGATTCTTGTCTCTAAGTCTGTGGATGTGGTGAATTACATTTATTTATTTCTATATGTTGAACCAACTTTGCACCCCTGGTATATTGCACTATTTTTTAATATGTTTTTGTATGTGATTTGCTAGTATTTTATTAAGAATTTTTGCATCTATTTTCATCAGGGATATTGGTCTTAAGTTTTTTTTTTGTTTTTATTTTCCTAGATGTGTCTTTGTCTATTTTTGATATCAGGATGACACTAGCTTCATATAATGGGTTTGGTAGGATTCCCTCCTTCTCTATTTCATGGAATAATTTGAGGAATATTGGTGTTTGTTTTCTGTAAAGGTCTGGTAGAACTTGGTTGAGAATCCATCAGGTCCTGGGCTTTATTAGTAGGCTTTTGATGGCATATTCAATTTCATTACTTGAAGTCAATGTGTTTAAATTTTCTATCTTCCTGGTTCAATTTGGACACGACATATGTCTCTAGAAATTTGTTGATGCACTCAAGACTTTATAATTTTTGGAGCCTAAGTTTTCAAAAATAGTTTCTGATTAATCTCTGTATTTCAGTAGTGTCTATGGTGATACTTCCTTTTTCATCACAAATTTTAATAATTTGAGATTTTTTTCCTTTCTTTCTTTTGGTTATCTTGGCTAAGGGTCTATCAATTTTAGGTATTTTTTTCAAAGAAGTAACTTTTTGATGTTTTTTTGTTTCAATTTCATTGATTTTGGCTCTGGTTTAAATTACTTATTGTCTTATGGCTGAGATTGCTTTTTTCTTCTTTTTCTAGGGCCTTGAGGTGTAATGTTAAAATATTTGGTAATTTTCTATTATTTTAATCAATAAACTCAGTGCTATGAACTTTCCTGTTAGAATTGCCTTCAGACTTTGATTTGTTGTGTTTCATTGAATGGCAATTGTTCTGAAGATTTTAAATCAGTGTACCTCCAGAGCCTGGAAGCTGCTTATCCACACTGGGAGTCTGCACCCCAGGAGTCTCCCCTGGGTTCACACATGTGGAGGTGGAGCTAGTCCTTTGCCCCTCCTCCACCACTTGATCCCATCCTTCTTTGCCTCCTAAGATCAGTCTTCAAGCACACACTCACTTCTCTGCCTGCCCAAATTCCTGGCCTGCCCCAACTGGTCCTGGGAGTTGCCAGACTCAAAGCTGTGAGAAGAACCTGGGATCAGGATCTCTCTGGTCTGAATGTTGTATATTCCCCTGGGCAAAACACTGTCAGCGCCTGAATTTCTCCTTGTTTTCCATTTACACTCTTATTTGCCTGGAGGTCTCTGTTCAGTCCGATTTGACCCCCTCTTGGGTTACACAGGTCTGGGCTTCAGTTTTGGTTCCTCAGCTGCAGCCGGCTCTAGCCTAGAGGGAAAAATGGCCTGTGCCTTGGCTTTCTGGGGACAACAGGGAGATACATAGTATCTTTCCCACACCAGGATATAGTATGGCTCACCCCCTCTGTCTGACAGTGACCTTCATCTCTGATTTCTCCATATCAAGATACACCACCGTGCTCCTTGAAATGTGGATTTTCATAGTCCACATCTCTGATTTGCCTGCAATGGATCTGCTAAGGTGGCCATTGGCGTGGCAATGTTTTTGTTTTTTTTTAATTTTTAAATTTTATTTTATTCTATCCAAACTTCTGAGTCCCTAAGCTGTTCTAAGAGTCTAGTATTAAATCCCAGTAAAATCCCTCATTTCACCCACCTCTCTGAAAAGCTGTTTATCTCTTTTACTTGTCTCATGCCATGGAGCAGCTTACAATGCCACCTCCTCTACTCCGCCATCTTCTCCATCCTCAGGGAACCTTTGAGTACTGTTGGTTGGAATGTAAATTAGTATAGCCACTATGGAAAATAGTATGGACATTCATCAAAAAATTAAAAATAGAACTACCATATGACCCAGAAATCTCACTACTGGTTACAATATACTTAAAGAAAATAAAATCAATATTTTGAACAGACATCTCCATTCCCACGTTTGTTTCAATACTATTCACAACTGCTAAGATATGGTATCAGGCTAACTGTCCATTTATGGATGATTGGGTATAGAAAATGTGATATACATACATTTTGGCATAGGATTCAGCCTCAAAACAGAAGGAAACTGTGAGATCACAGTGAACCTGGTGAGCCTGGAGGACATTAAATCAAGTGAAATAAGATAGATAAGATATAAGAGGCATATAAAAATCTTGATTCCATAGACACAGAGAGTAAAATGGTGGTTACCAGGGTGGGAGTGGTTGGAATGGTGTGGGGGAAGGGATGGGGGGATATTGGTGAAAGGATACAAAATTTCAGTTAGGAGAAATAACTGAGAGATCTAGTATTCAACAGTGCTTACTGCAGTTAATATATGTACTCAAGAAAAATGCTTGTTTACTCCAGGGCTATGGAGGTATTTTTCCTATTTTCTTCTAGAATTTTTATTGTTTTGTCTTCCATATTCACGTCTACAATTAATCAGAAATTTATTTTTGAGTATATATGAGGTGGGTATTAATATACATATTTTAATTTGGCCCAAGACAACTTTTGTGTTGTTTTGTTCAGAGCCTCTATACCCTTTCTGATTTTTGTTCTGCTTTTTCTAGTTATTGAATGGAGAATTAAAGTTCCCTATTGAGATTATGGATTTATTTCTTTTTCTGGTTACCTAAATATCTTAAACCCATTATACTCTGCTATCACATTTAGAATTTTTCTATTTTCTGGAGGATTGACCCTTCTGTGTGATATCCTTTTGATAAGTGTTACTTTATCAAAGTAACACTTCTTGTCTGTTTTTGTCTGCTATTCTTTTGGCAACACTAACTTCATTTTGGATAGTTTTGCATGATATTCCATTTTCCATCTTTTTTTCTTTCAAAATTTCTTTGTCCATATATTAATTAAAATGTGTTTCATAGAAGTGGCCTATATATTGATTTTAGACATATGAATCTTAGTCATTTAATTGAAATAGTGTAATATTTTATACTTAACTTTTGCACTAATACATTTCATGGTACTGAAGGATTCAATTTGTTAATTTTCTTGGGTGATATGCTCATGAGTGATAATAGTTTGCAATTTTATTTTCTTGTAACACCTTTCTTAGGTTTTGCTGGTTTCATCAAATGTGTTAGGAGTTTTGCACTTCTCCTACACAAAATCTACAAGAATTTCTGTAAAAATTGCACTATTTCTCATTGAAATGTTTGGTAGAGTTTCCTAGTGATGTGATTAGGGTATGGAGTTTTCTTTCTTGGAATGATTTAACTAAAATCAATATTCTTAATCTATGTAAGTCTACTCCAGTGATCTTTTTTTTTTTAATTTTTTATTGTTGGTTGTTCAAAACATTACAAATTTCTTGACATATCATATTCCACACTTTGATTCAAGTGGGTTATGAACTCCCACCTTCACCCCATACACAGATTGCAGAATCACATCAGTTACACATCCATTGATTTACATATTGCCATACTAGTGTCTGTTGTGCTCTGCTGCCTTTCCCATCCTCCACCATCCCCCTCCCCACCTC
>NW_026000037.1:51095930-51143430 GCF_001458135.2 Marmota marmota marmota
CCGCTGGTATTGATGAAGTTCTCTCCTCCGCCGCTTTCTGATGACATCAGATCTCTGCCATGTTGGTATCCTATGCGAATGGCAGCATTTCGTTCCCCTTGCCGGGCAACCAAAGCAACGGGTGAGTCCTGACCGGCCCTCAGCAGGACCCGGACCGAGAAGCAGTTTCCGCAGGCTCCTAGCCCTGGGCCAGGGCAGTTCCGGGAGCCGGAACTCGGCCTCTCCGTGCTCGGTGTATGTTCCAATAAGAGCAGGCTCCAAGAAGCAGCCTCCGCAGGCTCCCCAGCCCTGGGCCAGGGCGGTTCCGGGAGCTGGAACTCGGCCGCCCCGCGCTCAGTGCAAGCACCCAGGCCTCCAGTGATCTTTTTTTGTGTGTGAACTTTGAGTGTTCATGTATTTCAAGAAATTGGCTCATTTTATTTATATTATAGAATTTATGGGCATAAAATTTCTCATAGGATTCCCTTATTATTTGAGTATTGCCTGAAATTTCTTTAATAATACTTTATTTTCATTGCTGATATTGGTGTGTGTCTACCTTTTCATATGTCATGTGTGCTGAAGTATTATCAACGTGTAGATCCTTTCTAAGAATCTGGTTTTGGTTTTTCTTAATTTCTCTTTTTTATTTTTGTTATTATTTTTCTTTATTTTGTCTTGTATATTTATTATTTATTTTTCTTTATTTACTTTTGCCTTAATATGATTCTTTTTCTGGTCTCTTACTGTGAAAGCTTAGTTAAATGACTTGAGATCTTTTCTTTTTTCAAACACGTGCATTTACTATATTTACTGTAAGCTCTGTTTTAACTTCATCCCACAGTTTTGATATATATGTTTCATTTTCATTTACCATCATGTTTCACTTATAAAACAGAATTCTTTCTTAGACATGCATTTTTAGGCAATTTCACCTTTGTGTGAACATCACATAGTACACTTACACAAACCTAGAGGTAGAGCTTACTATACCTGTAGGTTATAAGAACCTATTTATTGGGCCTAGGTGGAGCTTGTTACTGTGCTGAATATCATAGGCAATTTTAACTTAATGGTAAATATATGTATATGTAAACATAGAAAGTATACAGTAAAATTATGATATAAAATATAAAATGTGACATACTTGTATGGGGCATTGAATGGTGCTTCAAATGCCTGGAAGTTGCTGAGTGAGCCAGGGAGTGGTGAGTGATCGAGAAGTCTTGAACATTATTTTGTGCTGCTATAGAATTTATGAAGATTGTATATACTTAGACTATACCTCCTTCTAACAGTATTTTTTCTTCAATAATAAACTAAATTTAACATAGCTCATATTGTTATTGTGTGGGTGGGAGATAGCCCCCAAAAGCTCATGTATGAGACAATGCAAGAAAGTTTGGAGGAGAAATGACTGGGTTATGAGAGCCTTAACCCAACCAGTGAACCAATCCCCTGATGGGATTAACTAAGCGGTAACTGAAGGCAAGTAATGTGTAGCTGAAGAGGTAGGTTCCTGGGGGTGTGCCTTTGGGGTAGATATTTTGTCTCTGGGGAGGGGAGTCTTTCTTTACCCCTGATCATCCTTCCAAGGAATGGAGCTAGCTGCCTATAAACTGAGTCTTCTGAAACCCTGAAATCTAAAATAAACTTTTCTTCCTTAAAACAAATCAAAACAAAACAAAAAAAACTAAAACACTTACTTTATAAATCTTTGAACATTTTGACTCCTTTGTGATAACACTTAGTTGTAAACACAAACACGTTGTATAAGTGTACAAAATATTTTTTTCTTTATGTCCATGTTCTATAACTTAATTTTTAATTTTAAAATAATTTCTTTCTTTATTTACTTTTTAAAGCTTTTTTAGGAGCTGCACACAAATATACACACATTAGACTATCCCTACACAGGGTCAGGGTCATCAGTATCACCATCTTCCACCTCCACCTCCACCTCCACCTCCACCTCTTGTTCCACTGGAAGGGCTTCAGGGACAACAACATGCATGAAGCTGCCATCTCCTATACAGCAATGTGTTCTTCTGAAACCCTGCCTGAAGGACATAACCGAGGTTCTTCCTAGAGGTGGCACATTTTTAGAAACATGTCCAAGGTGGTTTGCTCTTTTTTTTTTTTTTTTGTAGATTTGCTTGTAATTACATAATGCATCCTGAATTGTCCTCTCCATTAATTTAAACAATTCAGCATTGGGTCCATATTTTTAAACTTTTTAAAAGAGTTTGTTAAGGTCTGACAGGTTTCTGCTAAATATGCCACAGTGAATTATATTGGGGCCTCTCCTTTTTCCATTCTTAATAGTTTCCTTTCCTCCTGCCTCTCTTTAGCTATATGTTCTTTTACCATTAGGTAAAAGAAAGTTTTCAGCTGTGTTATTAGCTTATAAATGTAGTCCATTATAGACCAAACATTATTATGTAGTACATAACTCTGAACCAAAATATTTTTCTAACTTTCCCTTTGACTCATATGTTATGTAGAATTGTGTAGCTTATTTTTGAACATTCAGGTGTTTTTCATGTTTTAATGTATTTATTTCAAGTTTGATTCTTTTTATGTACAAAAAAATTATACATTCTTAATTATTTGTAAGTTTTTCAGGTTATTTTATGGCCCAAATAAATGGTCCATCATATGAAAACTCCAATTGTGCTTAAAAAGAATAGTGTACTCTGCTTACGTTCAGGTAGTGTCCCATAAATATCAATTGAAACAAGTTCTCTGATGGTATTGTTCAGGTCTTCTGATTTCTTTGAGTTTATGTCAACTTGTTCTATTGATTACTATCAGAGGAATGTTGAAGTATCTAATTATAATGTATATTGTCTATTTCTGCTTATGCTCTCTTAGTTTGGTTCATATATTTGGAGCTCATTGGTAAGAGATATACCTAATATCCATAAGATTTTTGGTGAATTAAATACTTTACCATTATGTAAATATTGATATTGAAAATTTTACCACTATGTTCCTTCTTTGTCTTTGACAATATTCTGAGCTTTAAAGACTCCTGGCCTCTTTACTGCTAAGCTGTGATACCAATTCTGAACCTCTACTTGGTATCATGACATCACCTCAGCTGCAGTGTCAACAGGTACAAAAGGGAAATAATGTAGCCATTAGAATTATCTGACAAGGAATTTAAAGAAATCATTAAAAAAAATTTAATAAGCAATTAATTACAAGCTCACTTTAAAAAATTTAAAGTGTTAGCAAATAAATAAAAGATTATAGAGAACCAAATAGGAAGTTTTGAACTAAAAATTTACAGGATTCAAACCAAAACATTAATGGTTGAACTTAACATCAGAATAAAGAAAACAGAAGAATGAATCATTCAACTTGAAGACAGAAAATAAAAATTATCTGCAGTATAGACTGAAAAATGAACAGTATCCTAGTGATCTGTGGAACTATGCAAACAGTCTAATATTTACATCATAAAATTTGTAACAAGAGGAGAGAGAGTTGGGCTGTGTTCAAAGAAGAAAATTCCACAAATATGACAAAAAATACACCACAGATTCAAAAAACAGAAGGAAATTCAGATAACATGAACCCAAAACAATTTATACTGAAGTCCATGATAGTTAAGTTTCTTAGAGTTGATGACAAGGAAGAAATTTTTTGAAACAACCTGTGAAAAAGACATAAGAATAATATAATCACAGTGAATTTCTTATCACAACCATGGAGACCAAAATAAGGTTGCAATATTTTTCAGGCAGCTAAAATAACTATCATACTAGAATTCTGTAGCTAATGAAAATATCCTTCAGTATTGTAAAGAAATCAGATACTCTCAGATGAAGTAAAAGAGAGAACTTGTCTGAAGCAGACTGATCTAAAAAGAATGGTTCAAGGCATTTCTCTAAACAAAAAGGAAATTTTAAAAGAAATAAAGAAGAAAAACATGATAAAAGGAAAATGTAGGTGCTAATCAGACAGACTTCCTGTTTCTTCTGAGACTTTCATAGACAGGTCTTCAGTATTGTAAAAACTTACACATTATTTAATGTGATTTTCCAATATATTTAGAAAAAAATATTTTAGTCAATTATGTTAGCATTTTAACTAAAAATAGCTAAGAGATATATTTTTAAACATCACTCTAATAAATTTTGATACTTGTGGACTTTTATAACCAATGTATGTATAATTTTATAACTAAGAAATTCAATGAAAGGAAATACAAATATATTCACTAAAAACACTCTAGATTAATCAAAATGGAATTCTAAAAATGTTAAGTAACTTGTAGAGAGGCAAGAAAAAGAATGGGAAGACAAAAACCAAATAGACCAAACAGAAAACAGGGTAAATAGCAGATTTAAGATTAAGGGCTACACAGCAGTAATTTCATTAATTTTAAATGGTCTAAATATGCAAATTAAAAGAGAGATATGGATGAATTGATTAAAAACACCACTGTATGCTATCTCATATAGGTTGAAAGCAAAGAAAAGGATAAATATAATTATGCTAACTTTAAAAGAAAGCAGAAATGTAGATTTCAAGCAAAGTCTATTACCACAGTGAGAAAGTGCTGTTATATAATGACAAAAGTCTCAATTCAGTAATAATAGTAATCTTAAAAATATTTACACATATCAACAGCTATTTCAAAATACTTGAGTTCAAAATTGATAAAACTTAAGTGAGAAGCATGCACACACACACACACACAAGCTTATGATGGCTGAAAACATCAATACTACTTTTTCAACAATTGATATAAAAACTATTTAGAAAATCAGCAAGGATTTAAAAGACTCAATAGCACTTTAAACCAACAGGAAACACTCCAAATTTCTTAAATATTTTCCTTAAAATAACAGAATACATATTATTTTCAAGCTCTAACAAAATCTATATTAAGATAGCTCATATCCTTGACCACAAAACAAACCTCAACAAATTAAAAATAGTTGAAACCATACAGAATGTGTTCTATGATCACCATCGAGCCAAAACAGAAATCAGTAACTGAGAAAAGAGAAAACTGTCCCAGTATTTGAAAATGTGCTTCTAAATGAGCTATGAATCAAAGACTAAATCTAAGAAGAAAAATACAATGAACTCAAGGAAAACAAAAAACATAATATTAGAAAATTTGCAAGATGTTACTGGGCATGGGAACACACATTTGGAATCTCAGCAACTCAGGATCCTGAAGCAGGAGGATTGCAGGTTCGAGGCCAGACTCACTAATTTAGTGAGGCCTTGAGCAATTTAGCAAGACTCTTTCTTAAAATAAAAAATTAAAGGCCTGAGATGTGGCTCTGGTAAAGCACCCCTGGATTCAATCCCCAGTATCTGAAAAAAAAAAAAAGTTGATGAACCTACACCAGTTCTAAGTAAAAAAAAATACAGCATTTGGTGCTAAAAATAAAAGTATCAAATCAATAATATAAATAATCATCTCAAGAATTAAAATAAAAAGCAATATAAGCAAATGTGAGAGAAGGGAGGAAATAAAGAGCATGACTAGATTGGAAAGAGAAAAATGATAGAGGAAACAAAAAAGCAGAGAAGACCTACCAGTATAAATTACCAATCAGTATAAATCCTGGTCACCAAAAGAATTATAAGAAAATATTATAAGAAACTTATATATACAAATTTGACACTAAGATCCTAAGATGAAAAGGATTTGTTTCTTGAAAAGTACAAATTACACAACTTAATCTGAAAAAGATAATTTGACTAGCCCTATAACAATTAAGGGAATTAAAATTGTAATTAAAGTTTCCAAAAGTGTTATACCCAGACCCAGCAGCTTTCACTATAGACTCATACCAAAGGTTAAAAGAAGAATTAATGACATTTTTACACAATCTCTTCTAGAAAATGAAAGAGGAAGGGAACACATCTCTACTCATTTCATGAATTCTATGAAGTCATTGTTACAAATTAGATGAAGTTAGTATAATCAACAAACTACATATCAATATCCCTCACATATACATATGCAAATAGAATTAAAAAATATATGTGTGTGTATATATATTATGGTTTGGATTTGTGGTGCCTTTGAAAAGCTCATGTGAGACAATTCAAGAATGTTCAGAAGTGAGATGACTAGGTTATGAAAGCTGTGATGTCATCAGTGGATTACTGTATTTGATGGATTAGTCATATGAATGGATTAATTGATGATAACTGTAGGCAGGCAGGGCATGGCTGTAGGAATGAAGTAACTGGGCATGTACCTTAAAGATTATCCTTATCCATGGCTCCTTGCTCTCTCTTTCTGCTTCTCTCTTTCTCCTTCCTCTTTCTGCCATGAACTGAGCAGATTTCCTTTGCCAAACCATCTGCCATGGTGTTCTGCCCCATCTTGGGCTTCGGGAGATGGAGTTCACTGATCATGAAATGAATCTCTGGAACTGTGAGACAAAATACGCTTTTCCTCCTCTAAATTTTTTCTTGAGTTGTAATGCATTTTTTTTCACAGTGAAAGAATAATATTACACAACGTAAGTAGGTTTATGCCAAGGATTCAAGTGTGGTTCAATATTAGAAAACTGAACAGCGTAATCTATTATATTAATAAGATAAAGAAGAAAAAACACATAATAATATATTAATTGATACAGAAAAGTGATTTGACAAAATGTAAGTACCATCACAAAAATTCTCAGAAACTAGGCATTGACATTACATTTAGTGATGAAAGATGGAATACTTTTTTGCAAAGATTGGAAACAAAGGTGCCTAATCTTACTATTACTATTCAACAGGCCACAGGAAGATTTAACTGCAATAATAAATCAAGAAAGGAAATAAAAAATTGTAAAGGAAGAGTTAAAGCTGCCCTATTTGAATATAACATACTGGTCTATGCAGAAAATCCCAAGGAACCTGTGAAAGAAAATCCCAAACACAAAACAAATTAAAAATACTTCCCAGAACAAATAAGCAAACTCAGCAAGTTTGTAGATTCCAAGAGTGACATATGAAAATCAACTTTATTTTAAATAATAGCCATAAGTATGCGAAAACCAAAATTAAAACTATAATACCATTTATAGTTGGTCAAAGAAAATAAGTATGCAAATGTAAATATACAAAAACAAGTATGGGACATCTATGCTGAAATTGCTTATTAAATAAAGAAGACCTTAAATAAATGGATTGGTGTTTCATGTTCATGTAGTGGAATACATCATTCAATTTTCATTGGAATTTCCTTCAACACTAAATCCAATATATTGATTTTTCTCAAATTATTATACAGAATTAATGTAATTCCTATGAAAATTGCAGCAGGGTTTTTGAAGGCATGGCTAAGATTATAGTACATTTTATATAAAAAGGAAAAGGAACTAGATAGCAAAAACCACTCTAAAGAAGATAAATAAAGTGGGAAAATCACTCAACCCAATTTCAGTACTTATTATATACTACAGTAATCATGACTGCAGCATTGGAGGTATAGACAGAAAATAATGGAACAGAATAGGGATCGTAGAAATAGCACCACTTGAGTGTGGACAAGTGATTTTTAACATAAGTGCAAAAGTAATTCAATGGAGAAAGCATATCATTTTCAACAGATAACACTACAGCAATTATATAAACACAGGCAGAAAAAAAAAAAGGAAAAGAATCCTGACCCAAACCCCAAACTGTGTAAATTAATTTGAAAAGTTAAAATGTTAAATAATTTAGATTTAAATTTTAAATAATAAAAATTTGGAGCTTCATAGTTTATTTTTATCTTTATTTTAAAATAAATATTAGCTGTGTGGAGAATTGCTGGTTGGTAAATATTTTCTTTCAGTTCTTTATAAGTGAATATTTCATTGTCTTCAATCTTCAACTGTGCCATTTGGGAAGCTCACAGAAAAATTTTTCTTTGAAGGCAAATCTCTCTTTCCCACCCTGAACTACTTTTAAGATGTTATTATTTTCTTTTGTTTTAACGTAACATTATTAAATGTGATATAGTTTTTATGTATTCTATTGGAGGTTTTGTTTAGTTTTATTTTTGGG
This sequence comes from Marmota marmota marmota, assembly GCF_001458135.2. Taxonomy (NCBI): domain Eukaryota; kingdom Metazoa; phylum Chordata; class Mammalia; order Rodentia; family Sciuridae; genus Marmota; species Marmota marmota. Next base: position 51,103,932 of record NW_026000037.1, read on the forward strand.
GTACTGAGGATTGAACTCAGGGGCACTCAACCACTGAGCCACATCCTCAGCCCTATTTTGTATTTTATTTAGAGACAGGGTCTCTCTTTTATTTAGAGCTGCTTATTGCTTCCTGTTTTTTGAGGCTGGCTTTGAATTCACAATCCTCCTGCTTCAGCCTCCAGAGCCATTGAGATTACAGGTGTGCACCACTGTGTTCGGCTGTTGTTCTTTAATTTTTTTATTAATTTTTGAGATTCTTGGCCATTGTTTATAAATATCACTTTGACCACAACCTCTGCTTTCTCCTCTTCTGGAATACCAGTAATTCATACCTATAAAATTTACCATGTACCATATATCCTTTGTACTCTCTTTTGCATGTTTAATTTTCTTTTGTGTTCACACTTTAGTCACTGTATTTTTCACAAACTATTTTGCCCATTTGACTAATCCTTTCCTTATCTGAAGCTAATATAGTTTTATTTTTTTAAATACATTTTTGTTGTTGATAGACCTTTAATTATTAATATGTGGTGCTGAGAATCCAACCCTGTGCTTCACACATGCTAGGTGAGTACTCTATCACTGAGTCACAACCCCAGCCCCACCAATCTAGTTTTAAGGTAATACGTTGTGTTTATATGCTTCAGTTCTTTTTAGTTATAGATTTCATTTGATACTTTGTTATAGATTCTATTTCTCAGATAAAATTTTTGATTATGTCATTTTAAAAATATAGCAATTATGGTTATTTTAAAATCCATTTCTGTGTAACTTGTTTTTCTGGATCACCTATGGCCATTCTTTCATTATTTTTTGTTTGGTTTTTAAAAACATAGTTATTTTTCTTGGCACAGCAATTTTTAAATAAGTGCTGGAAAATGTGTATGAACATTATGGTGCTGTGAACAGTATAGAGAGACTGGATAATGTTACTTTCCTTCAGAGAATCATCTAGAGCAAGATGGATCTTTTAGCAAGAAACCCAGTAGCCCAACATGCACAGGTGGATTGGGGTTGGGGGGCTTTTTAAAGAATTTTAGTCTCCGTAACCCTTGACTTATGCCCATTTGTTCTTACTCTTAAGAGTTTTCATTTAGGTTTCCTAATGGAGAACTTGAGTTACATACAGGGGTCCCTCTCCACTGGCCTGTTCTGAAATCAATTTTTCTCTTCTGAGTGCTATTAGAAAAATTCTAAATTTAAAATAATGCTATCAATTTGGCTTCTGGGCATTTCAACTTATGAAGCTTAAGACTTTGGCAAATTTCTCAAGAGGAAATAACTGCTCAAAGTAGGTTCCTATCCTTCAAATCCACTTAACTCATGGATCTTGGTTCCTCATGTGGTGTCTACTTTAGGTGATGTGAATTTTACTAATTTTCATCCTAGCTCCAGGCCACTGCTACAGCCTTTTGGCTTTGGGTTTGATGTGTATGTATTTTTGCTTGTTTGTTTGTTTTTTAGCAGTCTTCTTTCCCTTGTGTATTTTGAGCCTTTTCCTCTACTTTTTCCAGGAATCCACATGTGCTCTAAGAGAAACACAGAAATACAGACTCTTAGACGTACCTCAATTAATATAACTTATTTATGATATTTTGATCTTTCAAACCTGGACTGCCTTCAAAACTCTGAAATACTTGAACTTTTTCATATATATATATATATATATATATATATATATATATATATGGTAGGAACAAAGGTTTCTGTGAACTATTTCCTTATAACTGGAAGCAGAAGTTAGGACCATATTTTATTAGGTCAATCTACTTGATTACAACAGAATATAGAGGCATTTAGAGCTAAGATCTGTCAGACTTGATATGTTAGAAATCCTTCAATTAACAAGCATTCATTAGAAATCTACCAAATATTCAACACCGTAATGTAATGTTTTTTTTTTTTAAAGTAATAGTAAATAATGTCAACCAGTTCTCAATGACTAGAATGCTATATGTAGTGGGAAGTCTAAAGAAGTAAGAGTTTGGAGATTATATGTTAGAACTATGAAAAATTACCAGCCTCATCTTAAACACAATAAAACGTAGCATTGTTAAAAGTCAAACAGTCTGAAATTATGTGAGTTACCATAAAATATATGTGACAGTATTCCTTATGAAATATGCTTGCCAAAATGTTTAAGAAGCATTTAATGAAATATTTTGAACTAGTTTTCTTTTACAGAAAATTTAAGGAATAAACCAATTTTTAAAATTATAGCATGGGGTGAAAGAAAAATTCAGGTTGTGGGATCTTATTAAGCAATAATGGTTAGTAGCTTCAAAAAGATTCAAAAAATGACTGGATGTTTCTTGACCAAAAGCCAAAATTGAAACAAGAAGGTAGAAAGTACTAAGATCAATAGCTAAATGCAAAGAATGATATTGACTGTATTGTTTGGTTCAAAAATACCAGTTGTATAACTATGACTTGGGACAATTGTACACATTTAAAATAGACTTAGTTTTATATTGGAGGATCATTTTTAGTTTTCTTGGCTATTATAATGAAATTGGAACTATCTGGGGGATGTCTTAATTTTTAGACAAGATGTGTACTTACGAATAATGTATTTTGTCTATATTTTGAAATGATTTAGCAAAAACTAAAAGATAAAGAAAATAAGCCAGGCTGGAGATGTGGCTCAAGCGGTAACGCACTTGTATAGCATGTGCGGAGCGCTGGGTTCGATCCTCAGCACCACATAAAAATAAAATAAAGATGTTGTGTCCACCAAAAACTGAAAAATAAATATTAAAAAAATTCTCTCTCTCTCTCTCTCTCTCTCTCTCTCTTTAAAAGAAAAGAAAATAAGCCAATTGTTGATTTTCATTAGTGAATATATGGATAGTTATTGAACTAGTCATCCTCATTTTCCATGTATTTAAAATTGTCAAAACAAAAAATGTTGAAAAATTCTTTAGTGTTGGGAACTGAGCAATTCATCAAGCCTTCAGTGTGAGCTGATCTGATCAGTGAAGACTTCATTGAGAATTCTGGAGTTTGGGTTGGACTTTCAAAACTGGATTAAAGTTGGAGAGACTGAATAAAGAGGGAGATCATGTCTGAAGGGAAAATAATATAAACAAAATTCAGACAATTAAGCTGAAAACGTCATATCACTTTCCACTTGCCTTGCTTTATCGTCACTCCAAGGAGCTCTTCCACAATGGTAGTAAAGCCACCTCTCAGACCTTTGTATCTGATTACATTGTAGCAGTATCAATTTTCCCTAAACAGGAGGTTCTGTGTTCAGTGGGAGAATTTTGGAGGAGTTTGTTTAAATTTCTTGATTTAAGTATGATGAGTCATTACATTCTTTGTCAGCTCTTTCATCAAAGTTTCCATTTTCAGGATCACTGCACTTCACTACTCAGAAGAATGTTTCTTATTTATAGAGTGACATGAGAAAAAAATACACTGCCTCTATGATCATCCCTATTTTGTTATGCCCTGCAAATATTTAATAATTAAAATGCTACTAATTTTATATAGTCAAAGCCTCTAGTTATTACATCAGGGTCTGATGCCTTACAAAAATAAGTTAAGGTCCTTAGTGAAACTTCTTCATGATGCTCAATCATGTTACCTATGGCCCTTCTTGCTTCCCTTCCCAAGTTCTTCTGTATCCCAGTTATAAATAACCATAATGATAGCTCTGAACTCAGTTTCTTATCTTCTGAATAATAGTGGCACCTAGCACTTACACTGTATTTGGTTTTCCATTTTCAAAGTGCTTTGCAATCAGTGACTAGCTGAGCTCCCTTACCCGTGAAATTTATTTCTTGATGACACAAGGAACAGGTTCTTGGCATCTGGCTATGCCCACTATTGCTACCATGGAGCAGGGAGAAAATCAGTGCTGTGCATTGAGGAAGAGGTCAGGGGTCAGGATATTTGTGTCCTATTTTTGACTCTCCACTTGATTTCTGCACATCCTGGTTTAAGACAGACAATTGCTCACTGTAAATTTCACCCACTATAGGAAAAGAAGGATGGAATCCACATTGACAAGATGAGAAGCTTATCTCAGTAATAAATAGGATGCTCTGAATTTGAAATAGGACGTTGATATCTAGGAACATTGCCCATAGAGGGATATGCAGAGGCTTTCCTATGCTCTTGTAGGATTTCCTATTAAAAAGGATCCAAATTTCTAAAATGACATGATAAGTAAAAACGTACTTACTATATTTTCACCTTATATTCTTCCTCTTCTGAGAAGTCAACAGGTCCAAAACACACACACCCACACAAAAACACAAGTGTAGACACAGTTGGTGGTATAAGTAAACCATGTGCTCTACTGTATGTCACAGTCTTTGTGATAGCTTTTGCTTATTATAAACAATAATTAACAATGATTTCTAGTGATTTACTTGATAAAGTACTTGGTGATCAAACTGACAGTTTCCCCTTATCTATTTTTTGGCATTATATTTTTCGGCTTTTAGTGCAAGTGGCAGGTTAAATTGTAACAGATACTTATTAATACAGAAGAAATGAAGACAATGCAGAAGAACAATACATCGTGCTATAATAGTGACAGTAATTCAAAAAAAGGCAAACATGTTTATCTGGATATCTGTTTTGATGTGCAGATTAACATCTATTTTATCTTTTATAACAGATGTTACTAGAGTTAGAATATTTGTCTTTAATGCAATTTCTGTATCTGAGTCTCTGTCTCTATCTCTTATGCAAGAAAATATGAGAGATTTTGTTGAACGTGTAACAGTGCAAAAAAAAAAGATGACTAAATTAAAGAAGATAATGTTTTCTCAATTTTTCAATAAAAAATGAAGTAATACTTTTTCTTAAGTAGATGAAGAAGGTAAAATGGTGATTTAAGAAATTCTAAAGAGATTTTTGGAACAAGGAAAAAAAATCATTCTGTGATTTCATATTGGTCAGAAAGCATAATTACGTAAACACACAGATGGTGACTTCTGCCCCTTTTCTCTCCCAATTCAGTGGAGAGAGGCTAATTCTATCAGAACAAGGGGCACTGAATTCATGCTGAAGTCTTATCTGGGAAAATGATTTAAGGGAGCTCAGAAGGTCAATTAGTGAAATTAGTAGTTTTCCAGAGAAGTAGCATCCATGTCCCTATCTTGATATATTTACTTCTGCTCTGAGGTGGTAGGTAATATGAAACAGAATATTCAGATAAAACCTGAAAAATTTAGAAAGAAAATGAAATGCTTTCAATTATCTAAGTACTTAATACATTAGTAACCAAATATGGATGACTAATCTTTTTTAAAAATTTACCATTTCAAAGTAGTGCAAATGTTGAACTGATGTTGATATCAGTTGAAGAGGAGACTCATTTCTTCACATATTCACTTTGTGTTTTTTGTATGATGTAAGGATTTTGCTCCAATCAACAATATTTGAGAGAATTATTATTATTTTTCCCTACTTTATTCTTTCAGACATAAGAGTGTCTAATACAAGTTCTAATTATCTTTTTCCTTGAAACCATAATGGCAGGTTTATTTCTCATATACTCTGTTAATATTGGTAAAAAAAATTTACAAATAGTAGCTATATTACAATTCTTGCAAATAAAGTAAATTATTGACTTGTTTATCTCCATAATTCAGTGTTAGAAGTAGAAATTAGGCTAAGCTTTCTGGTTTTTCTTACAACTAATATTCTTGGGGAAGTAAATATTTTATAGTTATGTTCATTTAGTAACTAGTACTTCTGTCAGAAATGGTTTGAATTCATTGTATATGATTAAAAAATTTTGTTAGCAATGAAAAGAAATCCAATGCATAACAAATGACTTCATTTGTCACATAATGCTTTTGATTCATTTTTCTTTGTTTTCTCATGTGATAAAATTTTGAATACCTCTCTAATTAGAAAATTCAAGTGTTAAACCAAATTAAATCCAAGCATCTTTATTAAGTATAAGTGACTGGTATGGCTGCTTGCTCATAAAAAATAATTGCATATGTACTTATGTTAGGTGACTGAAACTATTTTAAAAACAACTTTTTTTTCCCTTGTAAGATATATAAGTATACCAAGTGAACTATGTCATATTTTCCTCCCACATAAGTAGCTCCTAGATTCTGGATGGTTCCATCAGTGGCCACGTCAAGACTTCAGCTTGACTTCTATGGACCACCACCAATGATTCACTAGTGTGTTGTCATTAACCATCACACAGAACTCAAACAGTTCAAATTCATACACAGTGTGTAGTGGAGGTCTGGATTGAGTGATTATCAAACATTTTAAGCATAAGGAATGTGATTATGTAGGCCTGAAATCAGTTGCTTCTGAAGATCTAAGAAGCAATATTTAATAAGTATTAAGAACTCAGCATTCTTCTTGGGGTTTAGGAAGAACATGACTCAGGGCCTGTTGTGGTTAAGATCTGAGAGAAGCAGAAAATACTAAAAGTAGAGAAAATAAAAACTGATGATCGTAAGTTAAAAACTATTTCCGGACTATCTATAATAAAACTGTTAAGAACATCTTTCAAGGACACAGACCAGTAAATGGGTCAAAATGGGTCAAAAAAGAAATCTGCCTACTTTAAGATGACAAATCTTGTGCTCATTAATGCATTCATGAAAACATGAGGGGGGAAATGTAGCAATGTGCTCTCTTAGAGCAGATGTTTTTTGTGCTCTTGATGAATATGAACTTCTCAATTATGAATTAAAATACATTGATTTGATGAATTTGTCTAAATAACACTTCTCAACAAGTTTTGATAATTGAGTACAGAAAGAACACACAGGAAAACTTAATTTTAAGTAAAAATAGCAGTAAATATTATTCATCCTTACTGAATCTATAGACAATTCACATGAGGATTTAGATATATATGCCTCAAAATCAGAATGATGACATTGTGGACAATTTTTGTTTTCTGTTTTTCCTTTGTTTTGGTAGGGTTTATATGATTGAGTCAGCCCAAATTTGCCATCTAACAGTTGTGTGTCTTGATTAGTCACCTTCTGTATCAGTAATGATCTTCCACAAAATGTTAACTCTGATAGCTACCCCATAAGGTTTTTGTGGGAATTAACACAATGTCATAAAGTATCCAGGGCAAACAGATTATTTATGTGTTACTTACCATTACTGTAGTTTATAATCTGTAATTTCTATGATACACATGTACTTATTTTTAAGACAGAAATCCTAGTAAAATTATTCATTTACTAAACATATATCAAAGGCTGGGGGCACTATTCAGTGGTAATGTGCTTGCCTTCAATGTGTAAGGTCATTGGTATCATCTCTAGCAATAAGTACAAAAATCCTCCCAAACACTCATATGAACATTCTCTTCTGTTTTTTCTTCTTTTTATTAATTCAAAATCTCATCCTTAGTTATTACATAGTCATTTCCGGGGTAAGCCAACAATATGAAAAGTGGACATTCAACATTTTGTCTTTGTTATTTAGAATCTCTTCTAATTAAACTTAATGCTTTTTTCATTCTGAAAGTATTGACTAATATGTAAAATATTTTAAATGCATATTAATTGAAATGAATTTTTAAGAATACATAGCTAGAATCCTTACTAATTAAAAAGAACAATGCTCTAATATTCAAATATAATTTAGGAATTATTTTCATTTTATTGGCTACCGAGGTTTATACACAGAACTTTCCTGCTAAACAGGCTGCTGCCATGCATTTTTAAGTGAGATCACCATTTGGCCAGAGCTCACTGCACAAGAAAAGCCCATTTCACAGTCTATTCACACCTGACTTTATGGCACTTCACCAAGGAAGGGCAAAATAGTTTAGACATTCACAATAAGAACCAACTTGAACCTTATTTAACTTCCAAACCTTCTAAATTTCTTTAAGGCTCAAATAATTCCCACAAAGCCTTGCCTCACTTCCTCCCTGCACTTACCACTTGCCCTCTGGGAAATCAAACCACCTACACACTGGAAGAAACAAACACCACTTATATGTTTTTATACAGTTTAAACTTTCATACATTTTAGGAAAAACTTGAGAGAGGTAAGATTTTCTCTTAAAAAGAGTTTCTCTACCAACAAAGCCTAAATGAAATAAATTAGGTTATACAATTAATATTCATGATCTATATTGAAATTCTTATAGTTAAACACAGCATGAAGTACTGACACTGATTTTCATATATATATGGTTTGGGACATTGCATTTTATTTACCACTCTTAGGAAAAACATTAACTAAAGCCATTAACAAAACCTAACCAAAAGCTGATTATTCAGAACTTGATCATGCATAAACTGTGAAAGTTTTACCTTCAGAACTCAGTGGAAAGAATGTTGAATAGATAATAATAATGCTATATTATATGATCTCTTTGTACTTTCATTTTGTTTTAATCCTAGATCTGCAGAAATCTATGCTTACTTCTAAGTAAATAAAATTTACGTAGAAATAGGATATATTTAAATACAAACTCTAAATGAATTTGGAGGAGGAAAGTGGTGAATGATAGAAGTTATACTATCCAGAAAACTGTCAAAAAAGAAAGGCTTGTTTAGGAATTTTGGACTCAGCACTCCATCCTGATCCAAATCCCCATGCTTGCTTTCTGATCATAACTGAAGCTGATTGACGACAGAACAAACCCTAGTAGAGTAGCTATTTGCAAAGTGAATTCCAGCCATATCAATGCAGGGCTTAACCTTAAGTACTGCAAGAAGATCAACCACTGGTGACAGTGGTGTTTTCTGCACAAAGATTGGTCTAGCCACAGGAATATATTTTTGTCCTTGAAGATCTCATATGGATGCAACCCCCAAAATTTCTGTGTCTTGGGATCAGTGGGCATAGTCAATGTTTCAGAAGTCAGACACAATCACAGGGAAAAAATGAGTAGCCAGGAATAAATTTAGTATAGTAAATAAGTAAATTAATGATATACAAAGGAAATAATGTTTTTTTTCTTACTGATAGTTCTAGCTTGAAAAACAAATAAATGCACACATATCTTGATTTAATATATATTGAATTATATATCTTCTTAGTGAAATTATATGTAATTATTTCTATTTCCTTAAACTAGCTGCAGAGATTCATGACATAAATAATCCAGATTTCTCCAAACAACACATTTCCTTTGTAGTGACTCAAATATTTGAAGTTTAATATTTGAAGACTTAGTAATGACTACTATTTACAGAGGAATGTTTGATTCTGTAAAACAATAATTCCCATTTTTAAACTTCAGTTTTTAATTCAAGTATGTCTATATAGCAGAAATGCATGCAAATATAAGTATGCTGCTAGATAGATTTTTCTCTTAATAAAGGTAAATTCATTCATGTTATTGGGACTCAGATCAAGAGAACTTCACTACCTACACCCAGAGGCCCTGGGCACCATCACCCTTCAATTTAAATATTGTCTTGGCTTCTAATACCATCATACTGTATGGATTTTTGTATTCTCCTTTTTAATTCCACATTTAAGTTTATGGGATTCATTCATTTTCATTATATGGTATCCCATGGTTGAATATATCATTGTTTGTGTGTGTTTTCCATTCTATTGTTGTATCTCTATTTGTTGACTCTTTGCTTCTATTATGAATAGAGTTGCTATGAACATTCTTGAAATTTTGTTTCAGTGCAAATATCCATTGGGAGGAGGTGCTAGTTCATTCGTGATGCATGTGTTCAGTATTGGTGGATAATTTTGAATTGCCTTCCAGAAGGGTGTCATCAAATTATATTCCAAGAGCAATGTTTGAGAATTCTCCTCGTTCCACATGTTCATTCACCCTTCATATTGTGGTTCTTCTGGTGGGTGTGCTGTGGGAACACACTGCAATGATAATTGCATCACCTTCTTAACTAGAGTGGTTAGACAGATATTAGTGTCTTGTTTAGTGGCTTTCCTCATTCTTATTTCAGCAGTGCCTAGTCAACAAGGTTTCCTATTTTTAACTGGGTTTCTATTTTCATATTCATTTGTAATGTTCTTTTATATTCTAAATAACAAATGGATGCTCACAAAAATCTCTCTCTCTCTCTCTCTCTCTCTCTCTCTCTCTCTCGTTTTCTCTCAATTTGACAGGCTTTTCTACTCTTGGACTTGCTTTCTTTTTTCTTCAAATTGTTTCAATAATGACAAAATTTTAATTGTAACATAGGGGGATTTATTCATGCATAATCATATGGCAGAAAGGCACACAAATGTAAGTATACTGCTAGGTAGATTTCCTCTTTTTAATTTTTTTTTTTTAGAGAGAGAGAGAGAGAATTTTAATATTTATTTTTTTAGTTTTCAGCAGACACAACGTCTTTGTTTGTATATGGTGCTGAGGATCGAACCTGGGCCGCACAAATGCCAGGGAAGTGCGCTACAGCTTGAGCCACATCCCCAGCCCAAGATTTCCTCTTAATAAAGGTAAATGCATGCACATGATCAGGACTCAGATCAAGAGAACCTCAATGTTTTAAAGCTATGGTTCATGCTTTTTCAGTCCTGTTTACTAAAAGATCTTGATTCTTTCTAAGGAGGTATTTTTTTTTGTATTGGTTTTTGTTTTTACCTTTTACTTTAGATCTTCAAAACATTTGGTATTGTTTTTTCAGTATGCTATGATGTAGGAGGTCAGGATTCACACTTCCATATGTATATCTAATTAATCCAGAATCCAGTACAATTTGCTTAAATACAATCTCTTTCTTACTGTATGGCAATATCACTATTGTTAATACCAACTCATCACATACGCAGGTCTGTTCCCAGACTTTCCAATTTATTTCATTGGTCTTTTTGTCCATCTGCTTTACAAATATCTACTCTTTTTAATTATTATAGCTAGTAATGTCTTTATAGGTAGTAATGAATGTCCCTTAACATTATAATTCATCTTTAAGATTATCTTGCATATTTGGTCAATATCTATCTATCTCTGTGTGTGTGTACACACACACACACACAAATATATATATATATATATTATATTTGAATTCACTTTTTAATGAAAACAGATGCTTTCCGAGATTTGAATTGGGAATATATTGAATAAATCAATTGGCAACTTGGTAAAATTGAAATTTTTTTTATAATATTGAATCCATTACTGTAATCCACGAACATGGTACTTTCTTTTATTTTTTTAAAATAAGTATTAGGCCAGGCATGATGGCAAACACTCATAATCCCAGTGGCTCTGGAGGCTGAGGCAGGAGCATCAAAAGTTCAAAGCCAGTCTTAGCAACTTAGTGAAGCTCTAAGCAACTTAGTTAAACTCTGTCTCAAAGTTTAAGAAAAACAAATGGCAGCTGGGCATGTGGATCAATAGTTAAGTGTCCCTGGATTGAATCTCTGGTACAAACAAGCAAACAAAAATTAGGTCTTAGTTTGGTGGCACTGTATAAAGATGTAACATCAACAATCAAAAGATATAGAAGTGGAGCTAAAGGAGCCTCAAGAGTTTTTTGGGGGTCATCAAAGCTGAGTATTATACATTAAAATTAGAATGAAATCATTTTAGGATATTAAATTGTAAACCCCATGGTAACCTCAAAGAAGCTATATGTAAAATATATACAAAAGGAAATGAAAAATAAAACAAGTCACTATGAAAAAATAATCAGTTCAGCACAAAAGATACTAATGCAGGAAATAGCAAAAAATTCTATAAGATATGGAAAATAAATAACAAAATGATAACTCCAACTCTTGTTTGTTTTAGAAGATAATTTAAATATTTTTTTAATTATACTTGATATTTTCTGTTTCAGAGTAGCATTAGTATATGCTTTTTATTAAATTTATTTCTAGGAATTTTATGTTTTGGGTGCTATTCTGAATGATATTTTATAAATTTAATTTTATAATCGTTTCTAGTATCTATAAATGTAATTGCTTTTGTATAAAGACTTTGTATGCAGTGACCTTGACAAATTTGCTTGTTAATAATAGTAGACTCTTTTGGAGTATTCTACTTAAACAAGTGTGTTATTTGTGATTAATATTTTATTTTTCTTTTCCAATAATTTTCAAATTTCAAATTTCTTCTTCCTGCCTTATTATTAGGATTTCTGGTAAGATGCTGAATTGAGGTGGTAATAGTAGGCATGCTATTTTTGTTTCTGATATGAAGGGAGGATTCTTTAGTCTTTCATGTTTCAAGGTGGTTTTCCTTAGAAATTTATTAAAATTTCTTTTCTTTTTTTTTTTTTGGCAGTATTGGGGATTAAATCCAGAGATTCACAAATGCTAGGCAACTGTTCTACCACGGAAGTCTATGCCCAACCCTTTAAAAAATATTAAATAATAAATAAGAGATCTTGCTAAATTGCCCAAGCTGAGTTAGAGTTTCTAATCCTTCTGCCTCCACCTCAGAAGTAACTGAGATGAATGTGTATACCACTGACCCAACTTAAAATTTTTATTTTTAACATACATTTTATCTTCTCTAATTTTCACCTTGGTCATGCACTTTAGTCATCCTTCCACTTTTTATTGTAGTTTTTGTGTACCATAACTCGGTACTAATGTCTTTAACAAGTGTTTCTATGTGGCAGATCTAATTTGGCTAAGCAAAATAATATTTTAATATGAAAACTTGTTGTAGAAATCAGTTAATTCATTTACAACAAAGAGAAATACTCAGTTTATCTGTTGATTACTCATCCAAAAATAATATAAACACATACACATGAACATGAACCCATCTATCTGTTATCATTACCACTATACAATCATTAAAAGATTTTGTTATGGAAATTTTAAACATACAGTAGTGAGAAGAGTATAAGGAACATTTAATATTTATAATATCAGTGAGGATTCAGCCTTATTTAGCTTTATAACAATGAGTGTTCAGATAGCTTTACACACCAATAAATTATTTTTAAATGAATCCCACATAACATTTTAAAATATAAAATATAAACTGCGATAACTATCTCTTTGAAATTAGAATTTAAGGACAAAATCATAAACCAGGTACCTTGGTGCATGCCTGTAATCCCACCAGTTAGGGAGGCTGAGGCAGGAGGATCAGGAATTCAAAGCCAGTGTCAGCAATTTATCAAGGCCCTAAGAAACTCGGTGAGACCCTGTTTCTAAATAAAATACCAAAAAGGGCTGGGGATGTGGCTTATTTGTTAAGTGTCCCTGAGTTCAATCTCTGGTACAAAAAAAAAAAAAGAACAAAATCCCATAGAAACTTAATACATTAAATTTTTGAATTACTACAATTTAATATACAATTGGTATTTAATTCAACTGCTATAAGCATGTTTTACAGTTAGTTTTTAATCAAATAAAAAACATTGCACTTGATTTATATATCTCTTAAGTTTGTTTTAATCCAGAAGCTGTTTTGTCCTGTTTGTTTATTTATTTATTTATTTATTTAAGTTTCGGTGTCTCTACTTGTCTAATTGCATTCCTGTGATCCTGTAAAAAAATTTAACATGCTTTCTTACCATTTGGTTTACTATAAACTGGTAGTTATATCTAGAGGCTCAATCTGATTTAAGTTGTAATTCTTCTTTATTTTTTTGAGATGGGGCCTCCCTAACTAACCAGGCGGTTTGCAAACTGCTGAGCTCAAGTGATTCTCCAGCCATAGACTTTGAGCATCTGGAAGTATAGGCAAACATGGCCACACCTGGATGGTTGGAATTTCTTTTACTATCTATCACCTTTAACTTGAAGGAATTATTTTGATGTAAAAATAAACTGAACAATGATAAGCAGACTTTGTTCTTTTGACCATTCCTGGGAATGTTGTGAATCAACTTCAGACCACATTCAAATCGAGTATCATATACAAAACACTCTGAATTTTAGAAATGACTGTGCTTGTTGCCATAAGTGTTAATTTCTGAAAGTGGTTTTCATTCTTTCTGGAGGATTAGGATGGGCATTGGAGCCTAGGTTTCCAGGCTTGGGCTAGATTTAAAGAAAATGCAAAAAGAAAAGAAAAATTCTAAAAAATTGTATTACCTAAGATTATATCTTGATTCTGCAATCTGTATACGGGGTAAAAATGGGAGTTCATAACCCACTTGAATCAAATGTATGAAATATGATATGTCAAGAGCTTTGTAATGTTTTGAACAACCAATATTAAAAAAAGAAAAGAAAAATGAATTAGGTTTGAGCCATTTGGGGTGCTCTTTGTGCCAGATGTCAAGCATACTTCACATAGGAAGTTCTTTGCTCTTGCTCATGTCTTACCTATTTTTATGTTAACTCAAGGCTTATTTAGCTTTGATAATGCTCTTGTCTTCTTTTTATTCCCTTTAGCTTTTCAAATTATTTATAACTTCTTCCACCAAATATAGAGCATGATAAAGTCCATATAAATGCAGAGCTAAGGCAGAGAACCACTAACCTAAGCACCTTGCCATTGCTGAGGCTGGCTTTGACCCGTGATCCTCCTGTCTCAGCCTCTGGAGCCACTGGGATTACAGGTGTGTGCCACTGCTCCTGGCCTCCAATGTTCTTTAATTGAAGAAAATAAAAACGTCTTTAAAATTGCTTGAATGTCGAAATTACAGATTTGCCATTACTTTTGGTAGCCTAATTCTTCATTCTTTAAAACAAGGGTATTTGAATGTAAATGTTGACACACTTAACAATAAGTGTATTAATATAGTATATAAAAACAATTTTAGAATGTTTTTTGCTTGGAATGAGAAAAAAATATCTTAAGAAACTTCAACTTAGTTTTTAATTGTTCATGCTGACTCAGAGACTATAATTTGCACAAATAGCATTTTGTTTACCACTTTATTAAAGCAAAAGAAAAGCAAAGTCCTGGATAGCTAATCTACAGATTATTTATTTGAAAGTGTTAAGTGAAATTGGTGAATTGGTGATGATTTTTTATTATTTAAACTGAGTATATAATAAAATTTGAATAATTTCTGATTACATCACTGGAGCTAAAAAAAATGACCAGATCACCAAATGTTAAATACCAACTTACAAGCCAGGGGGAAAATATTGTGTAAAAGTAAACTTGTTTATAATGGATTTTTATCAATTCTTTCTTTTTCATTTTACCTTCATATAGAATTTTGCTTTTTAGATTTCTTACTATCTGTTTATATAGCTTCTACCTTTTAATTTCCTCATTGTTATTATGGTTATCATCACTGTATTTCTCATTTCCAGTATATGTATTTTTACAAAAGAAAGATGACATAATTACATTCTCTGTGCTTACCACTAGATACTTTGAAAAAGATTTTAGTCTTCTACCACCTATATTTGAGAATGTGCCTTTCATCAAATGAATTAGGTAGCGTCTTACTGAGCACTTACTTAGGATTGGAGTGTGATAATGTCTTGAACATAGAAACACACCAGAGTTTGTCCTAATACTGTGTTTATTTTTTATGTGCTTTCATTAGCTAAAGCATTGATAGTTTGTGTATCCATTTTAATTAACAGTTTGAAATTGAAAATAACTCTTATTTAAAATACTTTTCATTGTATAACTTTGTGTTTACAATTTTCATTTGTATCTTATGCAGAGAAGCTTCCCAGTGGATATATTGTGCTGACTTCTTGGAATCATCAAATATAAAGAATGTTTTAACAATATATTTATTATTGAAATACATACAACTTTTACTGACCAATGTACTTACTTTCATTAAAATTAAGATATTTTTATCATCAGGTTTAAGTTTACAAATGGGTCAAATGATCATCATTAGCTTAATATAAGGTACATGAATGAATATAAAATGGATTTAGGCTATAAAGCAGGAAATCTATTAAAAATTATTCAGCACTATGGAGCAATAGACCAAACATATATGTTATTTGCAAGAAAAATAACTTAAACATTCACTGGCCTACAATGACAAGTAAATACAATTCTGTTGAATGATTTTGAAATACAATTAGGTGTTCATTTCAGACTGCCAAACCCTTTCTGTTTTTGAGTAAAATACCCAGTATTTAAAAGAGGTAAAATTTAATATATCTTATTTTGAAGTGGGATGTCAGTTAGGGACACAGCTGTTTTGATCCATTCTGCTCTCTAAACTCTAATGAACAGAGTTCAAAAACACCTAACAACAGAATTTTGGAAAATTCATGTCAGTACTTTCTTGTTAGATGTTCTTCAAAAACTCTGTTTCATGGTAAATAAATCTGGAAAACGTTTTATGCATAATATATTCCCAGGATCTACACAATGCAGGCTACATATTAGTAGCTTTGAGGCATTGTATGGTTAAACAAACAAAACAATGATTTGATTTTCAAAACTAAGTTTTCCCAAATTATTTCATAACAGAAGTTTATATATTTTGTGTGATATTAATGTCCTGAAGAATCAGTGTACTCCAGGATGTAATTTTATGAAACCAGTCGCCCTTTGATCTAATTCAATTGCTTCTACAATGTCTCAGATGTGATTCAAATGATGATCATATAATTTAGAAATGGAAAACTGACTCTCATTCTGGAAATGCTGTTTTATATTTGGAAAATGCTAATAGTTGAAAAGTTTCCAGTCTTAAGATATTTTACTGCAATTAGATAGTACAAACAATTAGCAAGTTGTAGAATATTTTCACCTAAACATCATCTCTCTCCTAATCCGAATGCTCCTCATGCTGCTTCAAATCTGATATTTGTATTTATAGAGCTGCTTGGATGAGGTATATGCAATTATTTTAATTTTAAAAAAGATTCACTGAGATTAGTGATTAATTAACAATTATAAACTTGAAGAAAAAAAAAAGACAATAATGTCTCCTCTGATTTACTTGCCTGGGAATACATATTTTTAATTTGAGGCTTCAGAATCTAGCATTTGTTAGTTTGTAGATACTGATGCACTGTGTTTTTGGTGATTGTGTTGAACTTGGAATTGTGTGACAGCACACAGGTAGTACAAGATCTGTCTGAATATTAATTGTGCACAGACTGTGCCTTTTATGAACTTAAAATTTACAATATAATATGGAAAAAGTTACATGCCATTGGCTGCTAATTTCAAACTGATGAAATCTGTGTAATTCCATCCTAGTAATATATTCTACAGCTTATTCGAAATTCACTCATTTTGTTTGTCTTCTATTTATTTATCTATTGAATTAAAACCAGTAGGTTTCTAATATGTGCTCAGCACTATTCTTGGAATTAGATGATAGCAATGAAAAAAAACTGTAGCTCTCCCCGAAAATACCCCTTATGATTTTTTATAGAACATGACTTCTTGCTAGTGATTGATTAAAACAAATGCATAATAAAATATTGAGTAGTGGACAGAGAACTCATCTGGGAGGAGGTGACAACTGAGACACAAATGAAGTAAGAGAGTGTTGCAGACAGGGGGAACAGGAAGCAAAAGACCCAGAGCTAGGTATTGTTTGAATAGTTTCTAAGAACTCTTTTGTTAATACTTGTGGAGATAAGTGCAGAAAAATCTATTTGCTATTGAAAAGCTACATATTATAAAGTCTGGACATTGATATGGAAGGATATTAAATCTGGAGAAAGGCAAAAAATTTATATGTTCAATATGGAAATATTAGGAATTTTTAAAAAGAAACAATATTTTTCCTTCTTTAAATAGTAATGCTGATGAGGAGAGATTTATTTAACTAATTTTAATCCTTAGTTAAATAGAGCTTGGCATCATCAATATGTTATATGCACAATCTGAATTTTAATATAAATTAAATTTAATATAAAAATTAATATAATTTAATATAAATTAAATTTAATATAAATTTTAATATAAATATGAAATTTATTCATTAAGAGAAAAATATAATGGGGGCATGTGGCTTAGTGGTACAATGCTTGCCTAGCATATGTGAGGCCCTGGATTTAATCTCCAGAAACACACACACACACACACACACACACACAGAGAAAGAGAGAGAGAGAGAGAGAGAGAGAGAGAGAGAGAGAGGAATATATATAGAGAGGTCTATTGATAGATACCTCAGCCGATATAGCCCAAATGTAGAATATTGACATTAAGAAAGGTGGTTAATTAGTAAGATCACATGTCTAATTATCAAATCAATGTCTGACTATAATCATATTGGTATGTATGTAAAAACTGCGTAAGTCTGTACCAAGTTAAGAAAACATGGTAAGCATCTACAGAAGATATCAACTATTAAACGGGTCAGCTTATTTTTCTAAAGCATTATTTTAAGAAGAGTTCAACCTAGATTTCCTTGAGATATTCAGCTCATATAGGTCACTTAGGGCAGATATTTTTGTTACAAAAATTCATTCCATTGCTCAGGACTTTCAGGAATACACCTGTTGCATAAGTGAAGCCAAATTCCACGTATATAATATCTTATTGGAATTTAATTTTGACATTTGTAATTAAACCTATGTTATACTGGCCACAGAACCCAAAAACTACCACACAGGGGGAAATTTCTATATTTTATTAGTAGGGACAGTATAATATCTAAAAAGGGTATCTATATAATAGATACATTTATAAATAGATAAAATAAATAAAATGAATAAATTAAAATTTTTTTCTTGATAAAAAATTATTTTTTTCTGTACTAGATATTACTCATCTGATTGAGTTATGTAGAAAAATTCTAATCCTGCTTATACCACCCTGTTGCTGTTAGGAGTGTAAGGACCCAAACATCCCTCTCTGTCTCTCTGCATTTGTCTTCAATATACACAGCTCTCTTTGAAATCCGTGGGATATGAGGGAGTGCAGTGGGGGATGAAAATCTGTGAATTCAGTGGCCGTTTCTCAGGTGGAAGATTGGGAGAGCTGCCATCTTAATGATGCTTCTCAGTGGGAGATGCAGTCTGATGAGGCTGAATAGGCTTGAAAGAATCGACTTCATGATAGAAAGAAACAGAGAATCAGAGAGCCTCACCGCTTTCAGAAGGAATCTTGAAAAACGGAGTAGTATAGACTCCCTTTCAAATTGAATTAATTGAATTTGTGTAATTTTTCTTTTTTAAGAACCTCCAACATTAAAAAAAAAATATTACCAATTATCTGTCATTTCTTAATGTTAGAACTCATTTCTTTAATTATCTTATCTTTTGACATTTTCAACAACTACCAGTCTCTTGATTATTCTTTTTTAAATATATGTATATATTTAAGAACTCAATGCCTAGATTTTCTTCTAAGATGCTCCCATACTCACATATCTCTCCCAGTGAATTCAAGGAATGTTTAAACTGTTGGTGATTTTCACATCTTAGTAATCAGACATTGTAATTAGAATAGCTTGAAGTTACATGGGACTTCTTTAAACCTGATTATAAGAAATCTTTCTTCAAAACAAAATAAAACAAAACAGGAAAAAAAAACCTTGGCACAAATAGAAATTTTAAACTTTAAAGGATGCAAATTTGCCAGAATGACTATCTCTTTTTCTTCTGGATGTGGCTTGAAATCCTAGATGGCCTGGGCATCACTTATTTTCTCATGGTGTAAGAAAAAATACATTTGCTATTCTTAGCATCTTCTTAACTCTTGGCAACTTATGCTGTGATACCTGTACTGTATACATAATATCAACCATTTGAAAGCACAGACCAGGAAATAATACTTAATAAGTAAGGCTCCTATAAAACCAGCGCTCATTGAAGAAATGTTATTCCCACACATTTTGAGCAAATAAATCAATGCCACTGATACACATATGGAGCGAGAAGTAGGCACTCAATACTGTTAGTGAATTAAAAAAAATTAATCAATTATTTGGTTGAAATCCCTTTGGAGTGGCTGTTTGAGACAATACCAAAGGATAGAGCAGGAAGAGTTTGGGGCACATTTAATAAACCTGCCTAAAACAGCTCTCCTAGATAGGACCTTCCTCAAACCCCAGCAGCCAATTGTAATGCTTATCATAATCATAACATTAAAGATTTTCAAAGAAGACATTTCCCTTAGCTGTCCTTAGGAGCCTATTTTAAGTGATTAAAATTCAATGCTGTCAAGAAGTTCTTACGTTATGTCAACTTAAATTTGTCTTGCAAGTTAAACCATTTCCTGCTGAAGAACAGCTGGTCACCATCTTCTTTATGATCATCCTCTTTAAGCTTTAAGATAACATTTAAGATAACAATAAAGTCATCCAATGCTCTTTTCCCTTTTTTTTCTAAAGGCAAAGCCATCACCACTTATTCATATTTTTCATATGTTCTCATTTTTCTAATGATACAATTTATTTTCAGGGCCACTAAGCTTTCTGATATCCCTGAGAGATTAGTAGATGGCAGCCACTGCTCCTTTCCATTACAGACAGTAACTTGCCAAAATGATTTCAAATTATGGCTGCCTATCTTTTAATACACTGCCAATGACATAATGTTCCCTAAACAACACAAATATAATTGACATCTGTAATTAACATTAGGTCACACTTTTCTCTCCCACATTAAAAATGTCATCTTTGAAACATTATTTCACTGGTTATGTTTGTGCCAATATAGATATATCCCAGATATATTAGCAGTGAACCATGCAACAGGGAAAGCTTAAATCTCCAAATGCCCTTCACACACCAACTATTTTTAAATCCTTTGAAACATGATGTGAATCATTGCCTATAACATAGAAGTTTTTTTTTTGGACTGGACATAGTAGGTCCACATCTTTATCATGCTATTTATGAGATTGAAAGGTAAATAGTTGGGTCACGTACCTTAATATGTTGAGACTGATACCTCTGCTCCCATTTTTTCTATGGCTCTTTGATGGTTGGTAGTTAGAGTCCATACAGAATTATGTGTCTTATTAAATGATTCTGGTGCGTTCTATCAGTGTAATTAAGCAATTGAGATAATATGGAGCCTCAGGCTTCAATTATTGCTTTAGTCATACATTTAACTTTCAAAAACTTTAAACTTCCTTCATAATTATCCAAAATATTCTCTCAATTTTGCCTAGGGAGCTTGAGAAAGTTTGTCATATTATTAGAGTCAAGATTCTCCTTAAATCAGAAAGAAGCAAATAGGATATCTATCAGACTACTCTGGATCCTAAAGCAATGATCTACTAAAGCAAGATACAATCTGTTAGTTCTCATATCTGTTTACCATGGTTCATCTATTAATTTTATTATTATGTCCCAAATTAATGATCTACCGAACATTTCAGAACAACAGCAGCAACAACAACAACAAAAAAAAAACCCAGTTATCAAACAGAACATAGACTAAAATCACATATTTGTTTAGAAAAAAGTGTGTGGGTGTGTTTATGCACAAGATAAGTCTGGAAGAACACCCACAATATAATTAAAGTGATTATCTCCGAGTGTTGAGATCATGGGTTATTTTTATTTTCTTCTTTTTGTTTGTATGTTTTTCTGATTTTTCTACAGTGAGTATGTATTAGTAAAGTAATAAGAAAAGGAGCTAATTTAAAAGATTTTAAAGATGTAATCAGCTAAAAATATTGTTAAACCTATTATAATCCTTCAAATGGTGGTCTAAAATTTCCAGAATATATGGGTTAAAAGACTATAATACATATTATATAGTCAGGACCTTACTTCATATATTGGTTTCCCAAAGCCTAGCGTGTCATAAGTACTTAAATCCATTACCCTGAAACAAGTATTTTAACTAGAGAAATGAGCGAAGTTGTGAACCATATGTTTTTTTCCCCCAAGCAAAATAGATCCTACTTTACAACAGTGTGGCTGGATTAGGGATGTAGAGAATTGACAACTAAGGGGAAAGAGCAAAGGGGAATTTCTAGTCCCATGAGCATATTCTGGGGCATTAGTTTCTACAAATAAACATGAAGTTATGTCAGGAATGTCATGCAGCCATAATGCTGTCCATCCTGTATTCCCTGCTTTGCGGCTGGAAGCACCAGTTCAATGTTTTTGAAATTTCACAGTTGTGAAAAATCCTTCTCAAAACAACTTAATTGGAGTTAGTTCTAAATTTTCTTTGGAAAATAAAATAGGAAAGAACTGCACTAAAATAGAACACAGCAAGCACAAAGATCCCTCTTAACTGCATGATGGACTAGAAGAGATGTTTCCGTGCAAATAAAGAATCTAATCGGAGTTGTGGTTCTTTTTCCCTTCATTCCTTATTAAGCTGCAACTTGGACCCCTTTGCTCCATGGTTTTGATTTTGTAAAGAGTTTTGGGAAGAGGACTAATCAGTGTTTTTCTATGGTGGCATCTGAAGAAATAGCTCTAAATATGATTCTTATTTTATTACCTTATTCTTATACAGACAATATAATGTAATGGCTAAGAACACACATAAGAAAGACCTGGCTTTTTATTTCAACTTTATCATTGGCAAGATCTGTGAACAGGAAGAGGTTATTTAGCCTAATTTGAATTTCTTCCTCTATAAAATCATTAATAACAACTGTATAAGCCTCATAGAATTGTCATAATTATTAAATAAGATAAATATATGAAGTTATTATCTTAATTTTGAATATATGGAAAGTATTCTAGAAATGGTAACTATAACTAATGCAACAGAAATTTATGGAGCATTTACTATGTGCCAAGAAGTGTGTTAAATGCTAGAAAAACAATTATGAGCATTAAAGCTAGGATGTCTAGACTCACTGGACTTTTAATATCACCAGGGGCAAGAAGAAATAAGCAATTCTAAATCATTAACATGAAGCGATGATAAAGGTGATTCAAGATGCTGTAAAGGCAGAGAGAAATCTGTGAGAGATTTATGCTAGTACATGTGTCTATACTGAGACCAGAATAAAATGAATAGGAGCTAACTAGGTGAAGAAATGGGGGAGATGTTCCAGGTAGGGGACACAGCAAGCAAAATTTCTATTTCAGGCAGCATTTCTTTTGCAGGTAACCCAACTCAAGTGGGCTAACAATAATAGGAGTTTATTAGCTCATGTGACTGAAAAATCTAAACGTTTTCAAATGAACTCAGGATTCTCATTTGATTTCTTTTTTCTTTGACTTTGTTTTTGTCTGTTTTGAGCATGGATTTTTAATTGCAGCAAAATATCTATGTTAGTTTGGGTCTCAAATGAATATACAGTGTAAAAAAATGACCATTTTCCCCTTCTTTAACCATCAAACCAAAAAACTGTGATTTGTTTTCAACTTAGGTCATGTGTTTATCTCTGAACTAATAACTGGGACATGGAAGATAGGGTCACAACAAATGGTTTATTTTGTGGGAACACAAGTTAGTGCCTAGAAGCCTTGATGTTTCTGAAGGTTAACTAAGAAGGATTCCCAAGGATATGTTAGGAGAGGAAAAGAGTAGGGAAACCGGCAACTGCCCTTATCTCCTATCATTAGATGGGAATCAAAGAAGGATCTTGGCTGTGAAGTAAAGTCATGTACTCATAAAACATATGAAGAGGCCCATATGAGCAGTTGCAATCTATAAGGTATATATTTTTTCCCGCTTGTAGATGTGGTGCAGCCCCTTATTTTATCGCTGCCTGAAAACAAAGAGTAGTATGTGGGAAATAAAATGTCCAAATTAACACCATTCAATTCACCAAGTTCTTTCCTCAGAATCAGTACAGTACACAGGGCCTCATGCAGCCCCAGGGTTGAACAATTTGGCTGTTCAGAATACTCCAGAAGAGTATTCTTCTGGAGCTGGGGTTCACAAAACCCAGAAATCAAGCGACCCTTCAGTAGGCTGGTAGGAATAGATACTTGAGAGGAAAACAATAGTGCCCACTAAAGGCTAAGTGATGAACCAGCTATGCTCAAAATGCTTCAGTTCCATGAATACTAAAGCATGGTGCATGAGGAGACTGGGAAGGAAGAATGGAAAGTTTAGAATTAGAGAAGTAAGCAAAGGCCAAATAAGAAAAGGCTCTGTGAAATGCTTAAGGATTTTAAACTTCCCGAAATAGCAAGGAATGATGATTTTAATCAGGGGAATAAAAATCATGATTGTGAAATCTAGTGCAAAGAATACATCAAATAAAATAAGGATTGAAGATTGGGGGACACTACTGGTACAATTAATTCAAATATAAGTTATTGGTGGTTTGAATGGGCCACACCAGTGGGGGGTATAAAAAAAAGTAAGTGAGTGCAAAGATTTGTTTCAGGAACAGAATTAGTAGGAGTTGTTAATTGGTTGATTTGGTAGAACTCCAGGGAAAGAGGAGTCCAGTATAACACTCAGGTTTTTGGCTTAGGTGATTGAATAGGTGTTCATGTTTTGCTGAGATAGAACTTCAGTTGAAAGAGTATGTTCAGAAGTTATTTTAATTATAATTCTCAGACTATGGGCATCTAAGATAAAATATCAATGTAGGGAGACAGCATGAGAATGTTATACGAGTTTGGGAGAAGGCTGTGGCCCCTACTTCTAAGGATGTGTCCTAGAAGACACAGGCATTTCTGCTGTTGGTGCATGTCCACACTCAGCTGAAATAGTGGTAGAAGCTGTAGCCTTGATTCTAAATGAGCACATGCCTAGGTACAATTCTGTGCTCATGTTAGTTTGTAAGAAGGGGAAATGACTGTTTTGAAGACAGCAGGAGAGCTCTGACACAACTTGAGAGCACATATAGCAGAATTAACCTTAGTTTAAAGAGAGACAATTTTTTCCATTTGACTAGAAGACTAAGGTGGTTGGCATTGACTACTTTTGTAGATTTTGTTCAGAAGCTGAGAGAATTTTTACCCCATGGCTACTCTTTTTCTTTTTCTCCTGAGCAGAGGAAATGATGTCATTTGTTGTAAACGTGGGTCAGATTTAATCATCTTTGAGAAGAGCAATGGAGCTGAAAAGTGTTGAGAGTCAGAGTGAGGTTGGAGAGCATGAATTTATATTGAAACCAATCTGCACACTTGTGCAATTTTCACTAGCAGAACTCAGCTGCTCAGAGGTATTGAGAGAAAAGTTGGCAGTTATTTTGATTAAAACTTAAGTTTTAGTGGGAAAATACCAAAGGAGGAAAATGGGATGAAGAAATTGAGAATATAGGAAAAGGGATGAGGAAGTTAAGGATCTGAAAGGAGAAGGATGTGAAGACAAGTGACTACAGATAGATAAATATGAAGTACAGGAACTGAGGGGCTGAAGGTACTGAAGAATAGGAGCACTCACTCAGTGAGAGGGATGAAATGGATGATGTTGTGATCAGTGACCAGATGATGCTAAAATTCAGTTTTTTAGAGATGTAATGTATCTGGATGATGTCAAGGTCCACACTGAGCCATGAAAATGAGTGTCTGAGTTACAGACACCAAGAGAAGCTCATTGGTGATGAAATCAAGAAAAACAGGAGTTAAGGATTTGGTAGGGAAATGTGGCCCTTAAGGTTTCAGTCTAGTTGGGTTTCAATAAATACAAGAGGCTAGGGTCATAAAAAATAAATTGTTGCAAGACAATTTTCTGCAAGTATCTCTTGTTTTTACAGATTTTTGCAAGCAGAGACACTAATTACTTTTGTTTTGAATTAGCATTACAAGGTTGTTTGTAGAACAAAAGCCCTGCAAGATGGGGATAGTGTCTCCTTCGGGAGAAAAGGGCAAGTATGTTTACCGTGTTCATTATAAAAGAGTAGGGTCCCCTAAGTTTAGAGTAGTCTTTCTACAGCACAATACACACTGCATGTGCAAATGTTACCTGACTCTCTTCACCTTGCTCTGTGGAACTAGAACTTGGGGAACCAGCACAAATGCCCGTACTCTAGCTATTGCTACTGTGGTGAGTTATGCAGTCCTTTATTTTGGACACACAGCCTGTGTTTTCTGTCAGCATCTATGATACTGTACCAGGCTAAATTCTTAGTCTGCATGCAGTTTAGAATTCTCAGACTCTTCACAATTCTTCATAACTACTTTCTAAGTTCATTAAGATCTCACATATTCCATGTAGCTTTGTGTTTTCCCTTTAGGAACATTTTCCCTTCTTTCCTTTATTATTCATTATTCTAAAAACAAGAGCCACATTTTATTACCTTCATTTTTTTTTCCTTTCAATCCAGTAATATTTTCTATAATACTTGCAGATTCTTTAGTATGAGTATCATTTTTTAAAAAATAGAATATTCTATTTTTATTCTTTAGGCCCCATAATTTATTGTTCTGAATAACTTTTCAATTATATTTGATATGAAAATACTTGATAAACATATGATTAGTTGGCAGTTATAAAGCTTTACCACAATCAGGTATAATCTTTTGCATCCCACAAACTAACTACAGTAGGTGGATAAAATCAATTTGATGTGTAAATTCTTTAAATAACGGCAAATGGAGCAAATTGAATTTCAAAGTGGAAAAAAAGGTGAACCTGAAAAGCAGTGGTAAGAAGGTCATCAGCAGAATTAACAAAAAACTCTGGCAAAGTTACAGTTAGGCAGCCAGTAATACTCTATTGATCAGACTTTCTCAATCAATGAAGCTGTGCCTAGATTATTGATGCAAAGGTATTAAGCAAAATTTTATTTCAGCTAACTTGTTGGCTCAGATGTCAACTGAAAGTCATTTCCCCAGTCAATCAAATATACAATAAATCTGAGCAGATTTAGCTCTTAAACATTTTTGTGTCTATTCTGCTTTCCAATCATACAATTATCTTTGAAAGGGTAACAATTAACTTAATATATAAACTAACAAATCGTGAATGCACCATGTTTCTAAAAAGAAACCCAAAAAACATGTTCTAAAGGAAAAATAATAGAAGACAAAATAGTTGAAATGATTTGAAATGAAATGTATTTAATTTCCAGTTTAGTTCACAATTTTGGTAGCCTCTGTTTTCCAAGCACTTATCTGTATACTTTGTAACATCCACTATGGTTTATCTAAAAGTTGAAGTTAAAGACAAATCATTGACAAGAATAGCAGAAAGAACCTGTTGATAAGATGTGGTTTTGTTTTTTCAGGGGTGGGGTAGCCATGTGGTAGAACACTTAACTGACACAGTCCAAAAAAATTAATTGCTTCTTCGTTGGGATATTGATTTGTTGTAGATATCAGTCTGATTATTGCATTTATATTTGAGTCTATACCTCTGTGAGATCTCCAGCTGATGCTTCTCATAGCATGAGCAGCTATATAATACTACTCCTTCTACTCTTTCTCTTTAATTTTGTGATTTGCACATATTTTTAGTTCAACCCTTATGGCCACTGTAGAATAGTGCCTGATTTTCTCTTTCTCTTCCAATCCAACACCTGCCCCTTTCCTCAGTTCTGAGGAAGAAGATCCATGCTCTACGTCTGTTTCCACACACAACACAGGCCCCCGGGTGACAGCCCTACAAAAATTTCTCTAAAGAAATTCTAGAACGCAAAGACTCATGCCATAAGCTGATGTTGGTTTTATATCTGTAAGATATCAGGCTTTATTTTTTTAACATCTATACACATTTTAGATTGCTATTGGAATACAAGTGACATTGAACCCATGGTTGTAGAACGCCATCATTCCAGTTTGAGGCTTGACCTGTTTTTCTGCATCATTTTCTAACTGATGAATATACTATATATCCTGTCTTCTCAAACAGATTGTATAAACTTCCCAGAGACAGGAACAATTTTCCATTTCTTTATACTTTCTGTGTAATCCCAAACAGGGTTGGAGACAGTAAAGGTGTCTATTAGCACTCGGTAAGGCTTTTTTATTATTTAGATGAAAAACCAAGACTGAAATGTATTTCAAAATGGCTAATGGCTGATAGTTTTGATTTTTCCCTAGGACAATGCCCAGCACCTAGGAAACTTTTACAGTTTGCCTTAAGTGACTCTGATCATCACTTAACCCAATAAAGGCACAACAAAAATAATTAAAAATTGTACTTTTATTGTTGACTAATCTTCCTTCTTTTTTTTTCAGTTATGTAACAAAATAAAGCACTTAGCACAAGTTGAAAAACAATTCCCTCCAAAGATTCATTAAAATAAAAACAAGCTTATAAGATCAAGGGGGTAATTTTCTCTTTCTCATTTTAAATGAGAACTGGTCAAGAATCAGAAAAGAGAAAAGCAGATGCCCTAACCAACTATTATCCAATGCTTTCTTCCATCGAAAATGAACAATCTCTAATTTTGCAATATAACTTTCTCTGTGTAAATTCTTAATGAGACTTTTAGGATGAAAACACATTTCCAAAAATTAAAAATAGGATGGCACATGTCAAACTGATGCAGGTTTCACATCTTTACAATGCCATGTTTTGCAACATCTAAGCCTCAGACTGCTTCCAAACACACATGGAAACTGAAAGTTATTGTCCATGAGAGCACTGTGGTGGATA
Organism: Marmota marmota marmota; assembly: GCF_001458135.2. Taxonomy (NCBI): domain Eukaryota; kingdom Metazoa; phylum Chordata; class Mammalia; order Rodentia; family Sciuridae; genus Marmota; species Marmota marmota. Next base: position 51,132,108 of record NW_026000037.1, read on the forward strand.
ATACACTGTCATCAAGGCTTACTCAGTAACATATTTCTTGCTACAACCAAGGTGGCATCTTAAATTTCCTAGAGCTGCCTTAACAGAGTACCACAAACTTAGTTGCTTAAAACAACCAAAGTATATTCTCTTGCAGTTCTGCACATAAGAAGTTGAGATGAAGTTATCATCAGGGCTATGCTCCAGCTCAGCTGGGTAGCTTCTTCTTTTTTTTTTTTTTCCTGGCTTCCTAGTTTCTTCTGGCAGTGACTCCCAATACTAGCCATTCCTTGTTTTACAGTTACACACCTCCAATCTCTGCTTCTGCTATCACGTGGACTTCTCCCTGTATATCTTCATTTTAACAAGGCATTTTCTTCATCCTACGAGGATCATATTAAATTAGGGTCCACACTTATGATCCCATTTTAACTTGATTACATTTGTGAAGATTCAGTGTGCATGTAAGGTCACATTCATAGATATTTGAGTTTAGGATTTTAATATATCTTTTTCTGGAAACACAATACAACCCACAACAGGAATTTATATGTGAATGATATTAACCTTAAAAACTAAATATGTAAATTTATTATTAAAATATTTGAAAGAAAAAATATTGCTCAGCAATCATAAATTTTTAACTAGACATATTATAAGCTTTTCAATGCATGTTGCTGACATCAATATAAATTTCCTGTTTTTTTTTTTAATCTTCTGTTTGCCATATATTAGATTAAATTTTGGAGAATATATTAGGGGCTTCAACTTTTCGATTTTGAAAGCCATTTTCTTTGCCATCCCTTGAAATGTCTCTTTTGTATGTTTGTTTTTTCTGTACTATCCATTTAAATGATATATATTTTATAGCATTTATATTTAGTAGTTAGTTGGTAACAACATTCCAGGATAACAATAATAACATATTGAGAATCTAGAAATATTAAAATTTTGACCTCCTGTTTAGGAAACACCTAAATGGCTCATTAATTTTTCATACATCAACCAAGGATAAAGTAATATCATTTTGTTTATGTATAATAACAAAATTTTACCATCAGCAGTAATTCTGTTTGGTCTCTTTGAATTTTTTGGTCTCTTTGAATTTAACTTTATTTTGCATTTTAAAGATTAAGTACAAAATGATAATACTCTCAGAAGATAATATGTGAAAAATAGTAATATAAATAACGTGAAAATTTATACTTTTTTTCCTGGAAGCTTTCATATCTTTGTGAGATAAATGCTGTGTGTACATATAGTATCTCCAATATTAAAAGAATAAGGATTATTACACAGGTTTTATCTATGTGAGATAACTGGTTAAAATTTTTTTCTGTTATTTCTTAGATTTTTATTTTTTACTAAATTGACTGGACATTTTATCTCCTTATGGTTATAGTTAGAAAGACTTACTTGAGTTTTCAATAATATAAAACACATATATTACAAAACATTTCAATTTGAATGTCTTCATAAATCTATGCCAAAAATTTTGAAAGTGATATTTAAAAATATTAAATTAAATGTTGGTATTTAATTATTGTCTAATGAAATATATAATTGAAACACCAAATGCATATGAACATTTGTTTATGTTTAGTCTTTTTATTTCACTTATTGTCAAAAAATAAAAATCATGTGAAGAATAAAACACGTGGTGAGGAAAATCCAGTTGTATCTGTTTGTGATTAACCATAAAGCTTCCATATGTGGGATTTCTCTTTGGGTTCAGGCTGCTCACAGTAACTTGACGAGGGGTATAATTACACCCTGCTTGAATCAAGCAAGTCAAATAATGTCAGAAACAATCATTTTACTTGTAGATGTTTTGAGAATTAAAAGCTGAAAAAAAGCAGATAGCATGATGTTAACATCTCACTAAATCAAGCTGTCTAGTATACCTGGAAAGTGAACGGGTTGAAAATCCTGAGATAAACTATGCTGTAGGGAAATACAGAGTAGCTCTTGCTTTAAATATATATATATTCATTGGCTTTTAGTTCACATCTAAGCTGTTAAATTCATAATATTCTTAATATATTGACTGGCATTGGAACCACATCTTCTAATGTACTTGGTATTTATCTACTTTCAAATAGTTAATTTCCCTCAAAATCAACAAAATCATGAAAATAACACAAATAATAACAAACTGAAATTATATGTATAAGATGTGTGTGTGTGTGTATATATATATTAGACTTATGATCCACACATCACATCTCAAAACAAATAATCTAGAAATAGAAAAGTCAAATAATGTACCAACTCAAACCACCAGTCTTTGAAAGAACCAAGATAATTTCTAAGTTCTAGATCAGAACTTCTATATATAAATATATATATTATTATAAATATATAAATATTTATTATATTTATATTTATATATATATTATTATAAATATTTATTATATTTATATTTATATATATATTATTATATATATATATTATTATATATATATATATTATATATATTTATAAAGCTTTGAAAACTCAGTTATTCAAGAAGAAACCTAGCATGGAGGAAACTGTAGTGGTAGATTGGCCTACATTATATGATTAAGCTAGAGGAGAACACAAGTTAAGACTAAGACTAAGTTAAGTCGAAATACCAACAGACACCCCCAGTTGAAGGTGTCAGTCAGGAAGGAATAGAGTTAGGCAAAAGAGAACTGGACAGATGTAGAATCAATCAATGGGTGAGGTAAGTATGGATTATAGAAATCACAGGACACATTTTAAAGAATGTCAAGGTCATGATGCTTCTTGCCTAGGCTTGCTGTTTTGTTCATGTGAATGTGTTGCATCTCTTGAATTTATGCATTAGCCAGTTTCAAGCTGCCTTCTGGCATACATTGTGATGTCTTCAACCAGACCTACTACTAAGTTGTAGAAGTAGACAGATTGCTACAAATGTATAAGGATGTATCTAAATGATAATCACTAGGACATTCCTAAAACTAAGAAAGATGCTACAGTAGAGATGTTCTTTTAAATATTGTATATCACATTGTGAGAACATGTTGTTTCACGTTTCCCCAAATTATGCTTTATTCAATCTCTGTGAAATAAATATAGAACAATGTATTTTTCATCTATATAGTTAAATTAATCCTACACCATCCATATAGTATATTGAAATGTCCTTTCCTTTTAAAACAAAGGATAAAATGTATCTTGCTCAGGTTATTTTTATACAAAATTGCAAAAACTTAAACATTAACTATTTCAGTTTAGATGATTAGTTTTGTGTAGTTATACAGAACACACTTTGATGAAATCTAATAATTTCTTTTGGTTTTATTTGTTAGTCACAAAATTGCAGACCATTTTGCCCACGTCTATTTTCTATCTCACTCTCACTTTCTCATTTTGTCTTTCCCTCCCCAGTGCCCAGGGGCACAGTTACAGAAGTAGCAAATTCAGTTCGGTACACTTGTCAGAAAAATATCCTCCCAACAATTCTTACCAGGTTAAACTTAGAACAATGTATAACTGAGTGCTGTATGAGCAGGTCCTTCATAGACCAACCTAGGGTGTAAGTTGATTCCCCAGCTATAGAGGTCCTGCCCCATTATTTGACATTTTTGATTCAAGCAGTGTGTAATTATAGGTCTAATCAAGTTTCAATAGACAGGCCTAATAAGAATCAGAAGCTTGGATTTCATTGTCAACCATCATTTAGTTTCATAAGGAATGGAGTACTGAAAATGATGTGGCCTTGAGGATTGAATTTGCTGTATTCTGTATCAGCTGAATTCTCCAATGCACCCCTTCTCACAATAGCCAGAAATAAAATAAAATGCATGCAAGCAAAGTTTGTTTCATTAAAATTCTGAAGAAGTGAAATGATTTAGGGAGGGGGGGGTGCCTGAAAGCATTTATTCTTACATACCTCCCAGGCTAACAGACTAGTGCCTACATTTGATGTTATGATCTATATTCAACAGGGGAAAAGCAATGCCCAGAGCTCTCTGGAGTTATTTTATTTTTTTACATCTTAGCGTAATTTTATTTTATCTACTTATTTCCTAAGTTTTCATACAGGATTTAGAAAAGGAGTGGAAAGGAGAAGTCAAGGATGAGACAACTTTGCCTTTATCCCCTTAGGTTGGAATCATTTTATCTAGAAAGAATTCTATGATGTGCTCTGGGTATCTGAATTTTTCTGATTGGGTACACAATAAAGAAAACAATTTAGTTGAGTATTTAACTCTAGGGTTAAAATTTTAAGCAATTTAAGCATCTTTTAAAGAAAGAAGATCTGCAGGCAAAAATCTCCATCAGTCACAAATATTTACTAACCCTCTCATATGCATACAACTTAGTACTTGATGTTCCAGAGTTGAAGGGACTTAAGATTTTTTACTCTTTGTAAAATTATTGCTCTGTCATAATAACAATGCTTCTGGAAAGTTATTGATTTTTCTTCACCTTTTGTTCTCTTTCTAAATAATTTCCTTAATATAAAAAATCCTACTATATTTTAGTTATTTGGATTTTTTTCCCTCCAAATTTAAAGTTCTTTACCATTATAAAATTTTGAGACAAGCTTAATTTGCACAACAATAATGAGTAGAAATTTATGAGAACAGTGCTGCTTTTAGTGTCAGAATTGTGCATAGTACAAACTTTTAGCAATTATTAAAATGTGAAAAATTGATTCACTGCTATAAACATTCAATCCTTATTTGGTAGGCAGCATTGAGCAATGTTTAAGAAAACATAATTTGAATTCAGACTACGTATCTTCGAATCTCAGTTTTGTCTTTGGGGAAGTTCATATGTTTGTCCACTTGTAAAATGAAAATGTTACTAAAACGTCAATCATAAGCTCTCTTTGAAAAATAAATATATTAAACTTTGTAAGGTAATTAGAACATTGCTTGATACAACAAATAAAAATGATAATAAAACATCAATCATAGGATTTCTCTGAAAATTAAATACATTAACCTTTGTAAAGTAATTAGAACAGTGCCTGATATAATAGTCAAAATTACATACATATTATGATATCTTGATTTTTTTTTGTTAATTTATAGCATACTAGTGTGGCAAAAATCTTTGAAATAATACTAAATATTACAAACACTTGGAAATATCAACTTAAGTAATTTAAGCACACTTGGCCATCTTGCTACCTTTTTAAAAATTAGACCACTATGTCTGCTAGTTGTCATTGGAAGCTCCTTTCCCAGTATTCTTAGAAATGTATGGTTGTGGTTGCCTGAGAGGAGCCTATCACTGCCATATTTAATATAACACCCAACTGGCACACTGTGCTGTTTTCACAAGAGATGTTGATCAATTCTTCAGCTATTTGTCTGGAGGATTAAAGATTGGAGCATTAAAGAAAATGATGTGTGGACAATAAGTTGTTTGAGTTGCTACTGTTGCTATTAAAAGCAGTATAACTTTTCAAAAGTTGTAAAGTAGTAGTATCATAAAAGAACAAATTCTGAAGATATTTTCCTTGCTTGATGATTCATAAATATTCATATTCTGTTTAAGTATCAGCAGTTATTTAGTATTTTCATTCAGAATATTAAGTACAAGGTAAACAAAAATGATATGAGGTTTCCCATCTGAATAATAATTGCTGACATACATGTCTTCATTTTGTGTATTTACTAACATTTGAATTTATATCTCATCAAATCACACTTAGCACTAAAGAGATCTTACAGCTTTCCCTTCAAATTGTTTTTTTATGGCTGTGGTGAATCTCAAAAGTACAGCTAAAACAATTGGTCCACTAATTTACTAGAAAATTTCATATAATCAAAAGACAAAACCACAAAGGTTAGATGGAAAACTTCTTTATGATCCCAGATTCACCATCCTTGGTTGTATGTGCAACACAGAATGACTTGATGTTTTAACTGCTGATCGATTCACTGTCTATAAAATGGGCATTATGCAACCTAACATGATCAGGCTGCGTTGCTATCATAAAGAACTCTCCGGTCACTTTATCTTATGTTGTATGTCTTGAGCATGACCTTTGTTCATCAAGATGTTGTAGACCTCTATGTTGACATGGGGGAATGAACAGTATTATTTAAACAACGCTGATGAACTTAAGTGTTTTCATACCAGTAAAAAATTGTTGAATATCAATAATAGGAAAAAAAGACTTAAAATAATTGAATTTACACTATAAAGCATTGCCAGGCAGAAATGCCAATCTACAATTATTTCTCAAAGGGAAAAGCATTGCCATTCACATGAGGAGCAAAAGAAAAAAGGCATAGAGCAGGATGTTCCTTTGAGATCATATTAATTCTAGTAATGTTTACTAATGTTCTGAATGATGGAAGAGAAAGCCTCATTATTAGATTTTCCTAAAACTGAGGAAAAAAAATAAAAGAAAAAGGAAATTAATTCAATGACCCTTTGACAGGTCAAAAGAAATGACCTGTCAACACAAGTTCAGAAAAGGACAAGTAAAAACCAAGTATTAGGTTCAGACCATCACTAATCTTATAGAAGAAGAAATGGCCAGGTGGCCAGAAGAGGACTTGGGTTTCTAGTAAGGTGCGGGACAGTCGATGATACAGTGCTGTGGAATAGGTGCTGATTGAGCATTAGGGCATATGCAATTAAAATGAAAGACATTTTATGATGGAAGAAAATAGATCAAAAAATCAAAGAGTAAAGCAGATCATGGACCCCAAAGAAGAGAAGCCTTAGGAAGGAATATCATATAATATCTGTTTACTACTGAGTTGTTCTTTTTTTTTTTTTTCTTAAGATAGGGTCTCATTGTATTTCCTAGGTTGACTTTGATCTACTGGGATCAAGCAGTTCTCCTGCCTCAGCCTCCTGAGTGCCTGCAAATACAGGAAGGCACCACCATACCTAGCTTTTTCTACTTCTGTAAAAACTATACTATGAGGAAAACAACAAATTGTACCACTAAGACCAAAGTCTTCTTATGCATATTTATTACATAGAACTGCTTTTGAAATGGTGATACTACATCCATTAGCATTGGTATTTTACCTGAAGATGGCCAATTGTTTTCTTTTTTCTTTTTGTTTCTCTTTTCAGTTGGAAGTATACAAGTCACCCTATTTGGTCTAGTTCAATATTCAGATTCTATGCCTTCCAAAATATTCCCATGAATGACCATTTTCTTTGATGTTAGCTTCAAACACTAGAATGTGCTTATTATATACCCCCTTTTCCTTTATCACAAACTATTATGAACTAATCAGCTATGAATTTAAACTCTTTATAACTATCTGTATTTTTAGTATGTACTATACGTTGCATGATGAATTCCATTCATTTAGTTCTTGATGAACTAAAGTAGTACTTTGCTTTTGTTTATCCTTACCTTTTTTCTTTAAAGCTCTGAGTTCTTCCCCTAATATTCCAGTAGTTGATAAATAAGTATATTCTCTTTCTGTAAACACTTATCACAAACATTTTTGACCTTTCTTTTTCAAGATGTCAGAAGCGTATTTTTTTCCAGCTTATCTTTATGAAGAAGCCCTTCTTCTTGGTTATTTTATTCATTTCGTTAGGCTTCCTTGGGATCTGTAAACTGCTGACTCAAACAGCATGTTTCCTCTTGAGTTTGCTTCCATTCAGAAATTGCATCATAAGAGAATGGTGCCACAGTGTGAAGGCAAATACATTTATTTGTATTCACTTAAACATCCCAGTCAGGAGATGTATCACAAGTCAACATTACCCAAGACATGCAAGATGATATATACTCAGTAGAGTCTCTTTTATCTGTGACCCAAGACCATCACTATTTGATTTTATCTTTTGCTCACTGTGTAAACCCCTAACTTCTTCATAGAACCCCACTCAAGAGAGAACTTGCTACAGCTTGAATACATTTTACCCCACCTCTAAGGGTTATCTTCCTGATTTGCATGTGGTTTTCTTATTTTGTATTATTAACATAAGAACAAAGGTGCAAACGTACTGTACCAAAAGAAGAAAGTGGGTCTCTCTCAGATAATCTCTCAATTGCATATACTGTGCTACTATTTTTTTAATTTTTTTATTCCAATTTTTATATATGACAGCAGAATACATTCCAATTCATATTACATATATAGATCACAATTTTTCATATCTCTGGTTGTATATAAAGTATATTCACACCATTCGTGTTTTCATACATGTACTTAGGGTAATGACATCCATCTCATTCCACCGTCTTTCTTACCCCCATGCCCCCTCCCTTCCCCTCCCACCCCTTTGCCCTATCTTGTTTTTATGTAATCCTCTCATGCTCCTTCTCCCAAACCCACTATGAATAAGCCACCTTATTTTAGAGAAAACATTCTGCATTTGTTTTTTTTTTTTTGGAATTGGCTAACTTTACCTAGCATTATATTCTCCAACTACATCCATTTACCTGCAAATGCCATGATTTTATTCTTATTTATTGCTGAGTGATATTCCATCGTGTATATAAACCACATTTTCTTTATCCATTCATCTCCTGAGGGACTCGGAGTTTGGTTCCACATTTTAACTATTATGAATTGTGCTGCTATAAACATTGATGTGGCTGTGTCCCTATAGTATGCTGTTTTTAAGTCCTTTGGGTATAGTCCAAGGAGAGGGATAGCTGGGTCAAATGGTGGTTCCATTCCCAGCTTTCCAAGGAATCTCCATACTGCTTTCCATATTGGCTGCACTAATTTGCAGCCCCAGCAGCAATTTATGAGTCTACCTTTTTACCCACATCCTCGCCAACACTTATTGTTGTTTATCTTCATAATGTCTGCCATTCTGACTGGAGTGAGATGATATCTTAGAGTAGTTTTGATTTGCATTTCTCTGATTGCAATAGATGATGAACATTTTTTCATATATTTGTTGATTGATTGTATATCCTCTTCTGAGAAGTGTCTGTTCAGGTCCTTGGCCCATTTGTCGATTGGGTTAATTTTGTGTGTGTGTGTGTGTTTAGTTTTTTGATATACCCTAGAGATTAGTGCACTATCTGATGTATGAGGGATAAAAATTTGCTCTCAGAATGTAGGCTCTCTGTTCACCTCACAGATTGTATTTTTTTGTTTGTGTTTGCGTTTTTTTTTGTTTTGTTTTTTGTTTTTGTTTTTGTTTTTGCTGAGAAGCTTTTTTAGCTTGATTCCATCCCATTTATTGATTCTTAGTTTTAAGTCTTGTGCTATAGGAGTCTTATTAAGGAAGTTGGGATCTAATCCCACATGATGAAGATTAGGGCCTACTTTTTCTTCTATTAGACACAGAGTCTCTGGTTTAATTCCTAGGTCCTTGATCCATTTTGAGTTAAGTTTTGTTCATGGTGAGAGATATGGGTTTAATTTCATCTTGTTGCCTATGGATTTCCAGTTTTCCCAGCACCATTTGTTGAAGATACTATCTTTTCTCCAGTGCATGTTTTTAGCACCTTTGTCTAATATAAGATAATTTTAATTTTGTTGGTTAGTCTCTTTGTCCTCTATTCTGTACCATTGGTCTACCAGTCTTCTTTGGTGCCAATACCATTCTGTTTTTGTTACTATTGCTCTATAGTATAGTTTAAGGTCTGGTACAGTGATGCCACCTGCTTCACTCTTCCTGTTAAAGATTGCTTTAGCTATTCTGGGTCTCTTGTTTTTCCAGATGAATTTCATGACTGCTTTTTCTGTTTCTATGAGGAATGCCATTGGGATTTTGATTGGAATTGCATTAAATCTGTACAGTGCTTTTGGTAGTATGGTCATTTTGATAATATTAATTCTGCCTATCCATGATCAAATGAGCAAGGTAGAGCTTTCCATTTTCTAAGGTCTTCTTTGATTTCTCTCTTGAGGGTTCTGTAGTTTTCATTGTATAGCTCTTTCACCTCTTTCGTTCAGTTGATTCCCAAGGTTTTTTTTTTTTTTTGAGGTTATTGTTAATGGGGTAATTTTTGAGGCTGGCTTTGAATTCAAGATCCTCCTGCCTCAGCCTACTGAGCCCCTGGGATTACAGGCATGCACCACTGCCGCAGTCCGGCTGCAGCAAAATAACCGGGGGGTGACGAGCAACTTGTGTACATTGATACAGCAGGAGTGGGAGCCCTTTATTGTAGGACAGGAGGGGTATATATACATTACACACAGCTTATCTTAATTAACATAAACTAGATACAGCAGTCAACCAATAAGGAATCTCCACACTTAATGGCTCGCTGGCGTTACTTCACAAACCACTCCCTCTAGCAAAATGCCAGGCACCATCTTGACTTGTTTACGGACCCTAACACACCACCATGCCCTGAATATTCTGGTATTCTCTCAAATGATTTAAAGTTACCTTAATCATATTCTGCATTGCTTGTGTATGTTTTGTCTTGGGTCTTTATTTCTTGTTCTCTTTATTTATTTTTATTCTGTTTGTTTATATTCTCTTTTATGGCATATTCTTTTAATCATTGACACATTATTTTATGTTTCACTATCTGGTAAGGTTAGTTTTCCACATTTTCCTACCTTTTCACCAAAAATATTTAATACATGAATACAAAAACATTTAACTTCTGGGGTGAAATTAGAGGATAATGGTGTCAGAAGCACATTTACAGCATTCACTGGAATACAGCAAAAAGAAAGGACTGGTAGTGAGGTAAAAATTTAAGTTTCATAACTGAAAATTTTTTAATGCCTTATTGTTATACATTATTTTGGGATTTATTTTGACCTAACTATGCCAGCATGGAATATAATTTGCTCCAATTCTATTCCCAATACTTTCATTTTCTAGCCCCTGTTCCCTTCCCTCTATCTTCTTACTATTTACTTATGGTCTTTTTAAATTGGTGCTTCATAGAGTTACATAAAGGAGAAATTTACTGTAATGTGTTTTTTGTATGTACATAGGGATAGTATGGTCAATTTTATCCCACTGTTCATTCATTTTCTTGTCCCTCCACCTTCCCTATGAAGTCATTTTTTCTATTCCACTGATTTCCCTTCCACTTTCATGGGATTGCCCTCACTACCAGCTTTCCCCGCTTATTTTGATCTAGCGACTACAATTGAGGGAAAATATTTGAACTTTGGCTTTCTGAGTCTGACTTATTTCACTTAGCTAGATGTTTTCCAGTTCCATCCATTTACCAACAAATACCATAATTTCATTCTTCTCAATGACTGAGTAAACTCCATTGTGTGTATATACATATATATTATATATACATGTGTATGTGTGTATAATATATTTTATTTATTAGTTCATCTGTTAATGGGCATCTGGACTGGACTAGTTCCTTAACAGGGCTATTGTGAATTTCCCCACTACAAACATTGATGTGGCTGTATCACATTTAGTAATTTTGAATAAATATTTAATTATTTTA
>NW_026000037.1:51144836-51196542 GCF_001458135.2 Marmota marmota marmota
TATATATATATATATATATATATATATATATATATATTTCTTTTTTTTGTCACATTTGTCAAGTATAAGATGACTGTATCTGTGTGGATTTGTCTCTGTCTTCTATTCCATTGGTCTTCATGTCTGTTTTGGTATCAATATAATGCTGTTTTGTAACTATAATTTGGTAGTATAATTTGAGATTGGGTATCGTGATGCCTCCTGTATTGCTCTTCTTGATCAGAATTGCTTTGGCTATTCTGGGTCTCTTACTCTTCCAAGCGAATTTTAGGACTATTTTTTTCTAGTTTTGTGAAGAACATCATTGATATTTTGATGGAGATTGCATTGAATCTGTACAATACATTTGATAATATGACCATTTTGTTAATATTAATTTTCCCTATCCAAGAACATGAGAGGTTTTTCCATCTTCTAAGGTCTTCTTCAATTACTTTCTTTGTGTTCTATAGTTTTCATCATAGAGGTCTTTCACCTCCTTGATTAGATTTATTTCCAAGTATTTTTTTTTTGTGAAGCTATTGTGAATGGATAATTTTCCAGATTTTTTTTCTCAGTAGATTCATTATTGAAGTATAGGAAAGTCATTGGTTTATGTATGTTGATGTCATATTCCATTACTTTACTAAACTTATTTATAATTCTAAAAGTCTCAAATGTATTTTGGGTCTTCTAATCCTAAGATCATGTAATTAGAAAACAGATATAATTTGATTTCTTCTTTTCCTTATTTGTATCCCTTTAATTTTCTTCTCTTAATAATCTAAATCTTGATAATATCACGATTTCCATAATTGATTTTTCAATAAAATCAAGTTTAAAAATCAGTTGCCAAAAGAAAGGAAAGTAGAAGTTGGATAGGCAATTTAAAATTGATGAGGAAAAATAAAAGAAGATAACTGATTAAATTAAAAAAAAAAAACAAATCAGAAACTACAGATCTGGAGAGACAACAACTTCAACAGTTATTCATCTTTCACCCATCACCTCCCCCAGGAAGCCAGGGTGTGAAAAAAGAAATGTTGAGAAAACCTGGAGCTCAGGTTCAGGAGGGTTGTTTAAGACTCACAAAAATGCAAGGATTATTTGTTGGAAGGAAGATCATAGATTTAAATATAAGTAAAATTATTGTGCTTGAGGAAATCAAATAGTTGCTACTAGATGGAATATAGGGTAAGATGGATCAACTGTAGTGTAGTTTATGACTGGGCATAAGATAGTAGAAAAGATTTTTAGTTCTATTCTAATGTCTAATTCAGGTATTCTCAAAGTGAGGTATGTGAGTCCATGTGGATCCTCAAGACACTACAGATGTTCTATGAATTGAATGCTACTTTAGTGAAAATTTCAAGATGGAATTTGTCCTTTTTATTATTATTTGCACTGAGTATGCAAAAATAGTGTGGTAGTGCTAACATCACATATAGTGTTGAGAGAACGATATTTTCCTCCTGAATTCAGGAATAAGACAAGATGTTTGCTTTCACCACTTTTATTCATCATTGTGCTGGAGGCTTTTGGTGAGGTCAAGTAAGCAAGAAAGAAATAAAAGAAATAAAGATGAAAAGGAAGAATGGAAACTATCTTTATTTGCAAAATGACATGGACTGCACATAAAAAGCCCTCAGCAATCCATAGAAGAACTAATGGAGCTAGTAAACAAGTTAAGCAGGTTTGCGAGATAGAATATCAATATGTAAAATTCAATTGTACATCAACGCACTAGCAATGAACAACCTAGAAATTAAATTAAGAAACAATTCAATTTATAAATATCATCAAGAAGAATACAATACTAAGGAATAAACTGAACAAAAAACAGGGTAATACACAGCGAGAACAATGAAACACTATTGAAAGAAATGAAAGTATAAATAATTGGGGAGATATCCTATGTCCCTGAGTCAGAAAACTCAATATTGTTAAGATGTTAATATTCAAAAAAATTGTTACACAGATTCAATGCAACCCCTATGAAAACCTCAGCTTCCTTTTGTGTAAGTTGATACAACTAATCCTAAAATTTACATGGTAATGCCAGAGACCCTGAATAACTAAAACAAACTCAGAATAAAAAAGCAAAGTTGAGAGTCTTCTACACCCTGATATCAATACTCACTATGAAACCACAATGAACACTACTGTGCAGTACATATGTGTAGTAGTCAGTACAGTGCAGCATAAGGATAAACATAGATCAATGGAATGCAATGAGAATTTCCTAAAGAAATCCCTTGTTTTTATGACCACTTAGTTTTTGATAAGGGGGCCAAGACAAAATAATAAGAAAAAATAGTCTTTTCAACAAATGGTCTTGGGAAAACTGGATGTCCACATGCAAAAAGTTTGGACTCTTCCCACATATTATTAAAAACACACACACACACACAACTAAACAAATGTTAAAGACCTAAATGTAAGAACTAAAATATAAGACTGAGAAAAAAATGTAAGAATAAATCATTGTACTTTTAAACTAAGCATGGCTTCACAAAAAGAAATCATATATGACCAAATAAAAGTAAGTTAATGAGATTTTATAAAAATAACAACTTTTATGCTTCACTAATATCATACACGTACAAAGACATCTCACAGAATGGGAAAAAGTATTTTGCAAATCATGCATTTGATAAGGATTTAGTATCTGTCATATATGAAGAACTTTTACAACTCAAAAAGACTAGTAGCCCAGTTATAAATGGAAAAAGGAAATGAGTATGTGGCTCAGTGGTAGAGTACTTGCCTAGCAAATATGAGGCACTTGGGTTCAATTCCAGAGCTGGGAGAAAAAAAAAAAAAAGGATGAAGGATTTTAGTAGATCTACATCCAAGGAAGATTTAGATTTTTTTTTTTTCTCATGGAAACATGCTTGACATCATTAGTCACCGGGAGAATGCATAACAAAACTACAATTAGACACTTCTAGACATCCACTAGGATGGCTACAATAAAAAGATAATAACTATGAGAAAGAAATTGGACGGTTCATACATGGCAGGTAGAAGTGTCAAATTGTGTAGATACACTGGAAAACAGCCTCAGTTAATTGAACAAAGAATAAACACATGATCCAGCAATTCTAGTTCGAGGTATATCCTCAAGAAAAATGAAAACATATTCATAGAAAACTTACACATGAAAGTTATAGTGGTATTATTTATAATGTTAAAAAGGGAGAATAACTGAAATGTCTATAAATTGGTTAATGGATAAACAAAATGTCACATATTCATACAATGGAATATTATCTGGCAATAAACATTACTTGACAAATATGTTTGGCAATAATACATGCTGCAATATTGGTGAACCCTGAAAACCTTAAGTAAACAAAGCCATGCATGAAAGACCACATTTCCTATGGTTTATTTTACATGAAGTGTCCAGAACAGGCAAATCTATAGAAGGAGAAAACAGAAGAGTGATGTGTAGGGCCTAGAAATTAGGGAATGGGGAGTGATTGCTAATGTGTGTGGGGGTTCACTTGGGATGATGATTTTTTTTTCTGGAATTTGATAGTGGTAATAGTTGTACAAATTTGTGGCTACACTAAAAGTTGATGAATTTTACTCTTTATAATTATTAATTTTATGGCATGTGAGTTATATCTCAATAAAAATATTATTATAAAAAAAGAACACTGGCAGTTATAACTGGGGGCACCTGAACACAATCAAAGTAGTAGCACTAAACTCTGCACATGTAGCCATTGTACTCCCTACAACTTTCCCGTAGTAAGAAAAAACAATGAAGCAAGTTTCATTTAGGAATGTTTTTGATAAAGCACTAAGAATTATTACTTTTACAAAATATCATCCCTGAGTACATAACATTTTAACATTTTGTTTGACAAAATGGAAAGTATTGCAAAAAGTGCTTCTCTTAAATAGTGAAGTATGATGGTTTTGCAAATGAGAAAAATTGAGGCCCAGGTATTTGAAAGCTTGCTCAAAGTAACATATACTAAGTAAGAGATTACCTAGCTGAGGGTTTAGCTTTCTGTTTAATTTCTAAACCATAAACCATATCTTAGAATTTTCCTTTACAACTCTAAAGATAGCTATTTTATATTCTTTAAAAATATGTATTTAAAACAAAACAAATCTAAACTACTGATATTCTAATTAGCTTCAGTTACCAGGCAATCACTATCACTGTACATAAATAATAAATTTTCCATAGCCCACAAAAGATACAATAGGAATATATCTATCTATCTATGTATCTATTGATCAATTGATTAGTTGATCGATCTATCTTTGTACATGCAAAAAAGAAACATAAGAAGAAATCATACATTCTGTTTATGGCAATTTTCTGAACCAACATTTCTGTAGATTGTATAAGAATAGAATTAAAACTAGAAGTACCTGGATGCCGTTGGGCCCACTTGTAATCCCAGGGGTTCAGGAGGCTGAAGCAGGAGGATCATGAATTCAAATTCAGCCTCAGCACAGCTAGGTGCTAAGCAACTCAGTGAGACCCTGTTCCTAAATAAAATACAAAATAGGGCTGGGAATGTGGCTCAGTGGTCAAGTGCCTCTGAGTTTTATCCCCAGTACCCCTTTTCAAAAAAAAAAATAAAATAAAAACCTAGAAGTAAATATCAAAATAAGAACTTCCATAATACTATTAGTATATACAATTTGTTATCTTCAAATGCATACAGAGATTTATCATGAACATTAAAAGTGATTAGTCATTTTGTGCTACTGAAATGTGGATGAGGACAAAATCCTTAAAGCTACTGAAAGTGTTTTAGAGATACATTCAACTTACATGTTGAATTGAATTAAATTGTTAATTTTTTTCATCTCTCAAAATTAACTTTTGATATTATCAAGTTTTATAACTAATTGTTAACTTTCTTTTTTCACTAGCACAATCCTGTTTCTACAAACTGAACACTTAATGTGAAATTGTTTCCTTTATTTTCCTGTTTTTCTGACTGTACTGAATTTCTCTGGAGTCAGTTTTAGTAATATTTCCTATTCTACAAGAAGAGCATTTTTAAAAATCTCAGTTACCCTAGCATGAGGAAATAGCAAAATAAAAACTAATTTTTATATAGTAGTTTTGTCTTGAGGATACCCTTTATAAAACGAGTACACCAAGTCGTTCCATACTGTCCTCTTTAATTTACTAGTTTGGGAGGCATCATTTGTAACAACCAATTCTCTTTTGTATGCAGACCTCTGTTTGTGTCTGTTTTAACTTTATTTTTGACCAGGTTTGACTGCCATTTCAGATCATTTGCACATTAGAAGACATTGGACATACTGCGGGCAACCTTCATTGCCAATAAATCAGAGTTTCTCATTAAGAGCTAATGAGTTCTTACATTGTCCCTCTGATTATTACTCCTGTTCCATTTGAAAAGAAAAACATTTCATCTTTTTTATTCTCCTTCCCAAGACTATTTTTCAGGGTATTAGTGTTTTTAAGGAACATAGTGAGATGAGCCTGCCAGGGTTTCAACCTTGCTTCCTTTTACTCTCTGGTGAGCAAAAGAGGCAGTAGTAGCTTGTAGGTTATTAAGGATGTTGCCTCGTAAGTGATTTAGAGAAAGGGATGCAATCACTGCTCTGCTATTTATTGCACAGGGAATATTGGCTCTTCTATTTAGCCTTGCCATACCTTAGTTTCCTCTTCTCTAAATGAGAATACTTGCACTATTGGTTTATAATCATGAATACATGATAATAAATACAAAGCTCTCAGCACATTGTAAGGCACAGAGTAAGTGCTCAGCAAAATCGGTCCCCTTGGAATATTTGTCCTTACTGCTCATTGCCTCCCCACTTGCTGACTATTTGATCAATTGATTATTTTGGTGCTGGAGATCAAACCCAGGACCTCATGCATGCTGGACAAGTACTCTGGCACTCTGCTACACCTCCAGCCCTACTTGCTGGCTATTTAAAGCAAGAGTTCTCTTTATGAATGGGCAAGGAAAAATAAGATCTTCCTTCCAAATGTGTAAAGGTTTATTTCTGCTACTCTTTCTAGGTTCTGTACTGGGAATTATCATAGATTTAAAATTTAAGAGAAGAAAAACATGATTAATGTTTTTCATAATGTTTTACTAGAGGAATAATGCAGAACACCAAACATATTTTGTACACTTTGTAATTATGGAATCAGAAAGAAACAATCTTATTTTTTTAATTAATTAATGAATTAAATTAGTATAGAACTCAAGTACATAGGAATCTATATTAAAATCATCAGAAAAATAAAACACTGAACTTGTTATAAAAGAACATAATGCTATTTTTATAGAATGTTTATCAACAAATGTTCTTGGAAATTATGACAGAAAAGAAATGTTAAAGAGACAAACCAGAGATATGAAAAATTGTGCTCTATATGTGTAATAAGAATTGTAATGCATTCCACTGAAATATATATATATTTATATAAATATATATAAATATAAATAAATAAATATATATATATATATATATATATATATATAAAGAGACAGTAAATGAGTGCTAAGCACAAAACAACAACACAAACAGACATTTTAAAAGTCTGAAGATAAATTTAAAGAAATATTATTTTGGAAAGTAGAAGGATAATGGTGAAAATGAGATCATCAGACAACAATTTCAGGAGACTCAATCTTGAAGGTATAAGAAATTAGAGAAAGAGAGAGGGAAAACGTGGAAGAGAAGACATTGTCAAAGAAATGCTGGGAAAAAATGTCCCCTAAATAAAGGTCTGTATTTATATTATAGTCTAAGGCATCTCTATCAGCTACAAAGGTAGTTGAATGGAGACAGCTGAAGCCCAAGGGAATTACCACCAGTTTCTCTGTTTCTTAACTTTCAAAATTTTGTTGTTCTTCTGATGTCTCTGGTTATTTCTTCTCCTCTTATGGAGCTTTCGTATGGGTCTGAATTAATGTTTATGTCTGTTACTTCTTGTGGAATTTTCTTTTGATTATCATTTCTTATTTTCTTTTGATTATGATTCAGAAAAAATTCCACACCCTAGTAATAGAGGGCTATGCCCATATTATGAATTCCCTTGAAAAGAGAAGGGAGAACAGTGAAAAGTAGAGAAAATGGGTTGGTGAGGGGCATTGGGGGATGCTAAAGGGGAGGAAGAGGGGAATGAACTTGATCAAATTATGTTATGCATATATATGAATATACCATTGCAAAGTTCCCCCCTTTGGATATCCATAAAGGACCAATTAAAAAAAACTATAAATAAATAGAAGGGAGACCAACAGAGCGGAAGAAGTGGAATAGGGTGAGGGAGGAGGTAGGGGCAAAGAGGAAGTACTGGGGATTGAAGTGGAGCGTATTATATTCCATTATGATCATGTCAAAAGGAACCCCAATATTATATATAACTATAATGCACTAATAAAACATAAAAAGAATTTATATACACTCATAGAATAAATGAACATATCACGTGCTATACTTATTACTAGCATTATCTGGAAACATTACATTGGAGACTTAGTCTCATCTGTATAATATTGTTTATAACAAATTTCTGGGAAATTATTTGAAAACAATGAAATAATATTCACAAATTATCTATAATATCCCTGAAATCTTGAAGGTGGCTAATGAATGTTAAATATCTTCCTCCCATCCCATTTTTGGCCACATAACACAGTAGTATCACTATGCATAGGAACAAGACCTTCATTGAGTTTCCACTTGGTAAATAACTCATAATTTGCTTACAATTTAGCTGTTTATAAGTGCAATATTTTCATGGGACTCCAGTGAACTCTATCTACAAAAAAGTAACTTTATTGAAGAAAATATCTACCAAATTTGCATCTCAGATAATTGTTCATAAAATAATAAATTTCACCAACTAAGAAATTATAAAATATAACAATGGCTATGTTCTCAACTTTGTGAAAGTTAACCTGTGTAGTTTTAGCACTTTGATTCAGTTTAATTACCCAATCTGCTTTATATATGTATTAAATTCAAAACAAGAGTTTAAAACAAGCAAACAACCTTCTTGTGAATTCTTGTTTAGTTAGAAAATAATTATGTTTCTCTTGACTTCCAATAGGTTGTTTCAGTAAATACTGAATCTAAGGGTAGTTACATAACCATTTTCTAAAAGTAACCCTTTAGAGTTTTAACAGTACTTAATTCAAAAACACAAAGGATCTAATTATATCCTTGTTATTTGGATATGCACAGTTCATTGTGATCTGCATCTTGGAATATCTCCTTTATCACCAGGAGAAATAAGACTGCAACTTCATCCTAATATTCAGATGAACTATAATGAGGAACAAACAGCCTTCACTGGGGAAACAGGAGATTGTTGCTGGCACATTGCTTTGAATAACTATACTTAAGCAATTATTTTAGGTACAATGATTTTTCAAAAGATTTCTTTCATACATAAAAAGTAAAATAATAACCATTTGTCCTTACCTTCTAAAGGTTTATGCTCAACAATTAATATAATGAATTGAAGATTCCCCTGTCACAATAGAGAGGATGTTTGCTGAGCAGAAAGGAAAGGAGCCTCATCTAAGCCTATGTTTGCTAAAAATAAATATATTCATATGGAATGAAACTCCTGCATGGTTACATTCTGCATATATTGTCTGTGGAAGTGGTTGAATTAGGACTAGACCTACAGCTCCCCAACAAAGTAAATTTGAAGTCTATCTACCCAGGACTATGTTAATTATTGCGAAATCTAAAATGTTCATTAGTGTCAATGATTTGACTAAGCAATTCTCTTTTTCCTCCTAATATTTCTTATTATTGTAGCTTATTTTTGTTTAAGGTCAGGGTCTTGCTGTGTTGCTCAGGCTGATCTCAAACTCCTGGACTCAAGCTGTCCTCCTACCTTAGCTTCTCAAGTAGCTGGACTTCAAGTGTCTGCTGCCACACCTTGGTCTCCCTGTTTTTAATAAGAGGACAATTTTTGTAGCCCATTGCCCTTGTTTTCCAAACAATGGTGTTGAGAGTATAGTCTTCAGATACCTATTGTGTAAGTATAGGGTCATAAGGAGATATAGGCTTGATGAGACAGGAGATGACATGGGGCACAACTTGTTTTATAATTTTTGCTTAGACTAAATTCACAAAATAATCAGCCTGTGCTGCTGGGAAAAGGAGAAGGCTCTGTCTTCTTTCAGTTTGAACATTTATAGGAGAAAAAGATATTTGTCTTGAAGTGAATGAATAAAGTAAATGGCATTTCTGTTAAGGAACTTAATCATAGGGATTAGCAGACTTTCTCAATGAGCAGACTAAATCAATGGAGCCAGCCACCGTTACACAGGTTCCATAAATCTGTTTTATATATCCTATTACAAATCCAGTTTGTCTAAGGAATAAAAATTACCTCAATATGATAATAGTTGTAGTAATATACCCATCACTGTGTGTTTCTTAGTAGTTGTTATTTAATATAGCAGTATGGGTTAACATGTGTCAATCACATTTAATACAGCAGCTCCACACATAGGTGATATCTTTATCTCTGATTTTAACAAAGAAAGTGAGCCTAAGTGTGTTACTTGCCCAAAGTTGCATAGCTAATAATTTCTCAGGCCAATTTGTATCTGTTGCAAGATCCTGGCTTCTCAAAAACCTTATTCTATGTATATTTCATACTCTGAAAGAAAACTATGAAATTGCAAGATACTTCAGTTATCATCACTGTCTTGAGAAGATTGTTTTAGTAATGAAGGATATGAAATGTTAGTATAGATTTCCAAAAGTGTGTGTCAAAACTTTTCTTAAGATGCTAAAAAATAGGCTAGGTGATCAATATTAATTATGGTAGCTAATGTTAATTAATATCAGTTATGTTCCAGACACCATGTAAAGCATTTTCATATACAACCATGTGAGGTAGATGATTTTATTTCCATTTTATCAATTAAGCAACAAACTCAGAGAAGTCAAATACTCATTCAATAAAAGATAGAGCTGGAATTTAAACCTAAATTGCTTTGAAATGAAAGTCACCCTTTTTCTATTATGGCACAGTACCACCAAAGACATACACTACTCAAATTCACCTGTGTAGGATAGTTGAAAGAAAACTTGAATTAATCAGAGCCTCAAATTATTCTTGGATAAGAAGACTCAATATTGTAAGGATGCCAATTCTCCTTAAATTAAGCTCTAAATTTAATGAAATCACAATCAATATTCCAACTGGAGAGCACAAATAGGTCAAAGAGGTGATAGCTATAGGGGAGCCGTTTTCAGCTCAATATAAGAAAGCATCTTCTATGAGTTAGAATTATCCAGAAATGGAACAGAATTGTAAGACAGTCTACCCTTCCTTGCCAAAAGAATTACAATGGAGGACAAATTGACCACCTATTGAGGGATGTTCAGAACTACCTTTAGGAAACTTCCATTAGAAAATTACCATTTCCTAGCCACTGAACCCCTCCTACCCTTTCACTTTTGTTTAATCTCATTTAATTTTACCCTCTCCTTAATTTTACATACAATATATGGTGAGTAGTAAGTGCATGAATTGTGCCATCCATGGACCTGGGCTTAATCTCAAATTCACCTTATTCTAGCTGCAAAAACTGTGAGAAGCATCATTAACTCCACAGAGATCAGTTTCTTAAGTCTGTGAATTTTATATACTAAGGTTAATTGTCTTCTTGTAGGATTAAGAATAATAATATTGGAAAAGCATTAGCACATCACTAGCCACACATCAATCTGTAATAAGTGAGAGGTATTGATGTGGAGAAACTGAAAATCAGGTGAGATAAGTGATATGTTTCATAAAACAGAGCAAATATTGAACTAGATAATCTTTTGTTTCCAACTTTAAGAATTCTATAAAATTGCAAAATTATAACAGGCTCTTCTCAATGTTATGATTATACAAAAAGATGATATGAAGAAATCAGAAAAGTGTTATGTAAAATCCACATATTACCTAATCATGCATTATCAGTTTAATTTAATGGTGCATATTTAAATAATCTAATTTAGCATTTTAAAATCTATTACACAAAAAGAAATAGAAATTTAAAACCAGGCAACTCATCAGGCGATTGAACCATTAAAATATAAGTTCCCTAAGACAAGAGAGAAATATATTTTTTAAGACTGTAAGAAATAATTTTTAAATATCAGTGCTTCAGAGTGTTAAGGCAGTTGATATTTCTTCTTTGCTTCTTGGTGGAACGAATAGAAATCTCAGAAACCTCTCTTTATAGTGCCAACCAGGAGACAAATCACTTTCTTTCCACTGGGAATGCTTCAGGAACAGGCCTGCTAGAAGAAGGTAGATAAATGCAGTCTGAAGAGATTGGTTTTAACCACATTGTGAAACAAGTAATATTCAATATCTTAGAACCAAGCTAATATACACCAGTGGTAGGACTTTCTAGGACCCTAATGTTTAGTGAGTGATATTAAACTTTCATTTTCTATGTGCTTTCTTCATTGAACCTGGATATATGTATGCTTTATTTAACATGGATTGAAATTAATACATAACCTAAGAGACTTGTAAGCTGAATGAGAGATGGTGATATTACCTGTCTTCACTGAGTAAGAGGGAAATAGGAGAAAGATATTAACAACTAAATTGCCCAAAGGGGGGTCATGCCCAGAAGACCAGACTGTGATAATTTTCTTGGCATAGGCAGATTTCTGGGCAAAGGTAAACAAAAAATAGGTACAATAAAGACAAAGACCAAAAGGAACTGCAGGCTAAATTTTGGCACACACAAAAAGTGGTCAGTAGAATATGACCACAATAGATAACCAAATAAAAGAATTTTCAAATTTCAGCAGGTACAAAATAATGATTTGCCACAAAGTACATCTTTGTAAAACAGCTTTATTGACGTAAAATAAACGGCACATATTTTAGATAAAATATGATAAATTTTGATAAATATTTGACAGCTATGAAACCATCTTCAAAATCAAGATAGAGAATATATTTATTATATCCAAAGACTTTATCTTGATCCTTTGTAATCCCTTCCCACTCCTTTACACCTGCTTTGCCCCCAGACCTGTGTTCACTGAAACACTGATCTGATTTCTTTTTATTATAAACTAGTTTATACTTTGTAGAGTTTTAAGTAAAATCATAGGGACTCTAAGTAGTCTGGCTTCTTCCCCTTTGCATAATTACCTTGACAGTCAAATATGTTGTTGCTTTGATCAAAAGTTCATTCCTGTTAATTGTTGTGTAGTTTTTCATCATTTGATAATACCACAATTATTTGAGACATTACCCTCTTGATGATCATTCTTTTCCTTCTGTTTTGGACTATGGCAAATACAATGAATATTCATGTGGATATCTCTTAGTCTATATGGAATGCCCTACCAAACTCTTATACAATGGGTAAAAACCAGAAATTTATTTATCATGCTTCCAGAGGTTGGGCAGTTCATTGTCAAGGCACGACTTCATTTGGTGTCTGGAGATAGTCTATTTTCTGGTTTAGAGATATATTCTATAAGGATAAGTTCCCTTGGGTCCTATTCTCCAAGGCCACTAATCTCATTTATGAAAGCTGTGTCCTTATGAGCTAATCACCTTCCAAAGCCCTCATTTCTAACACCATCACACCGATGTGAATTTTGAGAGGTGGCAAACATGGAGAACACAACAGTGCCTTTGTATCACTTTCTGTCTCTTGCGTCAACAGCTAGAAGTGGAATGTCTAGGTCATATGATATAATAGTTCTGCATTTGCCCTTTATTAAGAAACTTCCAAACTGTTTTTGAAAGTGATTGTACCAGCAGCATACGATAATTTTAGTTGTTACATAACCTGAACAACCTTTGGTATGGGCAGGATTTTAAATTTTAGCTATGCTAATAAGTATACAGTGACATATAATTATGGATTTATTTTACATTATTTTAATGACTTACACTGTTGAACAACTTTTCATGTGTTTATTAAATATACCTGTTTCTTCTCTGGTATCTTTTCATATCTCTTACCTTTTTAAAAAATTGGTTAGCTTATCACTATACTAATGAATTTTTAGAGTTTTATATCTTTTGCCTTTTTAAAAAAATTTATTGGGTTACCACTGTATTAATGAATTTTTAGGTTGAAGTCCATTATTAGAAAAGTGATTTCCAAATATTTTCTCTCAAAGTGTGAATATTCTTTGGCTTCATTCATTTAGTATTTTCTTCAAAATGGAAATTTAAAAAATTTTAATGAATGAATTTTAGAATGTTAAATTTTAATAAACTTTATCAAATTTTTCTCTTGCAGATTGTAATTTTAGTGTTATATCTAAGGAATGTTTGTCCATCTCTGAGGCCACAAGACATTTTCTTGTGTTGATTTTCAAATCTTTTATTATTTTAGATATTATGGTTAGGATTATATTCCCTTTAGAATTAATTTTTGTATATTGCATAGGTATATATTAAAGTATTTTTAAAATATATATGAACATATATATATATATCACCATTTTTTGGAAAAGACTATAGTTTTTGTACAGAATTTCTCTTGAATTACTGTAAAAATTATTTTCCATATATATATATTGCTGTGTTTCTGGACATTCTGTTCTGTTTCATTGACATATAGCTCTTTATTTATACCAGATATAAATGTAACTTACTTATAAGTCTTGAATTAAATCGTGTAGTTCAATAACTTTCTTTTCAAAGTTGTTTTTGGTGTATTAGGGCTTTCGCATTTTCATATAAATTTTATATTCAGTTGATCAATTATATCAATCAGTTTATCAACTTTAATTGGGATTGTGTTTAATTTATAGATCACATTGAGTAGAATTTACATATTAAGAATATTTAGTCTTTTGACTCTGGGACATATTTTCTATCTATTTACTTATATCTTCTAAATTTTTTCTCAGTAATATTTACAATTTTCAATGTATTGTTCCCTCCCCCTCCTACTCCACACCATTGATCCCATTTATCCTTATTGCATCTGTTTGATGTTTTGGTTAATAGCATTTTTTAAAAATATCAGTTTCCAATCCAATGATTCATTGCGAGCATATAGAATTATAATTTTGCCTCATTATGTTATATTAACTTCAGCGTTGCTAAATTTACATATTTTATTTGTTATTAGTTTAATTAAATTATCTATATAGATGATCATGTTGTCTGAAATGACAGTTTCACTTTTATCTTCTCTATTTGAATGCTTAGAATGTATTTTCTTGAGGATATCACTGGATTAGAATCTCAAGTAAATGTTGAAGTGAATCCTTACTTTATTCTTCATCTTTGGAAGAGCTTTCAATCTTTATTAAATGTGGTGTTCCTATAGGCTTTTAAAAGAAGCTGCTTAATATATGCAGAAAACCTGAATGTTTTCCTAGATTGCTGAGAGAATGGACATTGTAGTTTGGCAGATGCTTTTTCTGTATGTGTTAAGATGGTCAGATGATATTTAATTTTTAGTTTATTATGGCAAATTACATTGACAGGCTTTTTAATATTAAACCAAGAATGGAAAATTTCCACTTGATCATGATGTATTACTACTTTTAGGTAGTACTGTTGGATTCCATTTGCTAAAATTATTTTAAAAATTATTCACTCTTTTTTGCATTCTTTGGATTGTGTATTAAGTTTATAAGGGATACTGACCTGTAGTTTTATTTCCTTGGAATATATTCACCTGGTTTTTGTATCAGAGTGATACAGGTCCCATTGAATGAGTTGTGAAATTTTCTTTATTTTTAATTTTCTGAAAGGTTTTATACAGAACTGGCATTATTTAATTTTTAACTATATAGTAGATTTTTCTAGCCATCTGAGCCTAGAGTTTGCTTTGTAAGAAAGTTTTTAGCTACAATTTCAATTTCTTTAATAGATATACAGTAATTTTGTTTTTCATTCTTCTAGAATGAGTATTGTGCTCCATTTCTTTTAAATAATACACCCATGCTATTTAAGTTTCAAATTTTTTGGCATGAAATGTTTTGTAATAATATTTACACACAGATACACACACATATTAGTGATATCACTTTTTCAATTTTGATATTAATGTATTAATAATTTGTGTCTTATAATTTTTTTCTGATTTTTCTGGTAAGAGTTTTTTTGTTTGGGTCAGTTTTTCCCAATTTTTGGTAATCTTATCAGCGAAGTAGCTTTTTGGTTTAATGGTTTTCTTTATGGTTTTCATTTTATTTAATTTCTACTGTGATTTGCATTATTTCGTTTCTGCTTTGTGTTTATCTTAATATTTTAACTTAAACTAAGGTTATTGATTTGATAGTTTCTTCTTTTTTAATGTAAGTGTTCAGTTCTTTAAATTTCTCCCTGTAGTTTGCTTTAATGGCACCCAAAGATTTTTTATGTGCTTTCTTTTGCATTCAGTTCAAAAATAATTTCTGGTTTTGCTTTTAATTTATACTATGAGTATTAGGTGAATTACAAGTATCAATAAGAAAACAATCATATGTACTTACCCCTTGCACTTTGTTGCTATGTGTAGGTCCATATATCCATCTGGAGTTATTTTCTTGAAAGTGACTGAAAAACTGACTATAATTGAAAAGCTGACTATAACATTTCTTGAAGTGCAGATGTTTTTCTAGAGATTCATTACATAATGATTAACATGTCCAAAATACTCTTTATTTCATCATTATTTTTGAAAGATATTTTTGCTGGTATTATGCACTGTTCAACATCTCTAGCAATTAGAGAATTGAAAATTAAAACTACACTGAGATTTCATCTCACTTCAGTCAGAATGGCAATTATCAAGAATACAAGCAACAATAAATGTTGGCGAAGACATGGGCATAAAACATTCACTCATACATTGCTGGTGGGACTGCAAAATTGTGCAACAGTTCTAGAAAGCAGTATGGAGATTTCTCAGAAAACATGAAATGGAATCACCATTTGACCCAGCTATCCCACTCCTCAGCATCTAACCAGAGGACTTAGAATCAGGATAATATAGTGACACAGCAACATCCATGTTTATAGCAGCTCAATTCACAATAACTAAGCTATGGAACCAACCTAGGTGCCCTTCAACAGATGAATTGATACCAAAAATGTGGTACATAAACACAATGGAATATTGTTTAACCATAAAGAAGAATGAATGTATGGCATTTGCCAATAAATAGATGGAACTGGAGACTATCATGGTAAGTGAAATAAGCCAATCCCCCCCAAACCAAAGGCCAAATGGCCAATGTTCTCACTGATATGCAGACGCTGACTTACAATAGGCAGGAATTGGGAAGAGGGGTGTTTACTAGATTGGTCAGGATGGAGTAGGGGAAAGAGAGGGGGATTGGAATGGGAAAGACAGCAGAATGAATTGGACATAACTTTTCTATCTTCATATATGAATACACAACCAATGTAACTCCACATGATATACAACCACAAGGATGGGAAGTTATATTCCATGTATGTATATTATGTAAAAATATACTCTACTGTCACATATATCTAAAATGAAAGAATAAAAATAGAAATAAATTTTTAAAAGATTGAGATATCCTCTTATTATTCTATTACGTAATAATTGGAACATGAAACTTATTCTGTTAATTTAGATATGTCTACAACCAGAGGTAGGTATAATTGAATTCGATTTTCTCCTTTTTGTGATCTATTCCTATGAATTCATTAATTTATATTCATTTGAATACAAATTTAACACAAAGTGACAGAGTGCTTTGTCTTAACTTTTTAAGTAGAAAAATTGAGTAGTTTGAGTTAGCCATTAGTTTCTTGACTGCTTATTCTTCATTTTAACCCAGTTTATTTGACCAAAGTATAGAGTGAAGCCTGAAGAATTATCAAAAATAATACATTAGCTGTCTAGGATGGTGCCTGTAATTCCAGAGATTTGAGGCAGGGGGCTGAGTTAAAGGTCAGCCTTGTTGACTTAGTGAGACTTCAACAACTTAGACCCTGACTAAAAACAAAATATTAAAAATGACTGGTGATAACATTGAAAATATATTTTCCATTGATGTATTCATCTGCGTCTTCCCTTTCAAACCAGAAACCATAAAAGGTATGCAACATCCAAACACCCTGATTAGCCAGCAACTTTTCAAGGACTGTTCCTTCTGGGAATATAATGAAGCTCTCTGAAAACGATGTTACTCTCTGCCACTCAGGATTTGTATATTCCTTAATAATGTTCTTGAGGTTTATTATCCCTATCCTCCAAGATGCTACCTCCTATAGTTTGCCTATGGATTTTGTGAACTCCCACTTCCCTGCTCACAGATATGAGGGAGTGTAGCCTTTTCAAGCAAGGTCAAGTCCTAGAAGGGTGGGAAAAAACAAAAGTTAAATGCTAAATTCTGCCTAGGTGTCATTGAGAACTTTATTTATTTATTTTTGGCCATAATTTTAAAAATTGAGTAAAATTAATTTTCACACGTGTACTTGCATATATAGTTTCTCAAACATAATCATCTTACAAGTTTCTTTTATATTTAAGCAAAATAAACTATTGTCATGGAATCCATTCTCATTGCAAAGTCTAACATTTCAGAGGCTGTGTACCAAAAAAATCTCTCCCAATTGCACTTGTTACTGATTCCCTTTGACAAGTGGCTGCTTCTCGATAATTACTGTACAAACCATTACTTCCAAAATAAATTAAATGCTCATCACTTTATCCTGCTCTTCTATATTCATTAATAAGAATCTTGTAAAATAGGTGGCTGCACCTGCATTAGTAAGTACAGAAGCTCATATTAAAAGACTGTGCTTTTGAATGTCTTTTGTCTTCTAGAGCTATGTTTAACTCATCTGCAATAAAAGTCCTAGCATTTTATGGGCTGGGGTGAGTGGAACCAAATCCTAAATTCAAGGGGACTTTCTAATTCATTTAGCTAATCATTTCAATTCAGTTAAATATATTTAGTCTATATGTATATGTATGTATGTATGTATATATATATATTCCTTCAAATAAATAAATAAATAAATTCCTTTAATAATAATTAATAAATAAATTATATTTATTAAGGCCAAATTCAGCATCTAAGGAATCAGCACATTTAATAATCTACATCTATTGATTTTCTCTAAGTAGCAGCTCTGCTAGTATCTGAGGTGCAGCCTATTCCAATATGGGGCACAAAGGAACTGAAATCTAGCAAAGCTTCAAAGATTTTTTTTTTTGCTTTGTTTTGAAAACTGATCATAAATCATATGTGTGATAATTTGTGTTTGTCAAATTTCATTCTTAATAAACAAATTTCCTGCTACATCACAAGATTTTTAAGAGGGCCCCAAACTAAGATCAACGTTGCATGGTAAATACCTAATGGTACTATGGTTTCTCTGTAGGATAATAACCAACTTTTGTCTCATAACTTCCTACTGATGTTAAAATGTACATTTTGAACTGATGAAACACTTCTGGTCATGGAACAAAAAGAATTTAAACTCTTTGTTCACTATTCCCAACTAATGAGAATTTTTTTTTGTTTTTATTCTAATGTTGACTCATTTATTGATTAGTGCTGTGATGAGCTGATTGATATCTTCATTCAACACATATTTATTCAGTACTAGATGAGCATTTGGCTTTGCAGTAGCTGTTCCAGTAGAGGCACCATTTTTTACTTCTATTCTGATATTAAGGTATATGTCAACTTCAATATCTTCGGAGTATTATTTTCACAGAGAATACTTCTGTTTCTTATTTCAATTAACTTCCAATAACGAGTATAAAATTTAATGGAAGCCTCTGGTCTTGATTGACTGTACATTTTATAGCAAATACTAGTGTGCATATGAAAAGTTACTTTAAAACACTCTTTGTTTTTCTTAGCAATGTCCCAAATTTTCTCACCTTATTCTGTAAATAACCTTGCCTCTAGAGATTTTAGAATTACTGCCATAAGACCCCAAAGCAAACAATTATTCTCCAAGACAGTTCTGATATGAGATATAATGTCTCAAAAGATTCTCTGACAAATAGCCACACCACCCTGACAGTGTAAAATGAAGCACTTTTATAAAAGCCTAGCTATTCTTTCCTAGGGAAAAAAAAAAAAAACGTTTTTCTGTATAAAATTATTATTATAAGGTAAGACATATATTTTTCTTGATAAAATATCTGAGCAAAATTATTTGTGAGCCCCAGATAACCCTGTGTTACCTCATTTCCCTCACCTTCAAAAGAAAATGTTCTAAAATATTTATCCATTTGTCCAAGGTCATTCTATAATTTATGAAATTAATATCAGAACTCAAAGTTTCTGACTCAGAAATTTTTACAAATTGGAAATAATGTCAATACTATTAAATTTTCATCCATACATAATGTGAATATTTATCCATATTTATGCATAACTTTGCTCTCTGTCTGCATTCTTCATCCTTGGTCTTTTTCTTCATTTACCTTTATTTCTTATATTTTAAATATCAACTTAACCTATTTCCTATTTCCTGTCCATTTCTTCTTATTGGTAACCAAAATAAAATCATTTTTCTACTCAAGATACAAATGATAGGCAATTTCTAAAATTCTAATTATATTCATTTGAAAGTAAATTTGTGTGTGTGTGTGTGTGTGTGTGTGTGTGTGTGTGTGGTGCTGGGGATTGAACCCAAGGCCTTGTGTATGCAAGGCAAGCACTCTACCAACTGAGCTATATCCTCAGCCCTTAAAAGGAGAATTCTTTTTTTTTTTTTGAGACAGGATCTGGCTATGTTGCCAAGACTAGTCATGAATTATTGAACTCAAGCATCCTTCCATCCTAGACTCTCATACTTGGGACTATGGGTGTGTGCCACCATACTTGGTTCCAAGGAATTTTTAAGTGTACACACAATGCTAGGCATGTACTCTAACACTAGGCTTCCTGCCAGCCCAAAGGAGTATTTTTTATGCTTGTGTTTTCCCTTCTACAATATGACTCTACTGTCCAGATAACAAAAGAACATGTGTGCTTTAAGCTTAAATAAAATAAAAGGCCATTTATTGTGAGTTAAGTTAATCTAATTCAATATAATTAGAAACTTAAAAGAAATTTTTGAGAACTAATTCTTTAAAAATAATTAATATGTCATATTGAAAATGTAAGAGGGCTGGGGCTGTAGCTCAGCATGTAGAGTGCTTGCTTGCCTAGAATGCATGAGGCACTGGGTTTGATCCTCAGCACCACATAAAAATAAACAAATAAAATAAAGGCATTCTGTCCATCTAGAACTACCAAAAAAATTTTAAAAAAAGAAAATGTAAGAACAGGGAAGAATAAATAAATTTTATATTGAGCCTTTTGCCTTGGAAATAATTAATATTATTAGTTTTGTGAATTCAGAGAAGTTTAGGCTATTAGTAAATTGTCAAATATTCTAGTATATTTTCTAGTTTAATGATCTGACAAAATGGCCAATTTTAGACTGCTCCAAAGTTTAGAAAATTTATTCTTATTTTGAACTAAAATCCCCTTTATTTTGAGAAATGCAAAAGATTTGCCTCATAATCGCCATTAAAATGTAAAGGAGTCATCTTTGTATCTACATGATTTTTTCCCCTTGCACTGAAGAACAATTTGTGGTCCTTCAACAAGATCTTAGTGATAATTTTCCAGTTGCTCTTCCATTGTGATAGCATCTGAAGAGTTTCTTGGACTTTTCAATTTCTTCTGGAGAAGTGATACTTAGTTCTGCTCTGATGGAGCAGATAAAGCAGAATAGGGATAATCACATCTTATAATTAATACAAAATGTGTCCTCAAATGCAATCTGAAGGTTTGTTGTTGTCTCATGTAAATTTTATTGTAAAGGAAATGAACACGTTTTAATAAATTCATTTTTCTTTGTTCTAATATGAAGCTGCTGACACAAACGATTTATAAGATTCTTTTCAACTATAAAATTCTTAGAATAGATTTACTTGGAATCACCTTTGATTTCTGTAAACATTCTAAGTGACATTTTTATGATTTCAACTCAAATGACATTAAAAATGAAGAGCAAAATAAATCCAAATACAATAGTGTTAGAGACTTTATTTCAGAGTGAAGTCTGTTCATTAATAAATACTCTGAGTGCAGTTGTTGAAACAATAACCAAAACACCTAACATCCTATTCTGTATGTCTCCTGGATACTAAACATATTCATTTGAGTTCATCACAATGACCAAATAAAGCAGATATAATTTCCACTACTATAAAACATTATGAAACTGAATGAAAGACTTTCTAAACCATACAACCTACTGATTGTAGGTCTGTTTGTTATTACCACACAAAATTAAGGTGTATTTTGTCCATGGTACTTCTATATGTAGTAACACCAGATCAAAATTAAAGAAATAAACTGAATCTTCTTTTTTATTTTTTTTCAGTTGTAGATGGACACAATACCTTTATTTCATTTATTTATGTGGTGCTGAGGACCAAACCCAGTGTTCTACACATGTGAGGCAAGCACTATAAGACTGAGTCACAACTCCAGCCCTGAATCTTCTTTTATATGACTTGCTTTGGAGGATTCATTCCAGTTTCTCCATAATGTCATTTCTGGTCCTCCTAAATCGATCTGCTCTCTTTGATTATCTCTGACACATTTTTGAAATACTTCTATGGTTTTCAGCTTATCATGCCTTATACTATTTATACAATGTCCAAACATCTCTACCATAGTATAAGCCCATATTGGGCAGACACCATTACCATGGTGCCCATTAAAGGATCTAAACTAGTTCTTACACGGAATATAATTTTAATAAATATTTTTTGAACTGAATTGAGTTCAAATAAATTAAGCAGCACATTCTATAGCCTTTAAGCTTTTAGTGTGAATGACTGCTGAATTGTTAGAGGTATCCTTAGGAGAATAAAGAAGAAATTAATTTTTCAACTTTTGAATGTGCACAAAATAACAATCTTAAAATAATTTTATGACATTATTTAGATACCACTGCACTGTGTAATGTCTAATATATTTGCACTTATGTCTTATAAAGCATATCGTTTGCATTGCAGTTTTGTTTTCTGTTAATCTTTTAAGTTTCTAAGAATATTGACTAAGAACATAGTAAACTTCTGAAAACTTAGGATTGTGTCTTCTCTAAACTACTTATGATTTGTAACTCAAAAAGGAGTTTGGGGAATTTTGGTTCATTTTGCATTAATTTTATTAACATAGTTAAAAGCATTTATGAATATTTCATACACACCATGTACTGTATCAGAAACTGGTAAATTATTGTAAATGAGGGTGAATTCTTCCTCAAGTCTAGAATCTCTTAGTTTAGTTAGGGATGAAAATGAAAATGCAATGTACTAATTGCTTATTAGTACAAATAAGAGCAGTTTCACCATTCTGGTGGGTCAGGACAATCTTTCTGAAAGACATGACTCCTATATTCTCCTAAGATATAGAAAAAGTTAGTCAGTCAAAGGTCATGCTAGAGACTGGAGGAGAGCTTTGGGATAGCTGAAACAAGAGAAGCAAATGTTTTGTTTATAAGTAGAAATACATATTCAAATTCGATGAATCAAGAAATGCCTGGAAATGCTTGAGAAAGAGGCTGGGAGGTGGGTAGAAGCCATATTAAATGGGGAACTGCAGGTCAGTGGAGGAACTCTGATGCTGTCACTGAAGTATGTCAAGAACAAGAACTCTTTAAGTTTGAATTTTGGTATTGCTCTCATGCACAGTAAAGAGAAGATAGGGTCTGAATCTGGTCATTTATAAAAATAGTAGTGAGGGAGGCACAGATTGAGATAAAGTTATCAGAGCATGGTAATTAATTAAAGGAGTGACACCAGGGTATGAAAAACTTTAAGGTTCAAGAGGGCCACAATTAGTTTCATTTTAGATTTGTTGAAGGAATGAGTCATGATTGAGAACGGGGGCTGGGAATCTCAGCACATTGGTGGTGGTAGGAACCAGAAACACTAAAAGCCCACCTGTAGGCAATATACTGAATAAGATTATCAGTGGGCCAAGAATGGGATCCTCATGAATACTACCAATAAAAAGCAGTGTCAAAGAAAGAAGTTCTTTACAGAGACAGAAATGTCAGAGATATGAAAGGAGACTATGACTATGTGGTATCATGGAAAACTAGGCACTAAGGTGTTTCCAGAATGATTGAATGGTCAAGAGTGTTAGATGTTTCTTGTTGTTGTTGTTGTAGAGCAAGTAGAAGAAGAAAAAGAGAGGAGGAGATAAAGGTGGAGAAATTGCAATTTTGTTGTTTTCTGTGCTAGACAATTCTGTTAAGTGTTTTATATGCATTGTCCCATACAGTCTTCAAAACACCTTATGAAAAAGTATTTTTATATAGTAAAACTCCAAGACAATATAATTCCTGTATTGGAAATGGTGACTGGCTCCCAGATTCAGGAATTCTAGCCTGTTAGTTTCTCTGGCTCATTACTTACTTCATAAGAATACAGACCTAAAGTCCCATGGTTAAATTTTTTGAATTCCACTTACAGAGTTAAGATAGGACTTGTTGTCTTCTCCCATTTTTTATAGATAAAAAGAGGGATTAGATGATTTCCTTTCCATAGTTATAAGAACATTTTAATCCGAACCCACCCACCTCCAGTTACCAGTTAACTCTAAATTGGCTTATTAAAAGACACGGTGCTCACTCTTTAAGTGTTGCTTCAAAAGTCTTTCTGCACAGAAATTTTGAATTTGCCACAGGTCACAAGGCCTGTATTAATTAGCATATAACAGTATCATGAAGTTGAAAATATGCTATGTTCAATAAATATAAAATTAATTATTCTTTAAATATCCTACTTAAACTGATTCTTCTTCTAGTGCTATGTATTCCCTTGATGTAAAATGTTAAGCATCTCTTTTTGATTCCTTTTAGATTTTGTATTGAGAAACAGGGGAACTTCACAACATCAGCATTCAAATTCCCCAGAAACTCTGTATTAGCTCATCTTTGCTCCAGGCAGAAAAAGGTGACCTATTTGTTAAGTCTATTTTTCGTTTTCACACATGTAACACTAATTAACATTTAAAAAGCCCCACCTCCCTTCTTGTATCCCTGATAAGAACTGGATATTAAAATAATGTAGGACTACTATAGTCAATGAGCAGCTTCAGGACAGAAACTGATGTTCAAGTTATCTCAACAGGGAAATATAAGTTTCTGTAACCCAGTAACAATTACAAATTAAGAGTTCAGTGATGCTATGATGCTGAATTTTTGTAAGGTAGCTTAAAGCATGAACATTGAAAGGAAATACTCATATACCACTTGACCTTCATGAGATCAGATGTCATGCCCTATATACCGTATTTCTTCCCATTTGCCAAGAGACATATTTGATTGGAGAAACCCTACACTGAAGACTTGTGGGAAAGAAAATTCTTAGTTATTTTCCATTTCAGTTTTAACTTTACTGGGAAATGAAAGATAAATAAGCTATGAGATTTTCTATAATATAATCCTTGGACTATAACACTTGGACTTATGACTTTTTTTTCTTTTTACGTCACAGTTTAAACTGTAGAGGAGGAAAAGTTTATTTGGGAGCTCATGATATTGGAGTTCTTAGTCCATAAGAGGTTGGCTCCATTCCTCGGGCTCAAGGTGAGGCAGGATATCATGGCAGAAGAATATGGCAGAGGAAAGCAGGGCACACAAACATCAGGAAGCAGAAAGAGAGCTCCACTTGCCAGATACAAATATATACCCCCAAGCCACACCCCCAATTCCGCCTCCTCTAGCCACACCCCACCACTTTAGTTACCACTCAGTTAATCCCTATCAGGGAATTAATCACTGATTGGGTTAAGACTTTCATAATTCTATCATTTCTTCTCTGAACCTTCTTCCATTGTCTCACACTGAGCTTTCCGGGAAAGCCTCACATCCAAACCATAACAGGAATCAATAAACTGAAGTTCAGAAAGCAGAAGAGACTAGCATCTTTTCATTGTTGAAAATTCTCGAATTCCATGATGCTGAAATCAAGCTTTGCACACAGGTGTAGTTTCTTTAGGTTTGATGAACAAAATTTCCTCTTATAATGGGGGTAAAAAAAGAAATTTTTATTCATGAAAGATAATTTGGGGGGTGAACCTTGTCATTTATTGACATCTAGTGCAAGAAACATATACTGTCATCTAAATGCAGATCAGGGCAGAATTCATTCAAACTAACACTTGTTAAGAATAGCAAATGAGGGAATCTGGGGTTGGCTCCCACTATTCAAGGGTTCATTTTGCCTTTCAGGTAACCATGAGATGATTTTCAAAATCCACATTTGTTGAGGCTACTCATTTTCAACCATCAGTTACTTGCATATTGTCTTAGTGTTAAGAGCTTCCTAGGACTAGAGAGTGCTGTCTGAATTTGGTTACCTTCAATTTAGCAAGTGCTAACTGAGCATCAGCTATGCTCTAGGGACAACAGCATGAAGCCATTGTTCAGTCTTCCTCCAGTTAGGCACACGAGAGAGAAACCTGTGTTTACCCCATTATAGAGGTGTTATTTTAAATAAAATAACCAAAGAACTGACAAGAAGGAACAAATGTCACAGCTTCAGTTTGACCTGGGCTTAAAATGAATAAGATTTTTAAAATTGAATCTTTTGTCCACTCTTCCCCATGATGCCCTCTCTTGTCCATTCTTGTGGGACAATTTCATTTACGAATGAATATCAGATTTTGCCTTTCCCCTATTTACATCCTATGATGGCTTCCTGTTTCTTCCATGGCATGCAACTCTTGGTAATCTGATGTCACCTGAGAGAAGGCTTCCTGGATTTCATTCTTTAAAGCAATCTTCACACAACCACCCTGTTTGCTATTCTTTCTAGCATAATCTGAAAATATTGTACTTCTTATGGTCTGTCCTATCACAACCAACCTTATGTCCATGAAATGTAACTATCACCAAAGGAGCCCTGTTTGTTATGCTCGCCAATGTCTTCCCAATTCTACAACAAGGGTTGGCACATGGCAGAGGCTGTCATTGTTGTGAATAAATTAATAATAATCTCTACATTTTCATAATATTTCTCCCATTTAGTAATGAAGAATCTTGTAAATGTTACTTTTGTACAACCAAATATACCAATTTATATTTGGGTATGGTTTTACTAACTTAATAATCTATTTAAAAAAAAAAAACCAGAATCTAATGTAATAAAAAAGAGGAGGCATGAAGTGTTCATGGCATCTATTCCTTGGAGTCTTTGGCCAGTGCTGTGAGCCTTTTCCCAGCACTAAATTCACAAATGTAAGAAAAATTAAAAATAAATTACCTCCTCCTCTTTTTTTCAACAGTACCATGGTCTTTGAGTGTTCCCCAAAGAGGGTACACAGGGTCAGTTTGCACATAACTAGCAAGGTTGAAACACTATTTCAGTTTTGTTGCAATCTTCCCTTTATGGGAAAGCTCATATTCCAATATTATTAAAAATGCAAACCAATAAGACATAAAATGGCTTGCTTATTGCTAACATTTATGCAAAACCACTTAAAATGTTAAAAATATTAATCTCCTACCCTATGTAGCAATTAATGCTGCACATAGGACTACAATTGTTTTTTTCCAGTGGAAAATCACTGGCAATCCACCTTCTCCTCTTCTACTTAATTAACACAACTATATATATCCTTCAAAGTCACAGGAAACCGTTGTAATTGCTTTTGTAAATTCAACTAGTCTCCAACAAAGAACAGATTTCTAAATTAAATGCAAGTAATTTGAAGCTTAAAAAAATCAAGAATATAGGCATTCTTACCTTGGTATAGTATGAGGTGATATAGAGGTCAGGAAAATAAAGAAAAAAGTAATAATTCCTGGGCCTACCTTTGATTCTGTGTTATCAAGAATATTTTTTTTTGTCAAACAAAAATCATGCAATACAAAACATAATTTAAAATAATTATAAAAAATATAAATAATTACATTTTGTAATCAGCCATTACAAAATTGTTGACAACATAGTTATGTACTGAATCAATTTGGAATCAATGACTCTGTGTGTGTGTATGTGTTTGTGTGTGTGTGTGTGTGTGTGTGTAGAATAGCCCTAAAGACACTGAGAAGCAGAAGAAAATAATTAAGGAGTACATGAAAAAGGTAGAAAGGGAAATTTGTATTTTTCACTCATTTACTTATTTCTATAGAAGACAAAAGAGAAACAATGGGAAAATGCAAGAGAGATAGACAGATCAGAGATGAGATGTACACTACTGATACTCATGTTTTGTGGATTCTGTATTTGCAAATTTTCCTATTTTGTACAATTTATTTATAAACCCCAAATCAATACTCATGATGCCTTTTCAGTCTTTGCAGATCTGCACATGTACAGAGCAATTAAAAATGAAGTCATGTGACACACATTTCAGAGTTGAGGACAAACAAGGAAATGCTCTGCCTTCTTCTATCAGTTCTCATCTCAAAAATGAATGTCTCATTCATGGAATATTTAGTGCTATGGTCTTTGATTTTTTGTTCTTTTTTGTCGGGGAGTTTTCATTTTAAAATGGCACCAACCACAGTGGTAAAGTGTTGTCTAGTGTGTTCTTAAGGGCAAGAAAACTGTGATGTGCCTTTCAGAGAAAATATTTGTGCTATATAACTCATTCATGCATGAGTTATATAGTATGGTTGGCTGTGATTTCAATGTTAATAAATTGGCACTGGATACTGAATATGTTGACTTACAGAGAAACACACATAAAACAAGTTATTTACTGATCAGTTGAAAATGTTGTAACCAAAGGCTTACAGGAACCTAACACAATATTTCCCCTAAGAGCAATAGTTTAGTATTTGCTAAATATGTTTTGTGGGGACTTTATAGAAAACAACTACCTCAATCAATATGTGTGTGTGGGGCTAGGGATGTGGCTTAAGCGGTAGCGCGCCCGCCTGGCATGCGTGCGACCCGGGTTCGATCCTCAGCACCACATACAAAGATGTTGTGTCCACCAAAAACTAAAAAATAAACACTAAAATTCTCTCTCTCTCTCTCTCTCTCTCTCTTTTAAAAAAAAATATGTGTGTGTATGTGTGTGTGTGTGTGTGTGTGTGTGTAACAGGAGGAAAATACACAAGATGAGAGTGCTAACTAATTTAGGGTTGGTCAAGTGTTGGTCACTTATCTAAAAACAGAATTAAAGTGAATAAATAAGAAGTAATATGATTAGATTAACTAATGTGATTAACTTGAGTATGGAAAATCCAAAGTGGAAAAGGTTCATAGAAGGTAAAGAGTGAGAGGTAATGTTTTACTCAGCTTTTTGTTGCTATGACCAAAATACCTGACAAGAACAACTGAAAGGAAGAAAAGTTTTTTCAGGTTCAATGTTTCAGAAATTTCAGTACCTGATTGGCTGACTCCAGTGCTCTGAGACTGAGGTGAAGCAGAACATTGTGATGGAAGATCTTGGAGGAGGAAAGTGGTCAGCTCATGGCAGCCAGGAAGGAGGAGGTGGGGAAGGGTGAGAGTTCTGGTACAAAATGAGCCAGGAATAAAATATAAACCCCAAAGACACTCCGAGTGACTGACTTCCTCCAATGACATGTTTCCTGCCAACAGTTACCTCCCAGTACAATGATCCTTAAAATTATTAATCCATCAAATGAATTAACCTACTGTTTAGCTTACAGCTCTCATAATCTAATCTTTCCTCTGAACATGGCTGCATTGTCTCACTCCTGAGCTCTTGGGAGACACCGTCCAAGAACAGTTAATCAGTAAGCCATTATTTTTTCTTTGATTTTTTTTTTATCAAAGGGAGAAAGTAAAACTTCTAACTTCCAGAACAGTTAACTTCAAGAGCATGTCTATGTTATGTATCTATTAGGTTCTATAGGCAAGGATTGTGCGAATGGCCCTAAGGGTCAAAGGCAGGGCACAAGAGCCCAATTCACATTTTACTTCTCACCCACTTTACTGGTCATCATTTTTAAGACAGGGAAAATAACATATCTGATAGGATTGTAGGGAGAATTCTAAAAGATAAAAAGTAAGAGATTATA
The DNA here is from genome assembly GCF_001458135.2 of Marmota marmota marmota. Taxonomy (NCBI): domain Eukaryota; kingdom Metazoa; phylum Chordata; class Mammalia; order Rodentia; family Sciuridae; genus Marmota; species Marmota marmota. The sequence continues at coordinate 51,173,806 of NW_026000037.1, forward strand.
AAAGAGTACATGGCATGACCACAAGGACTCAATAAATAATGTGATTATAGTTAACTGGACCCCCCAAACTCACAGTTGCTAAGAAACTCTGGGTTATTTTATTTCCTGCTCAGTGCTTTTTCCAGCATGCCATTCTGGGGCTATTGAGGTACCATTGTGGCTGATTCCCATCTAAATACCATCATGATTGTTGGTTGGCATAGTTTGTGTTGCCAACATATGCTGAGTCAAAGGAAAATAATATAAGCAGACTGTTAAAAGAAAAAGTCATATTTACATCAGTTTTTGTGTAACATAGAAGTTTACAAAAAATAGAAATAAGAAATCTTGCTGCTTTGCCCATCCCCTACCCAATTATCAGAATGCATAAGAAGAAATGGACATCCATTATGAGAATAAATACAACTTGTGTAAGAAATTAGAAATCTTACTTTCTCTCTTTGATAAAAAGAAAAAAAAAATGGTATACTGATATTTATCCAACAATGCTAAAATTCCTAGAAGCAATGGAACATTTTACCAAAGTTGGGGACAGACCTATCCATGGTAAAATTTGTTAGAATTTAAGGTGAATTATTTGATCTGACTTTTTATTTAAGGATATAATTGAATAAAAGAAAATTATAGTGCATTAATATGATGGTTAATTTTGTGTCAACTTGACTGGGCCATGGGTTCCCATGTATCCGGTCAACATTGTTCTGTGTGCATCTAGAAGTGTTTTTCTAGATGAGATTATATTTGAATCCATGGACTGAGTAAAGCAGACCACCCTCCCCAGTGCAGTGATGAGACCTCGTCCAATTCATTGAAGACTAGTTCATCTGAAGATAGAACAAAAAGGTTGTTTCAGATACAATGTGCTTTTCCTCTGCCTATTGTTTTCAAGCTGGCACATTGATCTTCTCTTGTTTTTATACATAGACTCTTCAGCTCTCTTGCTTCTCAGATTCCTGGGCTCTAACAAGAAAAACACCATCAGCTCTCCCAAGTTTCGACTTTCTGACTCAGACTCGAACTACAACACTGGCTTTCCTGGTTCTCCATCTTGTTGATCACAGATCTCAGGATTACTCAAGTTTCATAACTGCATGAGATAATTTCTTATATCATAACAATTCTCTCTCTCTCTCTCCCCACACACACACACACACACACACACACACACGTCTCTGTGTGTGCATATATATATATATATATATATGTACATATATATACATTTTGTTTCTCCTGACTAATAAAATGACCTTCCCTATCAGATCAGATCAACATGAACCTATTTAGAAATTCTGTGTCATATGTGATTAATTATAATTTTTAATAATTGATTGCTTTGCATGTCAGATGGAATGATTCAGAGTACAACTGCTATTTTAAAATATTTGGCCAATCTTGTCTTTATCAAAATGAGTGGTGCAGAACTGGTAAATACAGTCTACAGATATTATAACACTGTACTCGGAATTAGAACAGATAACATTGAAAAGTACTTCAAAGAATGTTGATTTCATTCCCCGCCCTCTTTCAATGGGATTCTGGCAAAAAAAGTTTATATTTTCATCTAGGACAGCTTAATATTTTAAAAAAGAGAATATTTCTTTTTAAATCCATTCATTTAACTGCCTACTTTTGTATTAAATATAAACCACTTCGTGTCAGTCTTGCTAGAAGCAAATATGTCTGTAATATAACTTCCCGTAATGGATTCATTGGAAAAAGTGACTTGTTTTCATTCCAAAACAAATAATGGTACATTTTAGTCATTTATATTGACTTTGAAATAGGTATATTTTCATGACTAGCATTTATACTCATTCCTAAAGAGCTGACTAACAAAGAATGTTAGTGTCGATTTCTGAAGTATTTCATCAATAAAATAGTGTGATTGTTGCTGTTTGTTAATTTTATGGTCATAAAAATTGGAGCATTTCATGAAAGGAGATGAGACTATACTTCAATGAATTGTCCCAAGTGCACACCATTTATTATGCATTTGAAGGCTAATGAACTCGACCATAAAAATCCACCTCATTGAATTTCATAAATATTACAAATAGGTAAGGAGCCTCTAAATAAGTCATCAGATTTGTTAAATCTAAATGTTTATTTTTATCTATTTGTAGAATAAGATGAAGGCATTTCTCACCATCAGAGTGTAAGGTTAATGCAAGAGAATACTATTAAACTCTCATCACTTAAGCATGATAACTGACTCCTGTGCCTATATAATGTTTTAAAGCTATTTTTAGACCATTTATGCTTTTCAATTTATACTAAACATCCACCAAGAGATTTCCTATTAAATTTAGTGCTATATTTTAAATGATCGGCACAACTTGATTTTAAATAAATTTTAGTGCAAAAGTAATTTATTTTTTTTTAAAAATAATTTTTCTTAGTGCATCACTGGGTCTGAAGAGTAGCTTCCGAGTTAAAATCATTAAACTTCTTTTAGAATCACCAAGCGGCTAAACTTTGCTGGGTATAATGTGAATTCTAAGGAGTTAATCAGTGCTAAAATGATAAAACTCGTGTGCTTCTTTATTTCTTGTGGATGAAAATGATTTAAAAGTGTCAATATTTCACAAAATGTTATGGAAACAACAGAAAATTTTCAAGTAAGAATCAAAATGATTTTTTCTTTTCTGGTGAAATTCTTAATTCTCCCAGAGTACTGTTGGTTGGAATACTATTTTGTGAAGGACTGCATCTGGAAATCTGGATGTTTATGACAGGGAAAGTTGGAATTTTACCTGGAAGGAGTAGATGACAGTTGGGAATGAGTGGCTGACTCACCAAGGAAGGCAGAAAGCTGAGGTGGAATACAAAGACGCTATTGATGGCCTTTGTCTGTGGCAGACAGAAGCCTAAGGGAAGGGTGACTGCTCTCTTCTGGTGTCATGAATGTCACATGATAGAAAGTTTTATGTTTGTTTCTGACATTAGGCAAACAAAACCCTTTTGAGTGCTGAATTAGGCTCTTGTTTTGAGGCTGCAAGCTGCTACTCATTCCTATTGATGAGTCCTGATCTGATTGCTGCTCTTTTCATTTTGATGGTGTTAACTGTGTGGGGAATGTGGGTAAGAGGCCTGCGACAGGACCACCGACCCTATCTCCCTTGAGTTCACATAGCTTGTGGAATTTTCTTTCTTTCATTTTCTTTTTTTTTTTTTTAATTTTTTTTTCAGGGAATGGGGCCGTCTCAGGAGCTTCCCAATCTCTTTGCTAAGATGAACAATAAAAGTTAGGCCTTCTAAAACCAGTTTAGCAAAAGACCCTTTTTTCTTTTCCCTCTGGAGAAGGATACAACACTATCACCACGATTCAGCTTTGCTTGTCTGTGTCTGTGCAAATTGTGAGGGAAAGAGTGCTTTGAGGGAGCCCTTCCTGTTCCCTTTGGTCCCTGTGATCTGAACTCACTTGAGGTTCTGAGGTTCAAAATTCGATGACTTGGCAGGAAAAGATAAATCTGCTTTTTAAAGGCACGGTAAGGATTGTATTCTTGTGGAGGGAGTCATAGATTGGAAAATCGAAAGTCATTTTTAAATCCCTTGATTATGGTAGTCTTTTAAATGTATACATTTATTTAGAATTAAAAGAATCTAGAGAAATGAGAATAATTTCTTCTTTCCATGGCCAGACTTTGAAGTGGAGAAATGTGGAACTAAAAGCAAATAGCATAACCTGTTTTAATCAAAAGGAGTCTAGCAAGAAACAATCAATTAAAGAACAGTCTGATTCTCTGCGACATCAATGTATGAAAATCTGTTAGACGCCAGATTGTGTCTCAAGACACATATGATGAACTGAACAAAATGACCTGCTAATAGCTTTTACGGGTAATAAATGCATCATGTTATTGGTAATTCTGCAGATGGTAAATCAAGCTAATATCGAAGCTGAAACAAGCTACTTGTTAAATATAGCTCAAAATGTTCTTCTCTGTTATTCAAGAGCTGTATTGCACAGAAAAGAAAGATGATTACTCCTTATATTTCTAAGCATCTTAAATGGATAAACATTCCCTTTTGCTATAGAGGCATTTTAATTTTTAAATCCTTTGGAGAGAGCATGCCTGAAATAAATCTAAGCTGGGAAACACTATGTTTATTTAGATTATGAGCAGAAACTAAAATGTAAAACCTGTGCTGAAATTGAAGTGGGACACTATTGCATAGGATGCACATTAAGTGGTATTTCCAATCAGCATTTGGAAAACTGACCTGGTAGATTTGAACCTTTGAGCACAATGAACATTAACAAATGATGGAAGGATGAACATGCCATTCATATTGTTGACTCTCTTAGACAGTCTAATATGTGAAGAATACTGTTTATTGTTATAAGATCTGAAATAGCAACACAATTCTAGGGGAAAAAGAGAGGAAAGAAAAGAAAAAACAGAACAATGGTCGAAGAGAGCACTCTTATTGATAATAAAAATTGGTAAAATCATTGGTATTGGCAACTACCAATGATATACAGAAGAAATTCAATTAAACAAGAGAAAAAAATTGGCTTTGCATATGGATGTTTTAGATAATAGAATCCCAAAGTGGGATCCTCCCACCTCTCAGTTGGTTAATTTTAACGTGAAATTATTTAGTTGGGTTATCTATGTGGTATATAAGTAAACTCAGTAGTTTGTATTAACTAGTGATAAAATTAGTTCTAAGCGAGTATTTTTACAAAGTGCAATTTCAGATATATATGTATATATATTAAATTATTTATAACAGTTTTTATATAAAAGTAATTTAAGGTATATTTATGTTTCAGACATTATTTTCATGTATATGTATACATATGAATGTATGTGCACAAATATACAGATATATATATATATATATATATATATATATATATATATATATATAATATTTTATGAATTACTAGCTTTATGGTAGTTGTAAGAAACCACAATAGATTATTTGGAGTAAAAGAAATATTTCTTTTTCTCTATAGGAAGGTTATATATGTCCAGTGAAAAATTTGTAGTGTGAGGCTGAGTGCAAAATCTAATGTGTTTGCAAAATGGATGTATTTCAGATCTGCACTTACCTGTTACCTGTAACATCTTAAAAGAAAATCAGTTTAATGAAAATCAGTTTAATGTCGTAAATTTCTAGTTTTCTAATGATAACAAATTGTTAGCTATTTACCAATTCTATGATATGAGTTTGAAGACAGGCACAGCTATCCTAATATTTAGCAGTGAAAGAAAGGTGAACTATCATGTTGTTGGAGGAACAAATATTTATACTCCATTAGTATCCATTGATTCACTACAGAATCAGAAATTTATAATAAGATTATTGTCATTACAAACTGCAGTCCTTCAAATTTCTCTAAGTATTCCTTTTCAACAAGAAAAAGAAGCCCAATGTCTTCCTTAGGTCTTTTTAAGGCGTTTAGTCAATACCATTTCTCCTCTTTGTCTGTCTTCCCCAATAATTCAATTGCTTCTAGCACCATGAAAATGGTAATAAAGAGGTAATACTTTCTCATTTTTTAGGATGTTTTCAACTCAAAGTAATAGAGAATACAAGTGAAAGTGATCTAGACAATAAAGACTTTTATTTTTTTACATAACAATGTTTCCAAAACTAGGCAGCCCTGGGGTTAGCTCACTAGCTCAACACTAGGAACTTAGAATGTCTTTCCTAGCTCTGCCATCTTCCATATATTAACTTCTTCTTTTAGGTGAGTTTTCTTTATATGTTCCAGATGGTAACCATAGTTCCTTACACTGGAGATGACACTACACAAAAGTAAAAAATAAAAAAATAAAAAATAAAGAGAACAAAGAAAAGTGTTAAACAATTATGTATATAGCATACATCTTAGCCCTCACTTTGAACTTTTAAAAAAGTGGAAAAACTTCTCAAAAATTACCCAGCAGATTTTACCTTAGCTGTCATTTGCAAAACTTGTACCACATACTCAGTCCTAAACCAATCACTATGTCTGGGTAATAGTAATCAGATTACCACTCTTGGCTCCAACCAATCATGAGCCAAGCCTGAAACAGGGGAAGGACAGTTTCACCCCTTGGAATCTGGGGTGGATAGTGGTAGAAAGGGATGACAGAGTAAACTAACAGAGTAAAAGAAAGAAGGGATTCCAATTAGAAAAAAAAATCCATTGGGTCACTTGACTGCTAAAAACAGTAGTTTTAAAAATGAATTTTAAAAAAGACAATTTCTCTACCATATAAAAATAGTGGGAAAAAGCAGCATAAAGAAATCAGACCATGACTAGGGTAGGTACTTTGGGGTGTCTTAAGGAACCACGCTCCTTTGACTTTCCTCATCTACCATCTTTCTGTGACCTACATCCTCAAGAACCCCTCATGAAAAACAAAATGGTAACCGGAATGCAGCCCTCACATCCAGTTTTTGGATAAGAAATAGAATTAAAGATGGGAATGAAGGAAGAAAAGGTTTAAAATTGCTATTGATATCTTTTTTTGACCCCACATTTCACTACATGAACTTATCTAGTTGCAATGAAGGCTAGAATATATAGTATTTTAGCTGAGAATGTTGACTTCCTCAAGTAAAAGGTAGAATTCTTTTATAAGAACACAAAAAGGGAATGGAAATAAATGAATTCCTAATACAATTTGACACAGGGATCAATGGTCAATAACAAAGCATATGCTGTTCCCAAAATAATTTTAATGTCAAGATCAAGTTACAAAATATATTTATACATATTTTATATCTTGCTATGCAAAGAAAGAATTATATTCATAAAATATGCTAAGATATAATTGTTTAACACTTTTCTTTGTTTTAAATGCTTCTTACTATCTAGAAATATTATGAAATAGAGGATGGAAGAATCAGATTTAATACAAATTAGATAGTCATTCCATGAAGTTAAATAGAATTTTTCTGTATCCTTATCCATTTGAGACAGGGTAGGGGTGTTGATGGAATTGCAGTAAGAGGCAGTGTTAAAAAGTGGAGGAATTACTTCACATTTCTTCCTACAAAATATGTCGAAGTTATTATCAGGAGATACTCTGCTGGCAACTACCAAGAAAATGAAAACTAGGAATGCAATGAAAATATGGTCATCGTGTTGGGTTTACATTTTTAGCAAAATCAAACACACATATGTACTTTTAATCTTGGTTAGAAAAATGTAGTGAAAGTGCCATTAAGTATATGCTGAACTCCTCACATGAGCAGCCACTTTCTGGAACAATGGGCTATAATTAAATATTCCAGAGTAAACGAAACCCATATTGTTCCCTCACCTTAGTAAAAAATGTAGACAAGTTCTATTAAGATATATAGATACCTAACATGCTTTATTTTTTTCCAATTGGTAAATAAAAGAAATGATTATTTTTTTTTTATTTCTGGTAATCAACTCTTTACCTTGGAATATCAACTTAGTTATATAGATCTATCTGCCAGTAGACTTCACTCTTCCAATTAGCTCAACAGAAAAAGTATGCATGAATAGATCCTCTAAATTTAAAAAAAAAAAAAAGTATATAAATCTGCTAAGAATGCTTCTTCCGGGCACATCAGGTAGGTTTTTAAAAAATAATAATAATAAAGTTCTAAGACAACAATGTAATGCGATGCATCCATTGATAAGCCACAGGAGCATGAGTAAAGTGGACAGGTGGAGGACAGTCCGTTCAACAAGATGAACAAAGTGGGCTTTCTTTGGTGTAGAGAATTCTATGAGTAAATTAGTCAATTTTTAAGACTTCTGCAAAAGCTTAATTACCTTATTGTACATCAGGAACCAGACTTTTCTTCTCAATTCCTTTCTTAGATGTATGTACAATTCATGTTTTCTTCTATGTAAATTTCTAGTTTTGTAGCATGGAGAGGAATATCCTCTGAGCATCAAAGAGTTGATATAGTTGACAATAGACCTGAATTGTGCTTCAAGCGCTTCTATTTGTACTGGAGATATGATCCCAGTTTTCATTCCAATTTTTCTCACACTTATAATGAAGCTACGATATTTTTACAACTACCCTTCCTTATATTCAAACACCAGAATACTAATGATATTTTGGTGATAGTGCTGACGACTGTACAGGCAATGCTTCTGTATTTAGTGGCATCTCCTTACAACATGGTTTGCTAAAGATCACAGTTCAGTCTGAGATGTGCCCATTGCTTTACTTTCTCCAGTAGGATTTTGTTCCTGACATTATCAGAGGAACATCATTATATTTTGGTCTCTTTTATAAGACAGGTTTACACTGTGAAGTCCAGAGAGGAGGTCTTGAATTATTACTAAATCACTTGTCACTGTAATTATGAAACGTTTTACTAATTCTTCTTACATTCATGAAATATTGGTTTTGAGTTATTAACTGTGAATAATGAGTAAAATAAAAACATAAAAACTTTCAAACTTCTGTCACTTCTAACATTTTGAGATTTTACTGTCACTGACTGATGTGGAGGTAACCTATTTACACTGACTCAAACTTGTTGACATTTAAGTGTTAAAAAAAAAAACACTATCTAAGCAGTGGAAAGAATATAGGAATGACATTCACTAATATTTCCAGCTGTCAACAAGTCGGGATTCTTACTAACTGTGAGCCCTTGAAGTACTGGGTGCTTTAGATGGAGTGAGAAATACTGTTACTCCAGGTTTTACTTTTTTTTTTTTGGTAACCATATAGTGTCTGAACTAATTAGCAAAATATGTATTTTTCCACGTCTCCTATCTCTAATGTGCATGATCCTCCCTTTAAACAATAGCAGAAAATAATATTTTCAGGCATTTAACAGACAGATGGAATAGGTGATCATTCACATGAAAACCAAGGACACCACCATCCCATAAGAAAGAATTTAATTAAAGATCTATTTTTAGTAAGTAGGTAAGTAGTAGCACAAACTGTAAAATGTTCCTACACACACTAAATCATGGAAAAAAGATTAAATGAGTATTCTTTTCTTTTGTCTTGCTGAGGAAAATATAACCTTTCATTTGAACATTGAAAGAAAACACCCCCACTGATGTTTCAGTAGCATGTCTACCCCTGCATGTATCCACTCTTACTGAAATGAGTGGGTCTGTCTCTCTACATCTCCTGGCTTCTTGTTTTCTAAGAAGACGAAAAGGCAGAAAGACAAAAATGCAGGGGAGTAAACAAGGCACCCATTTTCCTTCTCAGTAATAAATTTAATGAAAAAGCAGTTCCTATGCATCTCATTGTCATGGGAAAGGATGTTAATACTTGCTAAGAGTGCAGAACTTAGTGACTAAGTGTTTTGCACTAACCAGCCTGACCTTTGTTCCTAGCTCCACCACTTACTGATTGTATAAACTTAGCAAATTACTGGATTTCCTCATGCCTCAATTTTCTCAGCTGAACAAGAAAGATAATAATAGCTAACAATCTATTGTTTTTTGTGGGATTACAGTGTTTAGAACAATGTGTGGCACATACTACCAATCACCATATTGCTCACTGTTCTTATTGCTTCTTCTTTGCCCTGGTCTTACTCTCGGAACTGCTTTGAATAATTTTGGAAGGTGGCAGGGTTTCTCAGTAGTGCTTCCACACTGCCAATTTCTCTTTTGTATTCTTCAGATTTTGTTATACATGTGTATGTTGTTTATTAAATTACTCTAAAACTTAGCTACTTTAAAAGCAACATATGTATTTTTTTAATCTTTTTTTTTTTTTTTGTGGTGCTGGGGATTGAACCCAGGGCCTTGTGTATATAAGGCAAGCACTCCACTAACTGAGCTATCTCTCCAGCCCTTCATGTTTCAATTTCTCTGCATTTAGTTCGAACTTTCTGCTGAATAATAGTCTGTCAACTGGGACTATGGTATTATCTGAATGTCAAATAGGACTATGGCATCATCTGAAGTTAGAACTCACTAACATGACCAGCTGCAGAGTCATAAGGCAATCTCAGGCAAGGTCCAGGTGGTGAAGGATAGCAGGTTTCCAATGACTACAGTTAATTTGTAGGTTGTCTTTCCATTTCAGTAATACTGTTTCTTAATTTATTAAGCCAGATTTTTTATCCTATTTTGATAAAATCACGCCTAAAGTGTACTCATGTAAGATTAGACTTTACTAATGTCTTGGGAGGAGATAGAGATGGATTTATATCACAGAAAGCAAAAAAAAAAAAAAAAATCAATTGAATATTACACTTTTTATGTTATTCAAAGAACTCCATAAATAAGGTTTTACAATATCAATTTGCACTAACCTGCATCATGAGAACTAGCTGGGGTCTCCTTTCATTCTCTCTCATCTTTTCTCTTCATCTGCTTCCCTCTGATTGGCAAATTCAACCCACTGTACAGCAATTAACCAATGTTCAGTGGCTGTTCCCCATCTAAATTAGTGGATTTGATACTAATGTACTCTAAAGAATCAAAAATCTTTACATTTAATAGCATTCAAATACTTAGAAAACTATTATTGTATTAAATAGCAGTGATATTTCTTAAATTTACTTTAGGTGTTTCAATTCTTATTAGTTTTTACTTTTGGGATTTCTGTAGTTCTATAATATAGAAATTTGGGTGTGGGCTAATTCGGTTTTTAACAATTAAACTAGTTTTATTTAAGCTGCTTATTACCTGCCTATTTATAATATTGAAAACCTTCAATGTAAGGTTTTAAAAGTTTTTATTATTATACGTATTCCTATCATTTTTATGTTTCCTCACCATGTTGAGGTGTGAACAATTAGGTTCATTTCAGACATTTGAAGAAGAAGAAAAGTAGAGTGTATAAGGACTCAGAACAATGTCCAGGTCTTTTGTCAAATATTCTCTGACCTTATTTAATTATATTTCTATAGGTACTTCTAACTTTTATTTTGCAATTTAATGTGCCATTTCCTTTCCTTTGTAGCTAAAGTTGTGATATAATCTGCTATTAATTTAATTTGTCAAATTTAAAATCTTTATCATCTCTTTCAAAATTCTAATTGTTGAAAATTGAAAATTACACCATGAGAACTTAATTCTTTGCACTAAAGATTTACAGCAATCCCACCCAAAACCAAACAAATGTTTTGAAGGAGACTGTATTAAAGATTTAACTAGTAATGGTAAAATAAATAAATAAATAGATAGATAGATAGATAAATAAATAAATAAAATGTTTCAGACCAACCATACACATAGGAGAAGAAAAGGAATAAACAAAGCAAGAGTATTATATATTAAAACAAGAATTGATATTAGTATGTGAGACAGAAATATATGAAGGGAGCAGATCACTAGAGGGAATGTTGTAAACTTTCAGATTCTTAATCATATTTTACAGCAAAATAAAACAAGAAATCCTTGGTGTTTCAAATAATATCCATCACTGAACTGTTTTCGTGAGCTTAATGATTGATATTAACTTTTATTTTCCACATTTTGGTTGTCCATGATAACTTTTTCATTTACACAGTCAATTATGTTTTACAAATTTAACTTGTAATAATAAGAGTGCCCTAACTTCAACTATCTTTGTTGACATTATGCTTCATTCAAATCAGCTAAAATATTTTAAATTCAAAAGAAAAAGATACTAGCAAAGGGCAGACTAATGTATTAAATTACCTGAGAGGAAAAAGAAAATCTTTTTTGTTTCAATTCACATTAGCACTAACCTTTTGAAATTCAGGACAAAAGTGATAGGTATCATTAGCTCTTTGCTAGACAGTGTTTTTTCTTCAGAAAATGTTAGCAAATTTCCATTGTTAAAATAACTTTTTCCTTTGACAAGCACAGAACTGTATACTTCACATAATCACCATGTACATGCCATCAAGGAGATGTTCAGAAACTGGACCCAGTATTAATAAAGAAAAAAGACTTATTATTGTCATTTCTCATTCTATTTCAACCCAAGGAGTGTTTTTCTTTTCCATTCTCCATTTAACAAGGTTCTTTGTATATCTACTGATTTTTTTTCCCTCCATGTTAAATAACTGTCTCAATGCTCCTAAGTTTATCTTCTCCAGACACTTTCTAGGAATTACTGGAACATTCTGAATTTCAATAGGATCTTGTTACTGGCAGTGATGCATATATCCCATTTTTCTATTTCCTTCTCATAGCAATAGGAAACTCAGAATAAATATATTAAAAAAACCAAGGTGACAAAATAATCAGCCAAAACTCACCTGGTCAACAGTTGCTGTATGAAGCAAAAGTCATCAACTAATTATAAAGATTTGTATATGTCTGTTTTTCCCTTCTTAGCACACAAGCTAATAAAATTTGTCATTAGAACAAAATATATCACTAAATCACTTAGGGAAGAACTCATAGAATCTTTACTCAGATGCAAGCGTCATTCTTCCAGGCTACTGCCCTATGTGAGATAATAAAAAATAACTTCTTGTGAAATAATAATGCACTTCTACAATGATAATCAAAATAACATGATATTTCAGGTATTATTTTATCTAAATATTTTGTATATATTAACTTTTTCCTTAATGATATTAAATATGAGTAAAATTAATTATTATGGACCAATTGTTTATTACATTAGCAGGCTTCTGATAAGAAATTTATACCATATCTATAACATAGCCCTATGAGGTAGCCACTATTATTATTTTACTCATGAAGAAAAATACTGAGAGATTAACTTATGTAGAAGTTACAGAAGTTGTTTTATCACCTTGGTTTTTCAATATATAAATATTATATATATATAATTTATATTATTTTATATTATATATATAAATTAGCTAGAGTGGGAAAAGGAGAGTTATTGTCACACCCAAGAACAGCTCACACAGTGGAAGGGAAAAGACCTTCAGGATTGGAATGGAAGACCCAGAGCCATCCAAATCCAACCCTTAGCAGCTTTTGTCAACTCTGAACATCTTGATTCTTCCATAACCTAAGAAAAATAAGTGAATTTTCTCTTTCCCCTTCAACTTGGCAAACCTAGGAAAGACACTGAATGAGAGTACTACTAATGAAGTTTCACTTCAGATACTGTGTTAAAAATTTTACACTCCACAAAATTCCAAATGGCTGGTTATTATTATGCCCATTTTTATTTTAACAGAGAAGGAAAATAAGCTTAGAGAGGTCAAGGGGCTTGCCCAAGTTGCAGTAGTTAGTAGGTGACTGTTCTTGCTTTCCAATTAAGGCAGTGTGACAAAGATCCCATCCCTTTGCAACTATTCCATCTGCACTGTCGCCCACTGACCTGGCCTAGGTCTCAAACCTGGCAATGAATCAATTGCACTGGCCAGGCCAAAGTTATTATACTGGCTCTATCTAGGTCCCATGCCAAACCTGGAAGCAGAAGACTTACATCTGTCACAGAAAGAACTGGCCATTTCAAGGAACTTCCCTGAGATTATAGGGCCGTAACTTGGAATGTCAGTAGGAATTTAGATTTGTTAATTCCAGAGTCCAAATTCTTACCTTACTTATACTATCTTTAATAGCATCTTGTGTTGCTATCTCATTTTACAAATGAAAAAGTCTACATGGCAAAATCTAAATTTCCCCAAATTTATGTGGAAAAAATTAGAGGGAAACAAAACTTGATCTACATCCTGTCATCCCTTAACCCAAAGCTTTGCCCGCCCTTCTCAGCTTCTTTGTAGTAGTTGATGAAATGTTTCTATTATAACTATTTCTAAAGAAAGCTGTTTCAAAGACTCCCATCTGAGAAACTGAGAAAGCTCAAGCATTCCGTAGTAAAATCAGGTCTGTATTTAGTTTCTGTTCTAGTTTGCTAGGGTTGCTGTAATGAAGTACCACAACGTGGTTGTGAAACTACAGAAAGTCATCATTTCACAGTTGTTGAGGATAGAAGTTTGAACTTCTAGGTGTGGACACGGTTGATGTCTTCTGAAAGCTGTGAGGGTGATCTCTCCATTTCGTTCTTGTAACTTGTAATTATTGTCTTTTGCTGGCAGTCTTTGGTGTTCTTTGGCTTGTAGATATGTCACCCCCATCTCCTTTTTCGTAGTCTCATTGTATTCCTCCCATGTCTACCTGTGTTCCAAGTTCCCCATTTTATAAGGACACCAATCATATTGGATCAGGTAGCCCAACTCTTCTCCAGTATAACTTCAACTTCATTAACCACAATGCAACAACTCTGTTTGCAAAAAATAACACATTCTGAGGAAGTCGGGGTCAGGATTTTAACCTGTGAATTTTCTGGGACACCAATCAATCCAGACCACTTTTTCCAGTAGGGAAAAAGTTCAAGGAAATTGACCTAGTTTTTCTGCTAAGGAAACGTACTATAATTTACTTTTATTAATGCTAAAGAGAGAGGTAGATAGAAAATTAGCCCAAGAGCAGTCTGGAAGAAAGTTATGAAAATTGGAGTGTGGGAAAGAGTATGGGATATAGCAGAGGCATATCATGGTGGTCAGAGCAGGTGTAGAAGGACTTTGATTGACTCTTTGGTAGTTGGTTCAGATCTTAGATGCCTCTGAGGTATAAAGCAAATGGTATGGCCAAAGCACCAGGAACAAAAACTCAACTTTGACCTCGTTACTGAAGATTACTCATTGGAAAATGTGGTTAAGGGAAAAAAAGGGAGAAATAGAAGAATGGGGAGATCAAATATTAAGATGCAGAGTCATTCTTGAATTCATCAAAAGGGTTAGTATCATTATGAATAACATCTTTGGAACTACTTTTATTCAACAAACCACTTCTGAATATTTAAAATGCAATTAGTGACTTTTTAAATATACATTTCCGGGAAGCCAATTGGGTCTAATCAGCTTTGTCTAAAACATTTTCTTTGGAATTTATAAATAATGATGATCTATATAATATAAGCAGAAGCCTCATATTAATGGGTTCTTAAATTAGTTAATACATGTAAAACATTTACAGTAGTGCCTGGCACATAGGAATGCTATATAAGTATATGCTACTATTAGTTGACTTTTAATCCTTTTTAGGCAAATGAAGGAAGATATTAATGGACTGGAGTGGATTTTCTCTGAGCTCCTGCCACATGGAAGAATTTATTTTCAGATGTCCATGTTCCAGTGAAAAAAATATACATTTGGAAATAAAAACCTCAATATTGATAAATGAAAAGAGCAGATTTTTTTTTGCTATTTCATGCTCTACCCATTCATTCATTCACTCAATATACAGTTGACAAATTAAATGTTTACTCTTTTTAGCATTCTAACCGATCACTAAAACTCATACCAACTCCAAAATATGTTGGATCATAAGATATTAGTTTGATATAAATGTTTCAGAAAGTGAAAATTTAAAATATTTTTATTTTTATTGATATTAATTTTGAATTGACCATATTCATCTTAGTATTGCAATGAGGGATTATATTAAGTAATTTTGTTTTACCTAACATTAAGCCACTATATTGTCATAGTTTAATAAAATTTCTCAGGGCTATACTCAAATCCATAATGATGGTAACATAGTAGACATAAATCATTTCCTATTGGTGCTATCAATTGCTTTTTAAATTCATGTGTAAATGATTTTACTGAAAGTTTTATACCAAATCTCATTTGCATAACTTTTGTATATTTTGCTTTTGTGTGTTGCTTGCTTATTTTAGGTGCTCAATTAACATGTTCAATATTGTTTTATGTGGCTTTAGGTGCACTTACGTGTAGAATCTAAAAATGCTGATTTTAGAGAAGGTCAAGATGGAATAGTGGTTAATACGTGTTAAGGAGAATAGCGGGGAGGTGAGGATGGTGAGAGAAGAGTTGGTAGGCACAGTGTTACATTTAGAGAAATAATATATGGTGTTTCATCACATAATTGGTTACCAATTATAAACTGGATTATTTTGAAATAGTGTGAAGGATTTTGATTATTAGCAGAAAGAAATGATATTTAATGTGTATCATAACACAATGTATACATGTATCAAAAACATCACACTGTACGCCTACATATATACCATGATTATGTGTTAATCAAATATGAAATTTAAAAAGTGAATTGAGAAAATTCTTATGATATGAAAGACTTGGTGAGCACCCATACAAGGTGACTTGCTTTTGAGAGGAACGAATTTTCATTAAAAAAAGTCTTACTTTCTATATAGGCAAGTATGGTAACAAGGGTCATCTACTCTCATTTGGTCTCTCCTCTCATTTTCATCTTTTGACACTGACTTTTGCTATTGCAGCAAGAAAATCTGAACCTGATACTCTGTTCTTTTTGCCAGAGTGAACCAGTATTAGCATAGATATTATAAACTGATGCTGGGCCGTGATACGTTCTTGGCATTATAAGCAAATTAGTTAAGAACAACTAAAATAATGCATGTTACTCAACCATGTATATGTTTATAAAATTCACTTATCTTTATATATTTGAATACATGTGTTTTGAAAGTTAGTTACAAAGTAATATTTTGGTTTGTATTTTAAATGGAAATTTTAAAAATTGTATTTCTGATTTGAATAAAATGCCCTATAAGTCTTTCTATTTGGGGCTTTGAAAAGTAAGCACCTAAGCAAAAAAAAAAAAAAAAAAAAAAAAAAATCAGTTAATGTAAAAGTTACATTGAAAATCCTTTTAATTATTTATAAAATACTGTACATGTGACTGTCTACATATAAAATATTTGTATTTTATATGTGTATTTCAATGTCATTTAAATGCCTTTAAGAATGAGCAAACAGCACCCATGACATAAACTCCTAGAGGGTATAAAAGGAAAAATTCATGACAGTTATTAGTGACAGTAAGGAATAGTTTATTTAAGAGGCAGTGCTACAATGGAGGTTCTACAGTGGGAAGACCAATTAGGCCTTAATTCAAAAACAACAAGAAACAACGGGAATTTAAAGCCACAGAGCAAGGTTGAGGTCAGTGAATAGAAAATAAGAAGGTTAGTGGATAAGGTTTGGCACAACTTGACAAGATTCTTGCTGAAGATGGGAGAGGATGTTGGGATAATAGAAGTAAGGGAAGAAGAATTTAATCAGATATCAAGGTTGGTCACATATCAAGGGAGGGAGATTTCCACTGAACTGCTTCATCAGGTGTCTCGCTAAAACAGCACTAAGCAGGCCAAGGACAGAGCGACCAAGGTTGGGAATCAGTCAAAAGCATGACTCTGTGGAGTCTGATTCAAGTTTGGTCAAGGAGAAAGCTTTATTTCATCAGTAGGCTAGCAAATAAAACTCATGACATATTTAAAATTATTTCCCTTTCTCCCTTTCCTAGCATGTATTGTAAAATTAAAAAAGAACTACATGAGTTTATGAGAGAACTTCATGGTATTCTAATTTTCTTAATTGCTTTGTGTGGACATAGAAGCAAAGTAGATCAAAAACCAACCACCACAACACTAATTGCAAAAAAAAAATGTAGATGAATGATCTCTTTTTCCTGCTTTCATAACATAGTCTCAGAATGAAATAGACATTATTATTGCTGTGTGTATATACATGACTGCATGACCAATGTGATTCTGCAACCTGTATACTGAGAAAAATGAGAAATTATATCCCATCTGATTCAAATGTATGATATGTCATGGTCATTGTATTGTCATGTGTAACTAATTAAAACAAATAAAAAAATAAAAAAGGTAGTCTCTCTACATGTACACAAAACAATTTAGTAAAGCATATGCTTAGAATGTTAAATGGCTAAAAATAAAGCTAGAATTTAGTTCAATTCCTGAATTTTATTTTGAATTATTGTTTTCCTAATATTGTGAAAACAAAGCTTAGCTCCACTGCCAATGTCTATCAGCTTCTTAGTACCTTAAAAACAACTATTCCTGATATGATAAAGCTAACAAGTCCACAAAGTAGAACTGTAAAGAGTCCTTCATGTAAATTAATTATTCTTTAGTTGTACATATTTATGGGCACAGTATGTTTACAAAGTAAAGTGATCAAATCAGGGTAAGTAGCATTTCCAACTTTTAAATATTTAAACAAAATTTTTGATCAACCTGTAATCCTCTACCTCCCATTCTAACTTAGAAACACCATGATGTTCTCTAAATAGAGAGAAAGAACTCTATTTGGTATTTCTTATAATTACCAAGGAGTGAATTAATTTGATATAATCTCCCTTATGTGTGGAGCAGCTTTAGCAAATGAAGTTTGGCCTTCCATGCTGGTTCCTAGGAAAAAGAAAAGGCCCCCAAATTCCTCTCTCACGTGTTTCAGAATATTTGAAATTTATTAGTAGGCAACCATTTATTTTTTAAAAAAATATAAATAGATTGAAAAATGCTGCATTTTCATGGCAGCTAAACTTTCATTGCAAATTAAAAGATAAGGTCAGATTTGGGGATTGAAGAGCCATGAATTTCTATTTTCCTACTGAAGTTGAACAGGGCAGAAGCTCCAGGGTAAAAGCACTGATAAAAGAACTGGAGGTTTCTTTGGCGCATTTTAAGACATCGTTTTTCCTTTCAAGTTCTGAAAACTTGGTATCACTGAGCTGAAGGCCAACATTTCCTTTCTTCCTTTCATCTGAAGTCCTGGCCACCTCCAAGCACTAGGGAAAGGCAGTGTCATCTCCTTCAATCCTAGCCCTGGGGACAATGCTCTTCTCCTTGTTCCCAACCCCTGGTCCTGGGCCCAGTCCCCAGCCTCCATTGTCCAGTCAGGTCTTAATTTCTGTGATGGATCTTTACTCTTCCTTTCTTTCACTGCATATAGTTTGCTTTTGAGGAAATCCTTAAAAAGGGCAAGGGTGAGAGACGGTGGAAACCGGTGGAATGAAGGACATGCTTGGGAAAGGAATTGAATTTTTGAATCAAATTGTCCTTTATTGGAAGCCTTGCTCCTAAAGCGGAGTTTTATTTTGCTAGGAATATTTGGACAACTTGTTTTTCTCTGAGGATCTAAAATCTTCTGGTACTAAATGGAATTAGTAATAATGACAGTGTTTCTTTCAGAAGACATAAGAAAGAAGCAGTGCAAGTAAAATCCTAGGTTTCTGTCATCTTCTCTACTTCATCTCTAATGAAACAAATGACCCTTCCACAGCATCTTCCTTTGCTTTCCCTTAAAATTTGAGTTAAGCCTGGTTGTCACCAAGTCTTAGCATGGCATCTTTTCCAATACTAGTTTGCTAAAATTTTTCAATACTAATTTCATGAAAATACTTTTCCTCTTGGAAGGAATCCTGTAAGAATGTATACCTGAAATACTTAATTAGAGGACAAGTATGCTTTAGGATAAAAAATTTCACAGAAGTGCATAAATATATTTGCTAGTTTTAATTTAAAAGTAGGAGCTGTTACAAGCTTTGCAAGGGGCATTTTATAAAATTGGTTATAAATGGCCTTCAAAGTTGACTTGTTGCTGGAAGTGACATCCATAGTTACTATCTTCAGTTTCTACATCTGTAAAATGGAAATTGCAGCAACTTTTAATGCAGGGAGTTCTTACTAGAGTAAACTGACTCATATCTAGACTCTATATCATTAGTTACTATTTTTACTTGATATACTTTAAAACAATAAAATTTAAATTCAGCCATTAATCAGATTTGATTGACAAGTTAGACATTCTCCCAGTCATAAATGTAGCTAATTCAGCAAATTGTTCCTCTTATCTATGGACTGATTAGCTGTCCAGATAGACTGCTGCCTATAAACTAACTCTACTTAAATTGAAAAGAGGTAAAAAAATTATCTGTGTGTGTATGTGTGAGTGTGTGTCCAACAATTGTGAAAAGAAATAAAACCAAATAAGATTCTATATATAACAGTGACAAATTATATAAAATACTTTTGAATAAAATGTAGCAAAAGAAATCAAGGCCACTAAAGGAAAATGCTAAGTCACTGAAGAGAGAGATGAAATACACTCAGTAAATAAGGATATATACCATGTTAATGGATTGGAGAATTGAGTGTGGTTAAACACCTCAAGAGTTTCACTCAATTGCAATATAAAATATATGAAATTAATAAATGATTTTAAAAGTTATATGAAAATGATAATGATAGAAAACAGCCAAAAATGTTTAAAAGAAAAATACTGGGACACTCACAGCACTCAGTTTCAACATTTACTACAAAGCTATACTAACTGAGGTATTTTCTTCTTAGTGAATAGATAGGCATACAGGTCAGTGGAACTCTGTAGCGCTGAGAGCCATAGCCAAGTAGGAATGACGCATGGCAATTTCCTTGTCAGCCTACACAATGTTGCTTAGGGGGAGGACTCTCCATTGTGGAAATGGGCTTGCCTTGGACCCAGGTCATTTGCAGTGACATTTCATGAATGTATGAGAGTTTTGGTTGAAAGGTGACCCTGCTCAGGGATTAGGGTGGATCCGGGTTTAGGGTGGATCTGGGTTTAGGGTGGATGCTGCTAGGAATAGGGCGGTTCCAGGTTTAGGGTGGATCCTGTTGGGAATAGGGCTTATCCTGCTGCCACAGGTGCCCACTCCTTGAGTTCCCGTTGAGTTCTCTCGGGATTCAGAGGGTATTTGGTATGCAGAGCCCGGTGGAGGGTGTATTTTTCCCAGAACATGCGTGTAGAGTGCCGGTGACAGTTCGGGAATAAAGAGCTGCTGTTTGAATCTACAAGGCTTTTGTGGTGGCTCGGTTATTTTGTGCCCAGTCAGACTGTGGCACTTTAGATGGTCTGTTTTAGTTTTTGGGGGGCTACTGTAACAAAATACGGTAGACTGGGGGACTTATAAAAACAAAAAAAAAATTATGTCTTGCAATTCTAGAGACAGAAGTACAAGATCAAGGTACTGAACAGATTTGGTGTTTGGTGAGAGCCCTGCTCCTATTTCATAGAAAGTTGTCGTTTTGTCATATCTTCACAGAGTAGAATAGAATCCCTGGGGTCTTTTTTTATAAGGCACTAACCTCTTTTGTGAATGCTCTACCTTCATGATTTATCCCCCAAAGTTTCCAACTCCTAGTCCCTTGGGAGTTAAGACTGGAACATATGAATTTAGGAGGCAGGGGGGCACAAACATTAGGATTATAACATACTCCAAAAATAAATTCATATACATATGGTTAATTAATATCAATAAAATTTCCCAAGCAATTCCACAGGGAGAAAACAATATATATATATATATATATATATATTTTTTTTTTTTTTACAAATGGTCCTAGATTAGTTACATACTTATGAAGAAAAATAAACTTTAGCTCACTCTATTCCCAAAAAGATTAATTTGAAATTAATCCTAGACTTAAAAATAGAAACTAAAACCCTAACATCTACTAGAGAAAACATAAAACAAGGACATGTGACCTTGGATTAGATAAGAACTTCATGGTTAACACACAAAAAAGATGAATCAATAAATTAAATCATTGATATTGTAAACTTTATTTCTACATAAAGAAAAAAAATCAAGCTATGACAAGGAGAAAATATTTGCAAAACAATGATAAGAATATATAAAATATTCTTACGATAAGACAAACATACCAACAACAACAAAAAATAATCAGACATTTTAACCAAAGAAAAAGTACGAATGAAAATGTGTCCTGAAAAAAAAATTTAATAGTATTATTACTAGATAATGCAAATTTTACCTGCAACCATTTTACAATTTTAAGAATTTGTAAAATAAAAAAGAATAATAGCCTTGCCAAATATTAACAGGAATGTTGTGGAATTTAAATTTTCATATGCTACTAGTAAAACTACAAGCCAATAAATTTGAGATGGTACATTGGACTTCAGAACACTGGAAGATAGGTTGAGGCAGTTTTCTTAAAATGTTAGATATATGTCTACCATATGGTCCAGCAATTTCACTCACAGTTATTAATGCAAATAATTGAAAACATATGCCACTTCAAAAGTGTGTAAACAAGTGTTCATAACAGTTTTATATGTACTAATCAAAATTTGGAATAATTCAAATGTACAATAGGTGAATGGATAAACAAATGATACACAAGAGAATGCTATTCACCAACAAAAAGAAACTAATTGTTGATATACACAACATCATAAGTGGATTTCAAGAACTATTATGCTAAGTAAAGGAAGTTAAGACACAAAAGATACATACTGCAAGATTCTATTTATATAAAATTCTAGAAAACATAGAGTGATAGCAAGCATGACTGGTTTCCTGGAAATAGAAAAGTAGAGACAAAAGGCTTGCAAAGGGAACAGAGTGAACTGTTAGAATGTTACTGAAATATTCAGAATCTTGATTGCAGTGATGGTTTTATGGATATATGCACATGTCAAACTTATTTAATTGAACACTCATTTTGTATGCGCTATTTATTGATATTATTTACAGTTCAACAAAGTTGCTAAAAATTTAAAACAAGGAATTCTGTGAAGTTTAACCTTTATATATTTCAGTTTCTCTGAATGACTTACTTAGAACCAACATTACAATAAATTTGGCCAAAAATAGGACTTCCAAGGCAAAATATGAGGTGAGATTCACTGTTTCCTATCATTGAGTACTGGTGTTTCTGGGTGTATATGTAGGAGAGTTTTAAATATTTCAAAAAGTATATACTGAACTTCTAGTTAAGAAAGATTTTCCATTTCAATCAAGAAAGTTCAAGATGCACAGAGTTGAGTCCCTGCCATGAAAGAGAGAGAGAGTGTGTGTGTGTACTGGAGAAAGGAAAGGTCTTAGCAGGGTTAATTTTTAATTTTAATTTTAATTTTAAAATTTATTTTAAAGTTTATTATAAATTGATAAATTATAATTACACATATTTTAAGGGGTGCAAAGCAATGTGTGTGAGATATATATATATATATATATATATATATATATATATATAT
>NW_026000037.1:51196722-51244222 GCF_001458135.2 Marmota marmota marmota
TATATATATATATATATATATATGAAGGCTTAAGTCAAGCTAATAAACATACCCACCAATTTATATACTTTTTGTGGTAAAATATTTGAAATTTACTTTCTTAGCAATTTTGACAATAGACTATCATTAACTATCATTGCCACACTATACAAGGACTATCAAAAAACTTACTCCTACCTGAAACCTTGTACCCTTGAAACCTTTGGCTCACCTCTGTTTTTGTTTTTAATCCTAATATTGGCTTTACAAGATGGCCTAAAGGTTTCCCAAGATAATTCCTTTGGAAAATATTAAAATATGTGGGCAAAAAGAGACCCTAATAGATAGGGAGCATGCTTTGGAAGATTTCTTTTCAAATTTGAAAATGAAAAACTCTCTCTCTGCCATTTCCCCTTCAGGGGATTTATTGCTCACTACTGGGCCCAGTATCCCCTACTCAACTCCTCAGCTTGAAAAAAGAGCTTCTTTCTGAGCCAGAATTATTTTAAGAGTTTCTCATGGACATCAACCTTCATGTTGTTTTACATAGGCAGACCTTCTAGTCTGGGTGGATTATTTATTTTATTTCTCCTCGGAGGCTCTTCTTCACTGGTTCTGGCCTATGATTGCTCCTGACTGGCTGAGAGTACCTTTCTTCATGCTCAGTTTCCCAAACCCTTTGTCCCCGTAGTTCATACATTCTGCACAAGGTATTGCCTGTTCCATGGTGCTTTCAATGATCCATTACATCAGTCTTCCTAACTATGTTATAATTTCCTTGAGAACAGGAAACATATATAAGCATCTGGGTCATCCTCAGATCACCCTAATATAAAACATAGTACTCAATAAATAGTACTGAATTGATATGTTATAGGTCATAATAGAGGAACATTATGGGAGCTTTATTTGTGGGGATTTTCAGAGAGTAATAATTCTGTATTTATAGGAATAAGTCTTCATGATAGTTGAGCTCATGAGCTTTGGCATAGGTATTAACTAAAATCTCAGCTCCTTACTTGGGCAAGTCACTCAATTTCTGGATTTCAATTTCCTCATCTATAAAATTATTGTGATGAGTAAATGAATTGCTTGTTAAAATCTTTGACATAGTATCTATCTCAAATTCTCAATAAATTTTAGCTCTGTATAACTCTTAAAGTTTCATCAGGGTTTTAGAAGATTTGAATAATCCCAATAGGCCTAATGATATATAGACACCCAATAATCTCCAATATATACACACAGAAATTGACATACATAGTAATTTGTCTAATGTCACAGAGTTTGTGAGAGATAAGACTGAAATTTAAACTTTCTGATTCTACTTGTTTTGAATTATCTATTAATGAAGGGACATTGTGGTAAGAACCGAGAGGTGATAACATAATTACAAATTTATGATTATAATTGCATTTGGATGAGTGTGGCTGAAACTTCTTAGTATATCCTTTCCTTCTCCTACTTGTTTTATCTAGATGCACTTCCTGGAAAAGCTATCATCATGTTACCACTAATAAAAATGTGGAGCTACTTCCAAAAATGGCAAAGAGGGGATGAAAATAATTTGGTTCTTTAATGGTGGCTTTGAACACATGACTTAACCTCCAAGGAATTCACCGGATTTCCAGTAAAATGTAAACAAAATATTTTCATATTATTTAAACCTATTTTAATTGGGGATTCTGCAAGTAGCAACTGAGAGAAAATGGACTGTTGTACTGAGTTTCAGAAGACTTTGGGAGACCAAAATAGGAGAGGAGAATGTCATTACTAGATTGAAGACTGAAAAAAATATCATAAAGATTGGGCCTAATAACAGCTTTTAATCCAAAGATCCATTTATCCTTGCAGACTACATTTTGTAGCATCTCCAAATGTGACAAGCATTTCAAACTTACTTGTCAATGTGTTTAAAATGTGCATGACATTTTCAAGGAGACGAAATCAGGTAATTGCTTGAGCCAATGGGCTTTTTGGAATAGTCTTAAGCTGTTGGTCCTCCTTCTCTGGGAAAAAAAAAATGTTTGAGTAGAGGCAAGGAGGGAAACTTCAAAATACTTTCTTAAAAACTCACATGTCATCTTTTTATGTAATAAATCTTAGGGATTCCTAGGTAGGTGTTTGATTACCTGAAAATCAGATTAGAAACTTGATCAAAGTCAAATTTCCAGAAGAATTTGAACCTTATCAGTTAAGAAAAATTACCATAAGGGGATGTTAGGGTCTGTAAACAAGTCAAGATGGCGCCTGGCATTTTGCCAGAGGGAGTGGTTTGTGAAGTAATGCCAGCGAGCCATTAAGTGTGGCGATTCCTTATTGGTTGACTGCTGTATCTAGTTTATGTTAATTAAGATAAGCTGTGTGGAATGTATATATACCCCTCCTGTCCTACAATAAACGGCTCCCACTCCTGCTGTATCAATCTACACAAGTTGCTCGTCATCCCCTGGTTATTTTGCTGCAGCTGGACTGCGGCAAGGGGATTTTTTTTAAACAAATGAATTGATTTTGCCTAAATCACATAGGCTGTTTGAAAACTCAGTTTTCTCTTGTAACAAAATAAAAATATTCATTCTTGTCCTGAACACATCATATTGGTAATGAAGCAATAACAATGACATCATTTGTACTTTTCCCCAGCACTCAAAAATGCCTTGTACACAGTAAGTACTCTATGTATTTGTAAAGGGTGTAAAGTAGTTTGAATATACAGAGTCTGAACAAAATTGGACAGTAAGGGCACTGATTGGAAAATCTACACAGAAGAGGTGTTTCACTTTTCCTGGAATCAATTATGATCTCAAATACCTGGAAACCAATTCATTTATAAGATTCCAGAAAACACCATAATATAATTGTCATAGTTTGATATCTTAAGTCTTAAATAGATATATTTGGTTGAGATTTTTTTGTTACTTTTATTAGTTTCTTTTCTTTCTTTTTTTTTTGGGGGGGTGTCAGGAACAGCAGGGGAGATTGCTGAGGATCAACTCAGCCTTGTGTATGGTAAGAAAGCTCTATCACTGAGCCACACCTTTACCTGGAGAAATAATTCTTTTAATACAATATTTTCTTATAGTGTCTTAATGCTACTTAAAAATAAATAGAAGTACATGAACTTGCTTTACTTCATTTTGATTGAGAAAGTCTTTCAAATTAAAGACCATTTTAAAGTGCCCGGTGATCCCTTTATACTTTTGGATGAAGAACTAACAGCTTGTTAGATGTCCAGTGTCAGTGGGCAGTATCTCTCTCCCAGAATGAAGAGATGTGGCTAGATTTGGGGTATCTTCAACTCTTTGTATCAGCAAATATTCTTTTGGGCTTGCCAGTTCTTCCAGAAAGAAATCTTAACAAGCTCACTCTCATGACTTATGAGCTTTGCTATCAACATCCTTTGAGCCAAAAGAAATATGAGTTGGGATATTCTTGTTTAGTGAGCAAACTTCATATATGACCCTTGTAGTTGTTTCCTATTCTCTAGACTCTCTTAGAAACTTTTGTCAAAAATTAGACCTATTCACTTCTTCTAGTCGGTAAAAGAGACTTAGGGATCCAATGGCTGTATATCATTTCAAACAGTTAGCCCATCTTAGCCCCAAATCTTCATATTTCCAGGTTTTTTTTTTATTCAGGAGTTCTTGAGTGTTTCTGGGGTTCTATGATGCATATTAGCATACTTTTGAGATTTTCTAATCAATACACCAGATTTGCTCAACAGATATTTGATGTAATAGCGATTAGACTCTTGAAACACTGCAGTAAAAGAAAAAAAAAAGTTTTCCTCTCCTCAAGGGGCTTAGAGTATAAGATCCAGGTCATTAGAGGATAAATAAGAATTAAGTAAATTATTTCATATACTAGGGATTTATTTGTGCCATGAAGACAAATACTAGAATAGAGTCAGTGAATTGAGAGTGCCAGGAGGTAGACCTGTGGCAATTTTAAGAAGGATTGTTATGAGAGGCTTTATGAAGATCATGGCTTTGTGTAATAGCCTTGATGGAAGAGAAGGATATATCCAAAGGCATAGCTGGGCCAGGATATTGCAGGAGAAGGGACCACATGGGCCAAGGTTCCGATGCAAGAACTTACCTTATGAGTTTGATGATCAGGCCAGGGACTGATTATCAAGTAGCTGGTGTAGCTGCCGTGGAATGAGCAAAGGGAAGAGTACTGTAGGAAATGATCAGGTAAGCAGAGCTGACAACATTGGGTGGCAGAGGTGTGCTGTGTGATTATGTAACGCCTTTTGTGCCCTTGTACAGTGTTGGCTTTTAGTTTGAAGGAAATAGAATGCTAATGCTGGATGTTAAAGCACAGAAACAAAGTGATCTAATTTCTGTTTCAAGAAGATCACTGGTTCTGTGTTGAGAATGGATGGAAGGAAGGGGCAAGGTGGATATAGAAATAATCAGGAATTACTTCATTAGTCTAGGCAAGAGATAATGGTAAACATATTTATTTCCTACTGTTATTGTACCAAATTACTTCAAACTGATCAGAGCAAGAAGAGAGACATGTATTGGGCGGGTTGATGATTTCACAGAGGATGGTATATTAAGGGACCACCTTTGGAAGAGGATAGTCATTTGGACCGTGAAAACAAAAATATGTTCTCTCACTGACTGGCAGCTAAAAGCCTGAAATGGAGATGTCAACATGTCCCTGTCAAAGCTCTAAGAAAGAATCCTCCTTGTTTCTTGCAGTTTCTCGTTGTTGCCTGCAGTGCTTAATATTCTTTTGGTTTATGTCATCAAAATTCCAATCTCTGTCTTCATCTTTACATGGTGTCTTTTCCCTCCATACCTCCAAATCTGTCTCTTTATAATAACACCACTCCTTAGACTTCAGGCCCACACTGATGTAGTATCACTGATACCATTTTAACTTGATTATATCAGAAGGACCCTATTTCCCAATGGGATCACAGTCAGGTACCAGAAATGTGGCTTTGGCACATCGTTTTGGAGGCAACAATGCAATGCACAACAGTTGGCAGGATTTGTAAAGTTTGTGAACTCTGATGAGATTCTGGGTGTATTTTGAAGGTAGAGTCAACAGAATTATCTGAAGAAGTGGATGTTGGATGTGAAAGGAAAAAAGCTTCAAGACCGACTCATACCTTCAGTTTTAATTTTCCCTCATCTGCTAATTCAGATACCACTCACACATATGTTTTTTAGTTTTCTAAACTCTGTGGTTGTTGGATCCTTTTCAGTCATTTTCCCTTAGGAGTTTATGACTTAAAAAGAAAATCACTAGTTAGGCAATTTAGTGGGACCTAGAAAGCAGTTGTAGCAAACACATGTTTTAATCTGCCATGTTTATCCAGAAGTTCTTTCTGGGGATAGGGATAGATATTATGGAGGCTGAAGCTTGTATATTTTCATCAAAAAAAAAAAAAAGGAAAATTAGATATTAATGGCAGTGTTGGCCTTTGTGTTAATTTTTCATGATTGTAATAAAAAATCTGAGATAATCAACTTAAAATGAGGAAGAGTTTATTTTGGTTCATAGTTTTAGAGTTTTCAAGACACAGTTGGCTTGTTGACTTTGGGCTGGGCATGGGGCAGTGCATTATAGCAGGAGTGTATGGTGGAGGAAACTGTTTCCCTCAAGGCATTTGGGAAAGAAAGAAGAGATCAGAGTCCCACAGCCCCCACAGGGGGCATGTCCCCAGTGACTCAAGCTCTCCCACTGAACTCCACCTCTTAAAGGCTCGACCAGGTTCTATTAGCATCAAACTGAGAATCAAGCCCTTATTAACACATGTGCCTTTGGGGGACATTCAGATCCAAACTGTAGCACCCTTAAATTTGGACAAGTCCCTGTCCTGGACAGACACATACCTAACATATACACAGTTGATTCAAGAACCCTAGCTCTTCTCTCTTCAGGGACTGAACACTCAGCACTCACACAGAGCTACCTGTAGATCAAAGCATGTGCCCTCATGATTGATACCTTCAGACCTGGCGAAAAGGCTTTTCTCCATTTTGCGTTCCATATATAGCTTTTAAACCGAAGGTGGCTGTGCCTAAACATTGTGAAGGATTTTATAGTTTTCTGTTGTCCAGATCTGAGATGGACACTGAGTTAAAGATGATAACTGTGATAAAATAAGAGAGAAGACAAATTAATTATCCTGACTGCTTTTTTTCCCCTCATGCATGTCTGCAATACTCTACTTTCTTGCAATTTCCCTCTATGGTCAATGATTTATTCCTTTATTCACTCACTTATGCCTGTATTCATGTTCTAGCATATGAATCTGAAAGTCAAATACAACAGTCCTGTCAGTGGCAGCCAAGAAACACTTTTCAATAGTAACAATACATTTTACTCTTGAATTTGTATCTATGTAGATCTAGCTATAAAAGCTTCAAGTGAAGAGAGATTCTTTACTTCACTAGATATAGTCTTAAGTGATAATTAGACTTATTAACAATGTTGGTTATTTGTAGGATAAAATTGGTAATATTTTCTCTACTGTAAGATATCATTTATGACTTCTTACAATGTTTGAACATGAAATTCAAACTCAAGATTCATTTCTGAATCTATACATTACTCTAAAAAGTTTGCTGATAGGCTGGGGTTGTGGCTCAGTGGTAGCATGCTTGCCTAGCACACATGAGGCACTGGGTTTGATCCCCCAAACCACATAAAAATAAATAAATAAAATAAAAGTATTGTGTCCAATTACATCTAAAAAGAAAAAAAAATTTAAAAAGTTTGCTGACAATTCCAAATGCAACTGTCCCAATAAAGTTTCTCCAAATAAAATTCTATGAAAAATTAGAAAATTCTAAAATGGTTGATAATGTAACATAATTATTAACAATATAAAAATTATCTAAAAGCCCAGATTATTACTATATTCATAGAACTCTTGCTAGAAGAAAACAAATACAGAAATAAGCTTCTTTAAATTTTTATTTACACACATCTTTATGTAATTGTCATTCAAAAATCACCATTCCAGCTGAGCATGGTTGTGCACACCTGTAACCTCAGTGACTAGCTTGGCTGATGAAGAAGGATTGCAAGTTCAAGGCTAGCCTTAGCAACTTAGTGAGATCTCATCTCAGTAAAATAGAATTAAATAAAATAATAAGGACTAAGATACAGCTTGGTGGTATAGCACCCTGGGGTTCTATCTCCAGTATAGGAGGGAAAAAAAATCACCATTTCATCAATAAAATACACACACATATGTGTGTATATGTATGTATGCATATGTATGTAACACACACACACACACACACACACACACACACATATATATATATATATGCACACACAAAATAATAAATTTCAGTCATAATATTTGACCAAATTCTGGACATTGAAAACCAACTTTTTCCCTTATACTTAACAAAAATTTATAATTTTGAAACTATAGCTATCAAAATTGGAGAATATATTTTATCCATATGCTTTAACATTTAAAACTTCAGGTATTTAGATATGTAGTGTGGGTGCATCTCTCTTGCACTCTTTCTGGATCTCAAAGAAGTTGGAGGGGCCAGGAAAATAATCAGGACAATTTATAAATACAGAAAAGTAGTCAAATCATCATATCCCCAATTCCAGGGGGGGAAAATGACATCTTTATTTTTAATTAATTATCTAACATACCTGTATTTTTCTTCAGTTTTTAAATGAATATGCTTTGAGTCCTCTTCATTTGACAAAAGCCTTTATATTTCAAAGGAGATGTTATTAATATAATTTATGCTGCTTAATGTGATAATTCAAATATTTTTCATAATATTAATAGCTCAGGGGAGCTTTGATGTTAAGCTTCACAAGTCATTATTGACAATGTCCTGGAAATATTACAATTGTTAAAAATTTTAGGAAACTCTCATATCAAACTACTTTAATATATGAATTATTAGAAGCAAACTTTCTGTTCTTATTGCTATATTTTGTACCCTACAACAAAGGAATTCTGATAAGTGCTATGTTGTTTAGTTCCCATCAAAAAGAAATTAAGATGCACAAGATTAGTGTATCTAGAATTACATATGCTACATTATTTAATATATGCCTGATAGAAGATAACTTTCTATCCCCTCTCTTCCGCCATCTTAAAAAACAAAACAAAACAAAAAAAAACCTTTTGCTGGATACTGATGAGATTATTTGATGAAAAACTTACAAGTGTTACAATGACAAACATTTCTTCAGAAAGATAATCTTTGCCAAGATACCCCTTGCCAAGATACCCCCTCTGCAACCGATTTCCTGTCACTGTGCTAGGTATGCTGGCCCAGTGGGTGGTAGGAGCATACCTGGTTGCCACTTCTATAGTGGGATGGCTAGCAAAGACTTCAATCCACACAGACAGGTTCAAGAATCACACAAATATATTCCAGTAAATTCACATCAAGTGAACCCCCACTTCAACCTTCCTTAATGCAGATCACATAGAACTGAGGGCTTCTCCAATGCCACTAGACACCAGAAGAAGTGAAGAAAGAAGAGAAACACCACTCCTTAAGAGTTGTAGTTAAATGCTTAATTTTGCAAATTTTATAGAAACACATGAACATGTAAACACCCTGTTCAGCCCTGAATCAGGGTCTTGAAAGTGGTCTGTGCAAAGAAGGAGCCCTGCAGCTTAAGCTTCGCAGCTTCACATTGGAGCCACTCTGAGTTCTGTGCAAAGTTGCTTTTGCCGTCACCATTGATTTCTCTGAAAGTTTGGCTGACCAATACCTGGAGGACTTGAACTTTTAATGCTTTTCATCACTTTATATAGGATAGTAGTACAGTATAGACCATACAGATTTCAAATTGTTTGCATATTTCAGTCATAAAAAATTTACAGTAAGAATTAAATCAATTAGTAAGTAACCAATATTTGTTTTTTGTAAGATAAAAAAAAGTTTAGAATTGGCACATGAGGCACTGTTCAGAAAAGAATGAAATAAAAAGAAATCACCATCTGAAAGAATAATTTCAAAACAATGCATATAGGCCCAGAGCCCTGCTGCCAACATTTGTGGTTCCCTTAAATCTGGTGTTCATATCAGTTCACAATTAGCACATGGCACACTCCTAGGCAACCTGAGGATCAGGGGTGAGAGCTTTGGATCCTCACATAGTAACACAAAGAAAATCAATTTCAGTCCCCCAAGGGTGTTATGCTACCTCACTGAACACTCTCACTTCTCTGAAATTCTTGAGACTTGAAAGGAGATTTCCAAAAATTACCACACCTCAAATTTTGGCTCTCTGGTTGAAACTATATACTGCATTTTATATTTCTCCTCCTGTTTGCCTACATATGTTGGATGCAGTAGGGGAGGCAGGAAAAAAAATCTGTATAACTACCTAAGCGTTCTAGTTCAAAACTGTCTTCTTTACAAAACATGCCAGGAATTATAACCACCCAATAAAAAGACTGACTGTTGCACATATCCATATAAGGAAAAGTGATTTGCATATTTAGGGGGGAAATTTCACTTATTTTACCATTAGTCACAGGCATCATCATTTTGATTACTGTCAGGACAAAGTTAAGAATGTCGATGAAGGATTAGAAAGGAAGGAGCATAGAACCTTCATTTGTGTTGCAGAATTCAGCCAGAGTGTGCTTCTCCTCCTGTGTTTATGAGTGGCCTGGTTTAATCCACTTAAGCACCTGAGAAGCTCATTTTTCTCATTTATAATGTGGGATGATAATATTAGCCTACCAATACTAAGAGGTTCTTATGGAAATGAAAGGGGAAAACTATATGTAAGTGCTTTTCTGACTATGAAATATTACATATACAAGTTATTACTATATTTTTTTATTTAAAATATTTATTTTTTAGGTGTAGATGGACACAACACAATGCCTTTACTTTTATGTGGTGCTGAGGATTGAACCTGGGTCCCGCCCGTGCTAGGTGAGCGCTCTACCACTGAGCCACAATCCCAACCCACTATATTTTTTAATAGTTGACAGACATATCCTCAAGAACAGCTTTTTGATTGAGGTGAGAATGAGGTAAAAAAACAAAGCGGAGAATGGATATTTATGTATGGTACATACCAAAGAGAAAGAAAACTAGGACTGGAAGGTGAGAGAACTAAGAATGGAGGCCCTTTGAATGGGAGAGATGAAGGACCAAAAGAGAAGACTTTATTTACTGATAAGTCTAATTTTATAAATTCTAATTGGAAAGCATCCAGGAATGTTATATGTCTGAGAAGCACAATGCAAGCAGTATAATATTGTACAGAGATGCTTTTATGAGTTAAGCATGATCAGAAGATGATTTGAACTTTTCCAAATTGCTACTCTTTCACAGTTGCATAACACAAGCGATCAAATCATCATTTCCCCAAAGTATTCACTAAGTGCTTAGTTGTCCACAGTGCTAGAGTGATGCATAATCTTCTGGGAAATCTATTTTAATTACCTGTCTATGGTTAGCTTTTTATATGCTAGTTGAGAAGGGGTATAGATCTGTAGATACAATGACATTAGTGTTCAAACTCTGTCTAGTAGCCTCTCTCCTTAATCAGCAGGTTCGGCAATCCAGTTTTGTTTTTTAATTTAAAGCAGTTTGACTACGGTATTTTGTATTCCCAAGTGTTCCAGGAAAACTAAACCTGCTCTTCAAATTTTGAGACTATTCTGCCTTTCTAAAAATAGACAATCTGTTCTCATATTAAAAAGTTGAATGCCAATCATTTTGGTTTTAGGATTTCAATTATGAGGGACTTTAACTTTAGACAGCCAACAAGATAGAAATTCCTGAACATCAGAGTGTTTTGTACCTGATTCCTAGTCTGAAACATGCCAGATCAAGGTTTCTTACTACCCTTGCTTTACTTAGACCAGTATATTTGGTGACATTGCCACATTATTAAGAAGAAATTCTTTCCTCTACTACCAGCTTGTGTTTGGAAGTCTCAGTTTCACTAATAACACAGCTCCCCTTAGGTATTCTGTCCTGAGTGAACTTGTATGGACCTGGCAGGTTAGCAGGTGATGAGAAGTAGCCAACAGGGCAGCAAGGAGCAGCATCCCAGCAGCAGGTGGACCACAGAACTCCTAGCTGAGATGATTATCACACAAGAGGCACCAAATAACAGCAGAAAACTGTGGAGAGTGCTGAGAACTAAAAAATAAAGCCAGGAATTGTGAACAAGAGCCTGTAGTCACACAGAAGAAATGCCAGATAAAGATGCAAGTGAATGTGAACAATCAGATGGACAAGAACCCTAGTAAGATCCAAAATCTAAGACTGGTTGTGTTGTGGTGGACTGAGAAGCAGCATGTGGCACAATGTGACCAGCAAGCTGACCTTTCTGTCTGCTACATTCCCATCTTTTGCAGAACTCAAGAGTCAGTGCTGTATTTTTGAGATAATGTAAATCTAAGTTTCTTGAGGGTTTTTTTGTTGTTGTTGTTTTATACTTTTCCACAGCAATTATAAAAAGACCCTCCAATAAACCAGCTAATAATCATTATAAACTAGTGACTACAGTGTTATATATTGACTATAGAGTTATAATATGAGTGTATCAAAAAATGTATTCGGTTCTAAACAAGTTACCTCATATTATGGAATAAGGGTAAGTGTGTTTATATGTAGTCATTCTTCATTGTAATTATTACTTAGGATAAATTTTGGAAGCTCAGCAATATATTGTTGGTTGCCTACTCGATATTCAGTCTGTCTTCCTTGTTGTTAAGATCACTCTATATTAAATTATTATTATCATTATTATTTTTAAGTTATACATCTCTTTCCCTACAGCCTCCCAATTAAGTTATCTCTTGTTTCAGAAATAAGCCTTGATTCATTCTGTGGAGAACAACTTTGTCACCTTGTTCAGATTCCTGATTGGTTCAGGATTTGATATGAGATACTATTCCAGCCAATG
Organism: Marmota marmota marmota; assembly: GCF_001458135.2. Taxonomy (NCBI): domain Eukaryota; kingdom Metazoa; phylum Chordata; class Mammalia; order Rodentia; family Sciuridae; genus Marmota; species Marmota marmota. The sequence goes on from NW_026000037.1 coordinate 51,208,603, forward strand.
AAAACAACAAAAAATTTCTGGGGAATTCTTTAAAAGTCCCACCTGACATATCCATGATGACTTCTAGGAATAACTACTTCCCAGATGAGATGATCCCTGTTGGCCAAAACTATTTGGTTCTATGAAGCCCAGGCCCTGTAATAGTCAATTATATCTTTCTTTATAGTACCACCACGTGTGATGAGCAGAATCATATTTCCCTTCCTGAAAAATCTATAGGTATCTTAATCCTTAGAATGTGTGACTAGCTCATACTATGTGGCCTCAAAGAGGTGTCATCGTACTTACAAATGTGGCTAAATGAACAACTGCAAGTTGAGATTATCCTGAACTATCCAGGGGACCCAGTATAATCATAAGGGTCCTTTAAGAAGGAGGTCGCAGGATCAGAGTCAGAGCAGATGTGACAATGAAAGTAGTTGTCAAAGAGATGCAGTCCTGAGCTGAGGTATTGGGTCTACTTCAGAAAAGCTGGAGAGGGCAGGGAAAGTGTCTTTCTCCCACATCCTCTTGAAAGAACTTGGCTTGTTGCCATGGTGATTTCAGCCTTTAATCCATCTCAGATTTGTAAACTTCAGAATGGGAAGATGATAAATTTGTGGGGTTTTTTTTTAACCTTTAAGTTGTGATAATTTAATACAGCCATACAGAAGTTCAGTCTACAGTTGGCATATCCCATTAGCTCTGGGCCTGAGGTAAGGTAGAACATCATGGTGGAAAAGCATGGTGGAGGGAAGTAGCTCAGGACCCGACAATCAGGAATCAGACAGACTTCTGCTAACCAGGAACAAAATATTAACCCCAAGGGCAAACAATCAGTGACATCTTTCTACAGCCACAATCTGCCTGGCTACAGTTACTGCCCAGTTAATCTACATCAGTGGATCAACTCACTTATTAAGCAACACCTCATAATCTAATCATTTCAACTCTGAAAATTCTTGCATTGCCTCACACAAGCTTTAGAAGAACCCTTCATTTCTAAACCGTAATTCTTATACAAAATATAAACAGGGTCTAATATTTGTAAGTATCAGAAGCATGTTCAAGTTTTCAAAGAAACATGAAGCAACTGTCAATTTCAAAATAATAACTCATTTACAACTGATTGCTCTAACACAGTACAAACATGTTCTCATCAAAACACAAACCTACCTCTACTATATTCCAGTAATTTGACACCTACAATTTATGTTAGTACTGCAAGCTGTATATCATCTGTATATTATTAAGTGTTTAACACTAGGTACTTGCCATTACTTTGCTGAAATGACGTCCATTACAGATCTTAAAATACATACACCACTATCATCAAAAATGTGTATGTTGGAAGATCATATTGGTTTACTTCTTAGGCTATTTTGGTCTACTTTATTTTAAAGTATAGAGAAAGAAAAGATGTTTTTGTGGAATTTGAGCATTTCAAAAACAGCAAAATAAATTATCTGACACAAACAATATTTTTCTATTTGAAATTATATTGCTCTTTCAAAAGACAGACATCCTTTTGTCTTGGATAAGTTTCATAACAATGAAATTCATAGTCATTTTTAAACAGATGGTTATTAAAATTTGGTTCTAGTGACATGAAATTGGATTGGATACTGAGAAGTTTATATAAGTTTACTATGCAAATCTGCCAACAGCACCCAGTTTTCTTAGAAAATGGAAATAATCAAAAGCCTACATATGAATGTTGATTTTTTATAGGACCACAAAATAGAAATATCTGCATTTTAGTGAGATCTTTCCACATTACTCCATAAACACAGTTCAAAGACAGCACTTGATACCAATTCCAGAATACCATACAATATTGTTTCTGATGCACAGATGATCAACATTAACCTTCAATTTGGCTTATGGAATTTGTTGTTAGTAATTTTATAGAAACTGTTATATCTTATATTATAATGACCTATAATAATAGCCCCCCAGTGGTTTTTGCCTTGCCTATATCATTATCACAGAAATCAGCCTTGAGAAAATAGTACTGGAAATATTTCTTAAATTTCTCTCTGTAATAATATTAGATATATGGGACCAATTTGGCCATAAATTCTGCTTCCTTTACTACCTACCTGTATAAATTTAGTGCTTTTTCTAATTTTCTATTTCCTAATTTTAAAAATGAGGATAATAGCAATACCTACCTCATAGAATTGCTGTCAGAATAAGATAATTCATTTATAGAATCTTAAATATATTTAGTATTCAATAAATATTAGTAGTTATTAAAATTATCTAGATATAATTGAAAATTTGCATATCAAAAATGTGTTCTGGTCTAGGATTATTATTTTGTAATTTATACAGTAAAACTTAGTCCTTGTTAGATGCTGAGAATTGGATTATGGAAAAAGTCTATTAATCTAATTGAGACTGTGAGGGTATTTTCATCATGTAAAGCTGTCTTCCTCTTTGAACTCATTTGAAGGACAAGGTGAAAGGCACCATAACTCTTTTGGGGCCACCAACATGATGAAGCAGAGACACAAGTTAATTCTATACCTATTTGAAAAACACATAACTCATAAAAGCTTTAATAATGAGGTACCTTGCTGAGCCTGGGTTTATGTCAGCAAATACGGGAAGGGGTAACTCTATAAGCTGGGAAAAGGCAGGTGGGGGGTGGGTGCTCTCAAAGAGCTGTAGACAGCTAGCATTCATTTTGGAATCCTTAGCTCCATGTACTTGTAAACATAAGGAACATTTACTTATAAACATAAGAAGAAGCAATGTGTATTCAATTTGGGAAGATTGCTTTATTGCTTAAAAACTTTCTAGACATCAACTAGGCTTCTGCCTGTCTATGACTGTCCAAACACTGTAGGTGTGTAGAGCAATGTCCTGATGTGATTTATGCCCTTAAAGAGTCTGAGGGGAAAAGAGACAATTTGAACATAAATATATATGTAAAAGTGCAGATAGATGATAAATTGCAAAGAGTGCAATGCCTTCCTAGAAAATAAACTTGTGTTTTATAGCATACATTAATGACAGAGGTGAACGATTGCTTTATAGGACCACCAAAGCAGCTCTCTAGGTGTAAAGATTTGAGTCTCATGGAAAGAATGGAAAATTATCTCTCAGGAGAACAGATCAATGTTAACTAATGGTAAGGATATTATATCTTTGAAAGTGCAATCTTTAGCACCCCTGGAAATAATGAGAATTCCTGTCATTAGGATGGATCAAAACTCATGGATCTTACATTGTCAAACAACGAGGATATAATCAGAGCTATTTTGTACAGTTCAGAAGGAAGAAGCAATCTCCATTCAGAGAGATGTTCTGGATCCAGGCTTGAGACCCAGGTGATGGCTATGACTGGGAGCTAAAGCAACTATTTACAAAGACAGTCATATGATAAGAATAAAGAATATTGTCTGCCATTACGTTCTGGATGCAACTTCTAGGTCAGAAAGTACCAAGCATTCAGAAATTCCCTCTGAGGTTCCCAAGGAGAGCTCGGCCACTATCCAAGTAAAAGCTTCATCCTTCTGAACTGTCAATAAGTCCTGGGCCAGTCTACCTTTTAACCAGCCATTAGCCCACCTGAGGAACAATGCACCCCCAGAACACATCTGTTAAAAGGGAGCTGTGTGCTCTAACATTTTTGGACTCTCATAAAACCAGCAGATCCTTGGAAAACACACAAAAGAGACTTTGTATTGTTCCTTGCAATGGTAAAAGGCTCCAGTAAATTATTTGGTCATCAGCATTTCAGTATTTCTATTATGCAGTGTTGTAGAGAGTGTTCAGGAGCAGAAAATGGCTCTTAATGGCTTGTGGTCTAAGAGAGGAGGGGGACAACTCTACATAAAGAAATATCACAAGTGACAGTAGAAACATTTTCTAACTAGATGTTAAAATAGGACGCTTTCTGTCTGAGCTGAGGTCCCAAAGGCCAACAGTCTAAAAGGTGCTAAGTAGCCCCATATCCAGAGGTGAAGTTTTCATGGAACCAGTGAAATGTTAGTCCTACAGTACTTCAGATGTGTGGACTACTTTCTAGGCCCTGCATTTAAGAATGTACTACATTTTGATATTTTTCTCCTTCAAGAGGGCTCTTAGTATTGTTTGATTTTAAGGGACTTCAAAATTTGGATCTTCCATGGTGAACATGGTTTTTCACACAATGGTAAATGTATTTTGGGGTACCAACATTTTATAAGATGTGCAAAGCATATATGGTTTTAAGAGTTTCAGTCTCTTAACTTGGTACTCTGAACTTTAGGTCTATGTATATCTGTGTGTATATGTATATACACACAGATATACATATATACATATTATATACACACAGATATACATATATACATAATATATATATNTATATATATATATATATATATATAAAAGATATATATAAAATATCTTTTGGGGGGGTTGTGCTGGGATTGAACCCAGGGCTTTGTGAGTGTGTGAGACAAGTACTCTACCAACCGAGCTATATCCCCAGCCCTATATCTATATATATTTTTATTTTTATTGAATTGATTTACCCCAAAACTTACCTGTGATTAAAGTTTCATGTTATTTGTCCCTCCATATATTCACTATTACAGTTCTATTTCTTCTTCTTTATAAAAAAAAAAAATCAAAACTCATAACTTTGCACTAGTTCTGAATAGTCACATGGTGAAATATTTTTTTCTTTTCCTGGGTATAGGTTCCAAACAAAGAGATTTCATGAAATATTACATTTGGAGTATACGCCTCTAATCCAGACACCTTTTAAACATGATTATCAGACTTGGTTTCTAGAAAGGGTGACACATGATATTAGAAGTGGAATACTTTTACATGTGACAAGGGTCTAAATTTAGATAGTTATTTTCACTTAGGGCTCTTTCATCTACTCTTTATTAATGTAGAATAGGAGGAAGACCATGAAGAGCCCAAAGAGGTAAAAAGAAAATGCCTAAGTTCATCATTCATGCAGCAAAATCACAATCTATCTTAATAAAATTCAGAAGAGAGATGGTTTTCATGGGGACAGAGATTAGCATATTTATTTGAAATGAAAGATAGATATTTGTTACTGAAAGCCAGTTTAACTAATTTGAGAATAAGAGCTTGCTTTGCAATTAGGTTATATATCAAATATTTTCGTAGAATAATTCACATTAATAGGTCTGAGGTTTTGATAAAAAGAGATAAAAATATAAATTACTCTTTTCCTACTCAAAATTTTGATGATTTTTGAAAGATATGTTGAAATAATTTTTTTTTAAATTTCCAGTTTGTGAGTTTGTAACATTAAGTCTTGTACCTCTAAGCAAAGGAATAATGGGAATGATTGCCATTTGATAAACCTTGGATTATTTACCAGAAATTAGGAAATAAATTATTCCAAGAATAGAGTCATCTGTTCTTTTTAAAACAACTGATTTGCCTGGTATGGTAGTGCACACCTTATAATCCCAGCAAGTAAGGAGGCTGAGGTAGGATAGGAGGATTGCAAGTTTGAGACCAGTCTCAGCAATTTAGTGAGACCCTACCTCAAAATAAAAAAAATAAAAAAGGGCTGGGATGTAGCTCATTGGTAAAGTGCCCCTGGGTTCAATCCCCAGTACTAAAAGATTTCCTTTTAAAATATACAGCTGAAGGAAGAACTGATCAATTTGTAATTAAACATAGCTTTTTAATGATAGATTACCATGTGAATTTTGCTATTGAGTTCAAAAATTGAAAAACATTGCTGTAACAAAATTCCATGTCTTTCCACTGTCTTGTTTATGTGAACCAGTTTTCTTATGCTTAGATCCATAAAACATGGGAATAAATTTGTTGCTGAATTGTTATTCCAGGAATAAGTAATACTTATCCAATGATACATGAACTGCTTGAACACAAAAAGCACACCTATCGCATTAAGGTCATTATTTACGACAAAAATTTAACTTTACCTTTGAAGAGTATTTATCAACATTTGTGATATAGTCATGATTGTTTGATCAATTGCATAGTAATAATATTTTGATGAGATTCAGACCAGAAGAATTATTTTAAACGCTTAGAAAATTGTGGTCATAACCATTTTAGCTCCAGATAAGTACAACAGGGTGATCAGAAAAATCATTTCGAGCATAGGAAAAGAATACATTACGCAAAACTCCAGTGATGGGAATTGGAATGGAGCCTGAAATATAAGGAGTCAAAAAGGGGAGGTAAAATTTCCAAATATTTGAGAACTTGTTCATGTGTTTTAAAAGGAAAATGGTGGGTATCAAATTTCTGTAACAGATTTCATCAGATAGGTTAAAAAATAATCAGACAGGTTTTGTTTTATATTCTTTGCAACTACAGAATTTAAATATATAATTAGAAAGTATAATTATCTGCCTAAAATAACACATGAAGGTACTTAATTTAAAATACAGGCTTTCATGAAAGAAAACAAAAGGCATTTGTTTAGTCCACTTGAATACATCCTGTCTTGCTGAGATTGTAAAACCATTGCTTTCAGAACTAGGGACCATCTACCTCCAGTCAAAAAAGTTCTTTTTGAAACAATTGTCTACATCTATATTCCCATCTCTGCTCCCAGGGATGAGGGTTTTCTCCACATCCCAATTAAAGTGTGAGTAACTTCCAGGAGAATTAAGAGAGTCAATGTAGGAATTTGAGACCAGGTGTTTGAATCCCTTGGGGTAGTGCCTTAAAGTGTGAGGCTTCCTCTGGAGCTGCTCTACTTGGCAGCAGGAGCAAGTGAGAAGATGAGGGGGAGAGAGCTGGGCTCCAGAGAACAGCAAGTAGTGTTCTCTGAGCGCATGTGGTGAATCTTGGGTTTGCTTACTCTCATTGTAATAATAGATCCAAAAGGGAAGCAGTTGTTTCCTCTTTTTGTTTTTTCTTGAACCCACAGGTCTTGGAGCCGGCCCTGGCGCTCAGTCGTTGCTTACTATGTATCGTGAATATATCAGTAGAATCCTGACCCTTTCCAAGCATCAGCTACCTGATCAGATAACTTTAGGGGACCCAGGGCAATCTACAGATCTTCTCAAGCTTCTGTTTTTGATATCCCTGAGTCCTCATGGATGAAATTTCCTCTAGGCAGGAGTCGTGGAACCCTGATCTTCGTCTTGGGTCTCTTAGACAATGGTATGTCTGGCTCAGAGGTGGTCAAAATCTTGTGCTGGATCTTCCTGCTGGGATTCTGGCACTGTCTGAGCTCAAGTTCCCAATCGGCAGGGCTCTTCAGGCTTGACAGGGGAAGAGGCTTGAAATTATGAGGAAGGGCAATGCTTCCCTGGACCATGGTATTCTTTACAAGAAAAGTACTGGAGAAAGTAATGATCATTTTGAGTTTTACTTTTTATAAGAATGGATTGAACTAATTTCTGTATGGGTAATAAGCTAAATAAGAAGTAGTTGGTTAGATATGTGAATTTTGAATAATCTAAAATAATATGACTGGAGAAAAGGAAATGAGCTAAGCATAGCTAGGTTCAGGCATATTAAGTCGAACTTCAAAAGGCATAGGGAGTATAGAAAGGCTCCTACGAACATCTCGACTCCTTGTTTGCTGAATTTCTTTCATATCTTTCTATCTGTGTGCTCATGCAGTACAAGTTTGGGATCCTGAGGAGTGGTGAGGGTGAGCATCTCTGTTGTGAGTGTGACTGGAATCAGACAGCCTTAGTCCACCCTCAACTCTGCTGCTGGGTGCCTTCTGACCTTGCATGCGATGCTTTAATTCTCTAGGCCTCAATTTTCTCATTGTAAGAATGTAAGCCAGAACAGTGACAGTACCTGTATGATTGGGTTATTGAGAAAACTAAATCAAAAAATACTCATAGTGGATTTAAAGTAAGGATGCTTCATGCTGATAGCCTAAATTATTAATGGAGCCCATATTTCTGTGGGTACATATTTTAGATGTTTACCAGCCTACAGGATAACGCTTAGAGCTATAGAAAATGTGAGGGATCTTTACAGTAGGGTGATTTCATTAAAAATAGTATGCATTTTTTTAAAAAAATATTAATGACATGTTAATTCTAAATTATTAGATATTTCATATTATTTAGATCAAATGTGTTTGAAGTTAAAATATATGAATTATTTTTGTGTGTGCAAAAGAATAATTGGTTAACTATAGAAGTTTGGATCAAACAGGCAGTGGTTTAGTACATTCTAACTGGATGAAAAAGGTAAAAAATATATATATTTATTATGACTATTGTTAATGTTTATATGTGATGATTATGTTTGTATTTAGTTTAGATGTGATGATTTTTATAGAAGTAACTAAATGTTTTAGGTTTTAATAAAGAAAAAATAATTTTGGTCAAGGAAGTTCTGCTCATTTTATTTACTTTTTTAAAAAAAGATAACTTTCAAATCCTTTGTTCATCAAAAGGTTATAAGAATATGCATAATGAAAGTGACTTTCTGGAATAATGATTGGCCGTTCTGGTGACAAGTCATGTACCAGTGATAGAAATTATATGAATAAGGGAAGTTTTAGGTACCCAGAATAATATGCTCTGGAAATTGACTGGTGTTGGGTAAAGGGAGGGTATAGAAGGAGGGTATAGTGGGAGGGTAGGGTAAAAATACCTGTCCCCAGAATGAGGCATTCACATCACAAATTCAGAAATCAAACAGCTGAAACCAACTTTTCAGGTGGTTTTCCATGTTAAATTGGTAGATCTTCCTACCTCTTCGTAAACACAGTCAGTTGTGCCCTGACTACACTTTTCTAGTGCCTTGCTGCTATTTGTTATTTTAGAGCTATTTCTGAATAGACAGTGGAATGCTGCCTAACAATTTTCCTGGAAAATGACGAAGATTTAAATATCTGACATCTTGAGACTCAGATGCATGCCTTAGGGTGCCATGAAAATCGCTCGGACAAAATCGTAAAGCTGGTGTTGTCATGACATGGGGAAATGAGATTGTTTGGTGGGATTCTGTGTTCTACCTGCTTTTGTCAAAATTTTGCTTTCCCAAACCCTAATTTTTCATTTGTTGGGAAGATATCTAGAAGTTTTCATTTTACCATAGAGAAAAGTTTTTCTTCTCTGCCTATTTTCTTGACAAATTTACTCAGCCACTTCATCTGTCTTTACTGAGTTTTCTGGTTGCAATTTTTATTTTCTAAAAAGCCGGCAGTCTTTCGAAGTTGCTTCTTGCAGCTGACTCTGTATTTCTCTGTGCAGTTCCATAGAATCTTGTTTCTTAAGAGCATGAAGGGGCAGATCAGCTCAGCTCAGGCCAACACAATGACACCCATCACGAAAGAGCCAATCAAAGAACGGAGCCAGACTCATCAAACTGGAAATTGAGGATGCTTAAAAAAAAAAAAAAAAAACACTAGTTTAACCCCTACCTCTTGTTTCCCTTTAAACCACAGAGGCAACATGCACACACTGTACACACACTGAAAATGTATTTTTGCTTTCATTACTACAGTTTAAAAGAAATGCTGTGTCAGTGTTTTGATGCATCCAGGGAGTGAATGTAAACAACATGGTACAACTCTAGAAACTGCCATCATAAAATATTTTAAGAGGCAGAATAGAGTAAAATAAAATAAAAATGTCTTTTTATGTGATATCTCAGAGTAATTCAGGATTTATGGTACCTTAACCTTTAGAATCCAAAATATTAAGCTATGTTTCTTAGAGATAATAACTCGGTTGTCCCTCACTTATGTGTCTTAGATAAAAGCCTACTGCCACAGAATCCATGAATGCTCAAATACCCTTGCGGGCCTTTAGTAGTAAATCTTATGGAATAGCTTATGGCCAATGTAATGGCCCACAGTAGCCTGCGAATATCATGAATTCTAATAATACTTACATCAGTAGAAACATGAAGTAATGTCTCCATTGTAATTAAATGATGTATTTAGAGCAGTGGACTAAATGGTCCCCTAGTGTGTTGGTGATATATTCTAATAGTCTTCTCTTTACAGCCCCACACGGTAATATTCATGCTTTATTCTGGAGGGCTTTGCTTCTGACTGAACATTTGAATTGCAACATTAAGTGGTAAAGTGGATTACAGCAAGACCCCATGAATATGGATCCTGATCAAGAAACTAAGTGCTTAAAAAAATAAAATGTTACTATTTTAATAGAGTGATTACAAAAACATTTTTATATGGAGGAATGTCTAGAGTCTTCGCCCCACTTTTTATTCTACATCCCACAAGCAGATCATATTTGCCACAATTAAAAATTTAGTAGGGTGAAACACCAGAACTTAAATCACTGTAATTTCTACGGCACTTATTGAATTTAATTTGGGCTGTTTGAGGTACAAATTAGTTTTGATAATAATTACTTTATTCCATTTTTAAAACATGTTCATTCCAAAGATTGTAGTCAACCATAGAAAGTGTACGGGGATGGGGATGATGTCTGTTACCAGGACTGAAGGGAAATTATCCTGCAGTTGATTAGTTAAAAGTGTCACATTGTGAATTTTCATGCTTTATTTTTTCCCTTGAATCAGTCACTAAAGCAGTAGCTGGAGGCAGTGAGAGCCTGCAGCAAAGCTGAGGGCGCTTCAGTCTCTCCAGTCTAGTGGGTATGAATAAGTCAAAGAAGAGTCTATCGTATTTGGTAATCGAATTAGACAGTGTGCCTGTATATAACATAAAACTGTGACAGAAAAAAAAAAGGATTATATATTTATTTGATAAAATTAAGTATCTGTAAGGTATTCTCGATTAGTTATTGAATGTTACATTTCTAAGTGTTTTAAAACACATTTTCTCAGAAGAGGAATTTTCCACAGCTGCTGATAATGACTACACGTTTGCTCAGCGAATGTGGATTTCTTATGAAGTGTTAAGTATACACACAACTGCCTTTCTCTACCTGACTCAGTTAACACTGAGTGTGAATTTGCACGCTGTGTGTGTGTGTGTGTGTGTGTGTGGTTTGCATTTGAATGTATATTTGTCTACTTAAGATTTTGTAGCTATAGATTCACTAAACACTTACAAAACCAACATCCATGTCACTGAAATTACATGTGATGACTTTTGTTGCTCAATTGTTTTACATTTAAAGGTGATTTGGCCTGCCTTATTTTCTAAATTTGACTTGGCTAAGTATTAAAAATTGGCACCTATTCCACGAATCCTGGGACTTAAACAATATGTCCTTGTTTTTTACCACAGAACCATGCTCTACTAGGGATAATTGGTGGTCTGGGGTAAGCTTACATTAATATTTTTTTTTCTTAGTATTGCTTTAAAAAGTGCAAGGTTTTTGCTATTTGGCAATGTTTTGAAAAATTCCAGGGAGCTGTCCATTTAGATTGTGTTAAAGAACTTACTGCTCTAGAAAAAGGAAAATCAATGCACAGGAATATGGAGACTCTGGTCAAATGTAACACTCTAGCTAAATGAAGAGCTCTTTATTTGGCCAGTTTAGACATGGCTTTGGTTGGCAAGCTAATTCTTTGAGTACCACCCTTGAAAATCATGCTAATGAGGCTCTTCACTTCATCAAGTAGGACTGTGGACCTTTTTGTCTGCATCATTAAGGCCCCAAATTGCCCCATTAGCAAGGCCTCAAATTGCCCCTCAGGGTCAATATTTAATGCAGGTGAGCTTAGGTTAACTACCATCAGAACCCTCTGGACAACAAACAATGTGGAGTACCTGTTACAGCGAAATTCATTTTCTCCCTAAATTTCCTTTGTAAAGTACCAATTTCCATATTGGAATTATATTTTAAATCGATTTTGGGGAAAAGAACACATTAGGCTTATTTTCTGTTGCTGATTCCAAAAGAGTAGATTTTGAAATGGAAGGCAGAAATTCTTCCTTCAAGTGCTCTTATCAGTGGCTCATAAGCTTTCATTTTTCCATCTGTAAAATGGGGAGAATTATTATTTCTTTCAGAAACTTTCAGAGAAGGATGTTGTCTTTAAATAAAGAGTAAAGAACCCATAGAAAATAATAAGTGTAGTATCTAAACTGAACAAGTTTTTATGGAGCGTTTTCTGCAAGATTTTGGCAATTTAATGTCTATTCTTATTAATTATTGAATTAAAATATTGTGAAATTTAGAACCTTAAGTAGTAATCATAATATGTGCAAACCTAAAATTCAGAATGGGATTCTGTGCTATTAACATTGAGATAATACATAAATCCAGAAATATTGCACATTTAAAAACAAATATAAATTGTTATTTACTCATTAAAATTTGAAGTGGGAGGGAAAGGCAAAATGATTCTTACTGCACCTCTATTGTCCACTAGGATTCCTGGAAACTGGTTAATGCTCTATTGCTGCTAGTTATCTCTAGAGACTCTCAGTGTTTGGGGGAAAATAGCAATTATCTCCCTGAGCATGCTCAGCAGAATCCACTGGTGATGTCAGGACATGAAACCTTTCATATGTAGCAACTGAAAGATGAGAGCCTCCGTTACAGTTTCTAGCAAGTATGTGAAATTGGCGCCTCCAGATTATACTCTGCATCTAAGTAGAGATAACATTTATGTCTACTGTGTTAAGGTTAATTTCAATGCATTTAGGGCCCCTGAAATTCTCATCACCTCTGTGGCTAGTACCTGCAAAGTCAGTTTTGCTACTGAATGGGGCCCCAATTAAGAAGTGCTTGCTGGTGTCCTTCCAGCAATATCTTGTAAGTTTGAACAATTTTAGTGAAATAAATGTAACAAGGAAAAATGAATTCTCTTTAGCCTCTATTCAGCCAAAATTAGCCTCCGTGGATGCTGGCTTACAAAAGCACCACGGGCTTCTGGCTGTGCTCTGTAGCTGTGAAATAGAATCAAGATTCCATTAGGCATCCCAAGCTGCCTCCTTCTCCAGGGCAGACAATAAAAATGACAACAGGGGATTGTCCCTCAACTAGTCTAACAAGGGGGTGGGTTCTTTTCTAAATGACTAGATGTCTATTTAGCTGAGGGAAAAATTTAAAGGGGCCATGGGCCAAATTTTCTTCAATTCTTTGGTTCACATATTGTTTCTAAGGTCACCTTAAGAGAGACATTAAATTTTACCTCTGTTGGCACTTAGTGGCCATAGCCTCTCTCACTCCAAACTTTAAAGAATGTGGACAGAGACAACAACCTTAGAGGCCTTACATAATCCTGATAGTAATATTGTTCTGGAAGAAATAGCAGAATTTAGCAATAAATTATTGGATTATTGGTCTTGTCATTTTTTAAATTTTAATTCAGGAATAAAAGTTCCCTCTAAAGTAGACAAATTATAGATCAAAACAGATGTTTTGTCTTCAGAATGTACATATGAACAAGAATGGCTATAGATAAATTCATGTAGAAACCATGTTTCAAGATGACCATGAATGGAATAAGGCTTTATAACCTTGGCTTTCTATTGCTCTGGTGTGTTTCTATGGCCCTCAGAGAAAGCCTGGCCATTCTACTTTCTGTTGAGGTCGTATCTTCAGATTGTCTATATTGAAGGGGACACCAATAGACTGTGACCTTGCAGAAGTTCTTTTTGCCATGAACTCCAATCAGTTTCTCGATTTATTTTCTATATCAACAATGTAAAAGTCTAAGAACATTTTCTTTTCCATCCAAGGGTAAATATGTTATAATTTATTCAGACTTCACATAAATTTGATTGAACATTCTTTCTCTTTCTCATTGGCCCAGTAAATAGAGTTTTGTATCTCCCATGACAGATGCCATAGAATAAAATTTAATACGGCTTGTCAATGACTATCAGAAAGTTAAAGAGTTCATCAACCATTCACAGTAATTGTACTGTATTCACATAGAGTTATAAATGTGTATTTCATGGTCACTTCTCCTTTGCTTCAATCAAAATTACTGGCAGGAAGTAATATTATATAATGTATGGTGTCAATTACTAATGGTAGTAGAAAGTAAATCATAATGTTTTCATTATTGAATTGCTAATACTAAGAGGTTGTAATATCTCATATATAAAGTCTTTAATAAGCAATTATTTATGTGCTCACTTACTGGATGTTGCTGAGCCAAGGCACTTCTTCAACACTAAGTGAAAATTTTATTCAATAATTTTTTGTATAAAGTCGTTCATGGGGATTATAGTTCTATAAAGTTGCACAAAGGACGATGTGGCAGATTTTTTATGGTACTCTAGTTAAAATATAAACTAAGTAGCACTGGAAATCTTAAAACATAAATTACCACTTAAAAAATATCACATCTGATTCTAAAATTAAAAAGACTAAACTTATCTTTTTTTTTTTCTAATTTCTTTCTCGATTTTTTTTTCAGTTGTAGATGGACACAATAGCTTTGTTTTATTTATTTATTTTTATATAGTGCTGAGGATCGAACCCAGTGCCTCACACAGGCTAGGTAAGTGCTCATCCACTGAGCTACAACCCCAACCCCTTATCTCCGTTTTAAGCATTAAAACTGGGATCAGAAAACCTTAGTTTTAAAATTGGCCTTTCCATTTCTAACTTATTGTATGACTTCAGGAAATATTCTAAAAATCTTGAGATTTAATATCCTTATTTGTAAAATGGACATATTTTTACTACCAAACATATTATTAGTCATTTTGTGAATTAACATTTTATTAAATATCATCATTATAAAATACAGCACACTAATTAAATCACCAAGTTATTAACATCTGAACTTTCATAGATGAAGTAAAGGATGTGCTAATTGTAATTTTTCAAACATTTATTAAATACAGTTCCTGAGCACATTCAACTAATACTTTTCCGTGTTTGGTCTAAAAATGGTCCTTTGTAATGTGTAGTTATAACTTTTTACTTCCAAACAACTTTGATAATTCTATAGTGCATAAGATTACCAGATTTTTATGTCTATAAAATATATGACTTATTTATTATGTAATAAATACATATTTATTTACACAATTGTTCTGAAGACAAAATTAAAGGATAACAAAATACTTTAATTTGCTCATTTACTGGTTTGATCACATTTTCTGTTGTATGTATCACTCCTAGTTAAGGCTGCTTTACTTATGTGTGCAAAAATTCTAGTAATTGGAAAAACTTTCTGACAAATCTTAATATTTCTATCAGTGTAATGGTGCACTGCAGTGATTGTACAAGACAAAGAATAGAAATTAAGGTTTAGATTCATGCTATTAGGGTGGTTGAAATATGTATATAAGCACAGTGATGTTCTTAGCTTGGGTGCTGGGCTTAAACACATTGTACTCAGGTAACTGATTGCTTTGCCTTACTCCGGGTGAGTTCAATTGGGGTGACTAAGTGACAAAGAAACAATTATTTGTTAGAGTCCTGAGTGATTTCAGATTTTTGTGGACCACACCAAATTACCTTAGTATTTTCATCATTTTAAAATTGCAATATAAATACTTTGCTTTTAGATATCATGGACCAGTGGGCACTGAGTCAGAAAACAGGCAAAAACTTGCTGTTGGAATTTCTAAGGTGAATGCAAAGAAAAGTGCTCCACGTATGATGGACCACTAGAGTCAAGCTGTATTCAAATCCAGAGATTTGGCCTGGTGCTCCCATATCTAAAGGAATTTGAAATAAAGAAAGATGCATATTTTTCAATAGGCATGTGGTCTAGTCTTCTGCTTTTAGCAAACTGCAGACTTGGGAAGATTGGAGAACATTGACACAGTCAAAGCACTGGATCTATAACTAGCTATGCACGCCTTCTCAGTTTGGATCCTCAGTATTCTCAAGAACACCATAGGATTCGATCACACAATGGGATTATAAGAATTGATTCATATCAGGGAACAAATGAAAACAGATGTAAAAGAGTAGTCGAGAAAGAGAAGGAAAACAAAGGAGAATGAAGAAAGGAAATCTGAAACAAATAATTCACACTCAAACATTTATAATAAGCAAATATAGAGAAACACAAATTAGACAGTGATTGCTTGGGGTCAGGGGTATGAATGACAGGGTAAGGTGTTTCTGGGGGAGAGAAAGGGAGTATGACTCTGTATTTAATAATTATGGAGTATTGTTTTTTCGCCTGACAAAAATGTTCTGAAATTGACTGTGGAGGTGGCTGCACAACTCAATAAACTGAAAACCATTGAATTGCTCATGAATTTGAACTGTGTGATAGGTGAATTATATCTCAATAAAGCCATCTTTGTTAAATCACAAAATTTGTTCAGACAAAAATTCCGAACACAAATACAATAAGGAATGGGGGATGGGGAGCATATATGTTGGGGGTGAAGGACATGGAGAATAACAAAGAAATCACTCAAAATGAATACAAAGATTAAAACTCCAAATTACTAAATCAAATAGTAAGAAATACAGAAAACACATTTACCAATCAGGACATAAGTTTATCCCAAAGGAAATCAATTTTAAGGGATAGTCAAACAGTTTTTAAAATAAACAGAGCAGGCTTAATATCTTTGAAGTTATTGATAGCACTAGCAATATAGTTCCTACCTCACAGGGTGGGGAGGCTTGAGTGAGATTGTTTATGACAAATAATAAATGTTTAGTTAATGTTTGTTGGTTTTGTTGTTACAAAACTTTCTTTCATTAAAAGACTTGAGTTCATGGTATCCCATCTATATTTTTCCATCTCCTTCTACAGAACCAAGTATTAATTTGAATCATGCTGCTCATTTTTATGTTCCCCTTTTAGACTGAGATTTGTTACAATTTCAAAGTTCCAGGACCATCTTTCCGCCTTGGAGCCACCCCTTTTCTATTATATAGACTCTGTAGAGACTGGGTAATATGTACACTCAAAAATGGAAAAATACACAAGAAAACTCTAGAAACAAGATTGTGTTCCTTGTGCTTCAGAGCTCCTGAGGGAGAGTTTAAAGCATCCCTTCAGTGTTCACATGAACTTGGAAGGCTTCACAGAGAAGGTGGTTTGGGAGGGAATAATTCTTCAAGAACACAATGGAAACCAGGGAGAGATACTTAGTTAATTTAGAGAAGTATGTGGGAACAGGGATGAATAAAACAATAGGTAGGACAGTCAGAAATTTCATAGTTGAAATGAACAGTCTAAAGCCAAAAGACTAGAAGGTTACACATGACATAATTCAGAGGATTAGAAGGGCTTTTAATGGTCAAGCTGATTGGAAATTTTTACATCATCTAATACAGTGATTTTCAAAATTAGCTTACTTATAGAATCATCTATTCAATTAAAGCTTTGCATCTAACTCAGTATATGTCAGGTGTGTATATCAGGTCAGACCCCAGTGGCTTGGCAACGATGGGAACCATGTACAATGGACAGATCTTCATGCCCTGGCAGCAGCCCATTAAGTACTTTCAAAGAAACCCTAGGGTCTAGATAGTTCAGTTTAACATCTCCAGATTTTATTGGTCCAGAGCTACTACTAGCTTGTATGACACCTTTTTGTAAATCAGAAGACATTCTCATTGGGTGGATATGGCCCTACAGATGCATGGCTTGGCAGGGGTAAGAAATGCCTCAAAGATGTTCGTATTTCCAGTTGGAATCTCTAGCTTTAATGTCTTAATTCTGTCCATACTCTGTATACAGTGACCCTTTGATCATTTCTCTAGCCCTAGGGTGAACTTATTTATGCCATAGTTTGAGTTTCAGAGGCAGACTTCAAGAATAGCACAGCTGCAGCCCTGGAAGAAGTTACAGGCCACTTGGGTGGAGCAGGGAATACTGGGTCTTGTGTGCTCAGAGTAAGGTCTACAGGGAAAGAAAACAAGTGTGGTGGGCACATCATTTTGGACCTAAAGTCTCACCTTATGGTAGAAAGAGGCATCACTGGAGGAGAGTGGAGCTCCTGATCAGGCTCAAAGAAGACACTTTTTTGCCTCCATTGACTGTCACCACCTGTAAGGACACAGCACAAGGAGTGAGCAGATCATAACCTGAGAATGGAGAAGGTTCTGTTGGGAAAATAATTTTTCAGGAGCTAAATCTCTAATCGGGCATCCAGGTTATGAATGGAAGGTGCAGGAATAGATAACTTGAACTTGCTATCTTCAGCCACTCTCATTTCCTGTCAGTGCTTTCTATTGGCCACACCCAGCCAGAAGCCAGAGGACAAGCGAGATGATGGTTGATGTGGTGAACACAGGTCAGCCTCTGGGACCAAAAGCAGGGTAGATAAAAAAAGATGGACAGGGTATCTGGAGGGAAATTCAACAGTCTTTAATGGAGAAGTAATTCAATTTACAAAATTTCTACCCCAGTATGGAGAGAACAAGGATAATATCTAAGAAGAAAAGCAAGAGAGGAACGACACATTTTTCTTTTGTTCATTGAATAGCTGGAGTTAAGATTCTATCACTTGCAACTAAGAGTGATCTGATGAGTACACTAAGAATAAGCATTATTTGTGCCTTGATATTTTTGCCAAGTGTTGGAAAGTTTATCTAGAATCTCTATTTGGAGGTAGAGACAAAATAATTTTTAAAATAACAGCAGTAACTTATTATTCTGAATGTTACCTTATTAATTATTCATAACAACATAAAATTATGATGCAAGAAACTTAATACCTTATGACTTTTCCTTCCCTCTTTCCTCTTCCCTCCTTCCCTCCCTTCTTCCTTCCCTTCTTTCCTTTCATTTTGAATGAGGAAAGCACAATCAAAGGTTTAAGCAACTTGTCTAAGACCATTCTAGTTTTTCTGATTCCTTGCTTATTTCTCTAACCAATGCAATTACCAAGTGTATTTTTTTTCTTTTTTTGATGGGGAGCATCTGAAAATCTAAGATGAGATTGCTAAGTGAGAACATTTGCAAAATATGATTACTTAGCTTTCTTTTCTATTCTGCAGACCTGAGGTCTGATAGATTAATGAGAAACATTACAGAAATACTCTTCAGTCACTTAAAATGTGTTACTCAAGTCCTAATTTTAAATATATTTTATGTTACCCTGAAGTTATGAATTAAATTTGAAAAACTAAATGTCATATGAGGATTCAGAATTGAACCCAGGGCCTCACACAAACTATGCAAGTACTCTACCACTGAGCTACACCCCTATCACAAAGATTTACTTTTTAGAAGATGGAACAAGATGATTTTTCTTTTTTCTTTTTTTTAATATTTATTTTTTAGTTGTAGTTGGAAACAACACCCTTATCTTTATTTATTTTTATGTGATGCTGAGGATCAAACCAGGGCCTCACACATGCTAGGTAAGTGCTCTACCGCTGAGCCACAACCCCAGCCCCCAGGACAATTTTTCTTAATGGTAACATTTTGTTGAAAATTTACTGCTACTGAAAAGTTAGAAGATGTTCAATATATATAAGGTCCAGCAAACTTCAAGTCATGAATATATGCAAATATTTTTTAATAGTCTTAATCATGATAGGAAGGACAACAATAAGTATTCTGGGTGAAGGGATAACTTTTAAAAGTATTCTGTAAGTCAAATAAGCTTGGAAGTGTTAATCTGATAGCTCAATCAAAGGCTCAAAAAATCCTTCAGTGATTAGGCAAATTTGGTTGGTTTAACCTGCAGCAGAGACCAGCAATTGAACACCACCAAAACAGAGAAAACAGGTAAAACTCAGCTCTTGTCTAAGCCCTTATTTGATATATATCCCTCTCCTCACTTTTTGATGGTTTAAATTGAAGAAACAGTGATTTACTTTGAAGTGTTCTTTGGAGGTCATAATGCTTTCCCAGGCCTGCTGATATGAAATGTTATGTTTGAGGAATATGATGCTGAAAGTGTTTAGTGAGTTAATTTTCTCTGCAGGAGTAATGGAAAGTTCTATCTTCTAAAATGTCAAAGCATCACAGAACACTGAACATCACACACTGATTTAATTGTTATTTTGAGAATTTATTCAAATTCAACATTGCATTTTAAGTTTTTTCTTCCTCTAATATAATGTTTAATATAATACGTGTTTCAGTAATAACCTAAAGCGTCTTTCCTCTTGTATTGTTTAGCTAAAAATACTTAAATTATATAAAAAATTAATGGAATTTCAAAAACATTTTTATGAATAATGATAATAATTTGCCCTTATTCTAAATCCCAAGGCTCTTGATTTTGTCTTTCTAGAATTCTTTCCCCTTACACACTTCTGGTTTTTAGAACTATTCCACCCATCTACCCTTCTGCACAGTTGACCCAGGACTGGCTCAAGGAGTGCCCTATATCATACCTTTCCAGAGCTGTTTCCAGGGTGAAAAATAAAGCTGGAGATTAGAGACAGACCACTTTATTTTTCTCCCATTGTACAGCTATTGGTATACAGACTCAATGTTGAAACTACCTGTGGTCCTACCCCAGGATGGAAAAACCTGGCAGCAAGAGAGAACAAGGATAACATCTAAGAAGAAAAGCAGGAGATGGAGGACACATTTGTTGTTGTTGTTGTTCATTGAATAGCTGGAGTTGAGATTCTATCACTTGCAACAAAGAGTGATCTGATGAGTACACTAAGAATAACCATTATTTGTGTCCTTGATATTTTTGCCAGGTGTTGGAAAGTTTATCTAAAATCTCTATTTGGAGGTCATTCACTGTAGTGATGCTTATTGTAGTTAAAAATGAATTCCCTTATTTGACTATACAAAAGCAAAATAAAAATGAAATCACTAGTAATTTCTTATAAAGCATATTTTGTGTTATTTTTCTTATGCTAAAGGAATTTTGTAGACTGACTAGAAAAATATATGTCGTCCAGGGTTTTTTTTCTAGGTATAAATATTTTTGAAGAAAAGTATGTAAATTAGAACTTCATAGTCTTTGGTCTCTGTATACACAATAGATTACAATTTGTAGGATGCATGATTTGTAAAAAAAAAATGGGGTTTTGATTATTAAGCAGTTGATTGATACTAAGTAAGAATTTTGCAATTAGTATAAAAATTATACATAAATATAAATATATATGTGTGTATAATATATATGCATATTTACAAAAGCAAAACTTTTGTACTTGTCCAGCTATCTATCTCCTCCCAGTTAGAGGACAAATTATGTTGAAGACTCTTGGTTATTGTTGTAGATTTCAATGTGTCTGTTGGGGTAAGATTTTATAGGTTGTTAGCAACAATATGGTGAGCAGGTGATGGTTATAGATATGTTGAATCATAATGGAAATTAAAAATTTGGAGCCCAGGAGGATGGAAAGAAAAGAGGTAGAACTGAGGATTGAAGTTGACCAAATTACGCTATGTGCATGCATGAATATATAATAATTCATTCCAATTTTATATATAAGTATAAAAGAAAAATAAATAGGAGGAACTGCAGTAGAATAAAGCAAGGGGATGGGGAGGGAGGAATGGAGAGAAAGAGGAAGTATAGGGAATTGAATTGAAGAAAACTATGTTTCATGCATTTATGAACATGTCAAAATGAACACCTCTATTATGTATAACTGCAATGCATTAATAAGCAAAATTGAGAGTCCACAGAAAACTCCACTGATAGCTGCTGACAGTGATGGTTTGTGTTCAGTTACTCTGAGACTCTACAACCAATATTAAATTTCTCCACTTTTTATACTTCATCTCTTTACAAATAACACTTATGCAGCAGTTATGGTTTAAAAGTGCTTTATATAACCTTAAATCCTCCTAACATTGTGAAAAAGTTATTAATGTCCCCATCTTATAGATGATGAAACTCAAGAGTTTCATAGATTTTTGCAACTTTATGAGGGTCACGTGGCTAGCAAGTAGCTCAGCTGCTATAAAAACATACAGCTATTGTGAAAATATTCCAGGTGTCTTTCAATCTTGCCTTTTCTAACAGAACAATCACATAGGCATTTTCTGTTTAGACAATTTCATTTTATATATTATATTAAAACATGACAATAATATCTAAGTTGTTGAAAAACGACACCCTGGTTTTTACATTTTACTACTTCATTTTTCATTTTTGTTCCCCTGAACCTGAAAATGAAGCTGAGGATATAGTAGGACAGAGGTGGGGAGCTCCATTTCACACATTGTTTGCACTCTTTTTGACATGGAGGGTCAGGCAAACGGGGAGCAACCACAAATCCCCCCATTTGACCACTTGTCCAAAGAGGAGGTGAAAAGGTTTAGTGGGAAAAGTTTGACACTTTATCCCAAAACAAATATTAGAGATTATCTGCGGAATTAAATTATCCATATGTACACAGTCTAGGGAATTAACTCTATCTGAAATGGTGGATTATTGCAGAAATTGAAACTAAGCCCTTAAGGCATTTTTTTTACTTTGTTCTCTGAATTTTTACAATCAGCTTTTAGATTATTTTGGCTATTTTGATGGCTGCTTTTCAGTATATTCCTATTCTGAATCTATTTGTGCAGTGCTGTAGCTGGTTTGAACAATTTTTTAAAAAGTATTCCCCTGATAGCCCTGGAAGCAGACAAGTATTACTTGAAGGGGAAAAGGAGATTTCTATTAGGTTTGAGAGTCACAAGTGAACAGAAGAAATTTGAGAAGTATAAAATACTCCACAGACTGCAAATCCAAAACCAAAACATGACTAACAAGGTTTCAGCAAAATAAAAGTCCCAAATGGCTTTTCTCATATCTTTTGGTAAGTGGTACTTCCAGAGAGTTATTCTTTTCTGTATCTATGATATATATATTATTTGTATGACATAATGCATTGTCATAAAAACAATATACATATATTTTTTTTTATAATTTTCCAAACAACTCAGATTTGAAAAAAAATCAGATAAATCAAGCCAAATCAAAACAAGTGTGATTTCCTCACTATTTTATGAAATATAATTTATTATTGATGAAAGAATAACTGAAGAAAATAAAAAAGCAGGAAGATTATCTTCCCTCTTTAGCTTATTAGTTATTATAAGCACTTGTTAGCATATTGCTAAGATATTTGATAAATTCAACTTCTCTCCGTGACACTCTAAATTTAGCAATATGGTCACAAAACCAGCAAACACCCTAGAATGAAGTCCATGGGTACGGAATCCAGCAAATGGAGGGTACACTCCTCCATTTGCTCCTGAATTTTTTGCCTAGCAGAAATGGCACTCGTGAGCAGAAGCACATTCTAGCTATTTCCTAGAAAAGTTTACACATTTTAAATGTCACAGGAACTAAAAATAAATGGCCTTTGCTTTTATTTAAACTACATCTTAGTTTTCCATTGTGAAGATTCTTCAACAATCATACTGGGCTTTATTTGGTAGTTTGAGCTAATTAAATGATCTGCAGAGATGATATTTAATATGTCTGTTTTTATTTCTACAGAAAGTATGCTCATGTCAGGTAGCAGCACCTTTTTGCTTCCCATTGAGGGAATGGTAAAATTGTATGGATTCAGCATTGTATTATTTCATCTGTTTCAAAAGCATTGGGTCTATACATGTGATAAGGAACCAAGACATACTACTCTACACTCATTGTGATTGGGGTGTGAGTAAAAGTCATATGTAAGTCAGTGATTAAGAGTTATGATAATAGATTATGTTCAAATACTAATAAAATAATAACTTGTCCAACCTATCTAATCCTGCCTGGGTTTTGTGTTTCTGGTTAACACTAGGTGAGAATCTTAGACTTATGGAAGACTCTCTTGTGGACTGTACTTTGTCTTTTCATTAATTTTTTCTTCAATAAATGCTTTGTTGAGTACAGCAATATTTATTAGACAAAGAATGAGCCTCTGCTATGAGATAAATTCCAAGACAACTATGTATCTTTAGTTTGCATTAGGATTACTTAGGGGAATTGTTAAAACACATATTGAAATTTCTCAAAATAAAAACACAAATGGCTAACAAATATATGAAAAATGTTCAACATCTCTAGCAATCAGGGAAATGCAATTCAAAATTAGTATATACTAAAATTTCACTTCACTCCAGTAAGAACAGCGATGATCAAGAATATGAACAACAATAAATGCTGGCAAGGCTGAGGGGGGAAATGTACACTTGTACATTGTTGGTAGGACTGCAGACTAGTACAACTACTCTGGAAAGCAGTATGGAGATTTCTCAAAAATCTAGGCATGGAACTCCCTATGACCCAACTATCCCATTCCTTGGTATTTTCCCAAAAGATCTAAAATCAAAATACTGCTGTAATACAACCACCTCAATGTTTATAGCAGCACAATTCACAATAGCTAAATTATGGAATTAAACCAGATGCCCATCAATAGGTGAATGGGTTAAGAAATTCTGGCATATATAAACAATGGCATTCTAATCAACTGTAAAAAAAATAAAATAAATGAATAAATAAATAAAATTATGACATTTGCAAGTAAGTGGATAGAATGGAAAATATCATGCTAATTAAAATAAGCCAAACTCAGAAAAAAAAAAAAAAACACATATTGCTGGGCCCCTTTCCAAAGATTTTTAAATTCATAATATTTGGTATATAGTTCCAAAATTTCTGTTCTTAAATTTCCAGTTGAAGCTGCTGCTAGAATAGGGATAACACCTTGAAGTCACTGCTACTACCCATGTGTAGATTAAACATAATTACCCTTTCAAATAATAATGACTATGGTTAGAAAATAGACAAGCTTCAATGTTTCACCAGCTGTTTGATTAATTGCATGAATTCATTCTTGAATCAAAAGCAAAGACTATGGAAAACAAAGTTGGAAATGTTTTATATATTTTTCCAAGAACAAGGTATTAAAATTTACTTAATAAGGCACTTCAGAGGCCAGATATTACTCATGGATAACTCAGTGCTAACTGAAGCACGGTGACAAGATGTTAAGATCTTGGAAATCTGTAGTAGAGTCTTACTTGGAATCATTCTATGTCTTGTGCAAGAAGTTTGTACCAAAAATAAATTAAAAAAATAAAATAAACTAACAGTGAAGAATAATTTCATTCTAGTGGTCCTCCAAGATAAGATTTGACTTTGGAGGAGTTAAAAACCCTGACAATCTGAGTTAAATTACTCAGGCTACTAAGGTATACAGGACAGTTCATTTCTAAAGAGTGTTCTGTGAGCCAGGGCCAAAAAAACAAACAAACAACAAACAAAAATTACTACTCCTAAAGACTGAATTCATTCCTGTGAAGTAACCAGTGCAGTAGGGAGCTTCCTTGGCCTGTTTAAATATTACAACATGCACATTAAATGAGTGTGCTGGTAAATGCCTCAGACTGCATTTCATCAAGAAGTTTTAATACGTTTTATATTGGGTTCCTTCCAATTTGGTTGTACTGTTTATGTGAATTTTGCATTAATTCGTTTATATATCTCTGTAGCATGTGAATGCTTGAGAAAATATGTGAGAAATATAACTATTATTAAAGTTTTAAAACAGGAGAAAATATAAGAAAGTTGTAAAATGCGGTACAGCAAAATTATTCCATCTATGCTATTTGGAATATTCTAGAAGGAGAACAAGAGTTTCCAAATTAGTTATCAGGCTCTTCCCTCTTACATAAGAATAATATAACTAAATATTAATTTTTATTGCTGTTTCCCATATAAAATATTTATACCATGCTGATTTTCATGTTCAAATATTTCTTTTTAAATTAATTTAATAAAATATGTATATTTTTTTCTTTAAAGTTCCTGGTTGCCTCTTATAAAATGATGCAATGGGTAGAGGTCATTTTACCAGAGGTAAAGAACATAAAAAATACATATGTTAACGGGAAAATGAAGGATTTTGAATACAGTTTCAATCCTAATCTGACTAGAAAGTGGTTATTAGAAGGAAAAACTAAGGAAACAATGAACATTTTTTAATATTATAAACAAGAAAATAAAAATGTAAAATGATTTTCTAGTTTATTTTGTTTCCAGGAAGTATGAAACTGATTCAAGGACTTTGAACATAAAACTTAAGGACATTCTTTTTTCCATTCATTTAATGATAAAAAAATGTGATTTCCTAAGAAAAGAAGGCAACTGTTCAACTCTTGCTTGCTTTGGGATTCCCATTTTTTCAAAATGTCACTTTAATAATTGCTTAATTTACTATACAATACAAATTTTTAATAGGACATTAGATTGCCAATTCCTTGAGAAGAGGTGGTATATACCAATCAAAAATCATTATTTTTTGGCATTTAGCAAGTGTTTGATCTGTGTTAATATTTTGGCTGTATTTGGGGAAAGTGGGCCACCAGGCAAAGTCAGTGTTTCACTCTCAGCTAGCTGATTTCTAAGGTGCACTTTCATCATGTGTGAAATGAAAGGAAGAGAATAAATGGCCTCTGAAGTCCTCTACATCTAAAATCATATCTACATAATCAAATTCTGAACTGGACGAATGCACCTTGCATGAAAATACTGTATGGATTCAGAAAGTGAAAATTGCAGTATGCTCTCTTTGACATGGCCTCCTCGCATTCTGGTTCTTCTCTTCTGTGCTCTCACTACATCCAATCTTCTAGCTCATCAAGACGTCCATTTTCAGCTCCAATCCTTCATGCTTTTTGTTGTACCCAGCTCAGAACTCTTGACAATCATTTCAATTTCCATCCTGTCAAACTGCTCCTCAACACTCCAGAGCAGGATCCACACAGCCTTTCTTGTTTTGACTCAGGGACTGTGATACTGATAGCTGTTGGAGGAGAATTACGTGGATTTGCATAATGCTGCTGCTGCAAACTTGTGGCAAGGACCCTCAGATGGGCCCTTAATACAAAAGACCTTTCTCTATGCTCCTTTCCATCACACATGGTGGTTGTGCCCCACCTGCATCACACTGAGCCATTTCTCTCCCTTTGAGGAGTGATAAGTCTCCTCATTGATGGATCAATCCAACATGAACTTGCTCAACTTTTCACTCTGCCCTGAATAAACCCATCCTTGTTTGTATTTCTCCTATTGCAGAGGGAAAAATCATCTCCCCTTATTCAATAAGTGTTCTTACTTGAAGTTTATCCTGAAATCGAATTGAATCTCCTAAAATACCTACTCAGCCTCCGTCTCTGTTATCGAGTTGTTAAGTGTGGACCATGTGTCTCCCCTTGACCATTTGCTCTGCTAACATTCCCACAGTGCTGCCACTGTTCCTGAATGGAAACTTGCTTCAGTGAGGGTCCCAATTCTAAAAATCCTGATTCTTCAGCTTAAAATTATTTAATGGCCCTCATAGTGATACAACCAGCTTCTCTAGGGAATGACTTTCCTTATCTTTTATTACAACTATTATCTACAATAAAGATTTGCTATCCCATGCTTAACAAGGATAAATGAGTTTTTGCTTCATCTTGCAATCTCCTGTCTAAGATCATCTGCATGAAGTTTTCTTACTTATCCTGGCTAGATTTTGCTTAGAAGCACATCCTAGAATGTCCCCTCTTCCCATCCTCCAGAGGATCATATACTCAGACTAATTCTCAGGGGCAGGGATCTGGACTATTTTATCTTTATATCTCATCGCATGATATCCTTGACCCTTGAGCTCATAGAATTCTCATGGACTGAACAAATGAAAAGATAAATGAATACCATTTTATATCTACCTATTTAAAACATTTTCAACACAGCATCAGTGGCTTCTCAGCAGGTCACAGAAGGGAGAAAGTTACATCATTGATCATAGATTTAAAATCATATTTTTGTCTACAACTAAGCATTAGACGTCAGCTTCCTCATATGTAAAATAAAGATTATTATGATCTGTTCCCTGTTAAAATGGTAAGATATATGTGAAAGCACTGGACAGGTATTAGCTATATGACTGGAAGTTCATTTCATTCTCTTGTGTCTTAATTATTTTTTTGATCAATGCCTGATGCATAGTAACAATTACCTTATTGACTTTCAACTTTCTAACCTCTATTTTATAAAATCTGGGGTATTGCAAACATTTTTATTTCAAAAATGGTTTTCTGAGGTAGACTTCACATTTGTATAACGATATATTTTATATATATAATCTTTCTCTTTCATGTACATATCTCCAAGGCACAAAACATCCCTCTCAGGCTGGGGTTGTGGCTCAGTGGTAGAGCACTCACTTAGCATGTGCAATGCCCAGGGTTCGATCCTCAGCATCACATAAAAATAAATACATAAAATAAAGGTAAAAAAAAATCCCTCTTCACTTCCTCCCCATGCACATTCAGCGGAAGAAGGGTATTATTAAGTGCTTTGCAGTACCAAAAAACCTTACTCAGATTTTAGATAATTTATAGTTAAGTATATGCATGTTATTAGCAACCAAGCTGTTTCTGTGGAAAAAGAATATATGCAACCTAAATGTATTAAAATATTATTAGAACTTGAGGCCACAAATATAGCTATATAAAGTAAATCTTTTCATTTCATTGACATATGTATTTAATGTCATATGAGCAAATAAAAGATGTTTTCACTTTTGTGAAATTTATGATTTTGTGAGGAAGGCAAACTTGCTAATATGTAAATATTGTAAGGCAAATATTAGAGAACTGCCTATACATATTGTTCAAATCTTTGTGAATCAACCTCCAACAGCTTGTTTTAAGGATTCCTATTTTCTTTCTTTCTTTGTATAATTTAGTCTTTCTTGAAAAATTTTAGCAATGCTCATGTGTGTCCATGAATGGGTTCTGCTGGTACTTACCTTGGTAATGGATAAGTTCTCAAGGTTTGCCAAACTGCCAGCTAATTATGAGCCTGGACTTTAGCTCCTGAGATTTTTTGCTTTTTTTTTTTTTTTTTGCTTCTATCCATAATGCTCAAAGACAGTGAGACTAGAGACACATTGCTTTTACTAGCACTTACTTATTCTCCATATTAATTGAGAGGGAAAAAGAGCCTAAGCAAGGTTTCTCTCATCTGAAATGGTTACAGTGATAAGGCTGTACCTTAGGGTAGGCTACAATGATCTCACAGATAATGTAAGGGACACTGGGGATGCTTGTTTGGGTCCCTCTTCACAGAAGGACTTACTGTTCAGTAAGTGCCTTGTTCAGCAAACAACCTCTAGCCCCCAGTTACTTTGTGGTCTGCTTCAGCTGCAAAGAACCTCCATGCCCAAGGATGCATCCTTCCAAGACAGCTTGGGATGCAAAACACTCTGATGGGCAGTTTTTACCCCACAGCTCTCTGGTGGGTTGGCCAAAGCTTTATCTAGCTTGCACAACAGGTAAGTTGCTTTCTTACCCAATGCTGCTCCCTCCCTCTTTCTTTCTTGAATGAGTATTGATCCTTAATAAATACCTTCCACACCAAAATTGGTTTCATCTCTCCTTCTAAAGAGCTCTACCTGTGATAGAGATTCTGCCTTCAAGTAGCTGCTACCTGCTCCCTCTGAAATCAAGCCTACCACTGATTCCATTGTCAGTATCATTTAGGCATGGATCTTTCCCTATTCCCCGAAGAAATAAAGCTTTTGTGGGAGAATAATCCTCTAGTGTTCAGTGTTGTGCTTGACACCTAGATTCCTCAAAGAAACTCTCCTCCCACATGCCCTGGAGAATAATCCTTTCAATGTGTTCAGACTGTGGAAAACAAAAGCTGGCAAAAGCAGCTTTCTGCAAGCAATTCCTGCTTTCTTCCTCGACTAGACTTCCCCTGTTCAAAAGCCCTGGTTTGTCTAACAGATCGGAAAGATTTCATTTGGAGGAAAGGAAAAGAGAATAAAACATAAATGGATATCTTGATAAATTATCCCAGAGTTCGAAACAGGGGAATGTCAGAACCCTCTCCATGCAAGAGAACACTGGCAAGAGAATAGAGAATGGATTTGTGGACGAGTGGATGGAAAGTGAGTGGAGACAAAAAAAGATATGGAGCTCATGCATGAGCCCAGCCAAGAGCTGGGGAAAGTCCTAACTATAGAAGGAGCTAAGGGAGAGGGAGGTGGCATGCTATGTATGAGGGATCATTCAGAGTCAGATGTGCCTGATTGTAGCACTTGAAAAGAAGGAGGGAGTCAAAGATGATGAAGGAGTCCATTTCGAACTAATGAAAAGGTGATGATGCCATCAACAGAAATAGAGGCACAGAAAATAAGGCCATTCTGAGGGGAAGAGAATGAGTTTATTGGGGGAAGGGCAGAGTTATAGTTGTTGTGAAGAAACAACTGGATGAGAAGCTAAATGAAAATGAAAGGTACTGAGGAATCATACAATCTCTCCTCCGTCCCCCTCTCTCCCTCCCTCACTTATCTTGTGCTGAGAATCTTCTTGTGCTATATGGCCTTACACCTGTTAGGCAAGTGCTCCACTGCTGAGCAACACCCTTGGCCCTAGACTTATTTTTTAAAAGAACCTTCTTCTTGTGCCAGTTGGGCCATGTGTAAAAGGTTTGGTCCCTAAGGTGGCTCTATAGGAGAACCTTTAAGAGCGGTGCCCTAGTGGAAAGTCTTCAGGTCATTGGAGGCATGCTTAGAGGGGGATTGTGGGACTCTGGCCCTATCTTTAATCTCTTTTGTCTTCCTGGCCATGAAATAAATGGTATTGCTCTGCTATACATTCATGCCATGATGCTTTCCTCTCCACAGGCCAAAGACAATGAGGCCACTCCATCTTGGACTGGAATCTCTGAACTAAGAGTTAAAATGAACCTTTTCTCTTTGTAGGTTAATTATTTCAGGTATTTCATTATAGCAAGGGAAAGCTGACTAACAGAGATAATACAAGTCTGAGAACTAATTTTATTTTTAGTTGTTAGAAGAAAAGAAAAAGAAAATAATAAATCTCCAAATAAAGAGTAGAGACTTATTATTTCCTAATTCATCTTCTTAGGAGAAGAGAGAACTGATAAATATTCTATTTCATCATCATTTGGGATCAGATTAAGCTAGAAGAATGGGGGTTCTGCAATCCCTTAACTTCATTACATTAACAGAAGGAGAAAGGTTTTGACCCCAAATGAAAAATTTCTTTCCTGTCATTTAAATATTAGCCATTAAATCTCTGCTTCCAGGAATCTGAGGCAAAAACTCCAAATCTTTTGGAAATATCTATGAAACACAATTTTTGTTCATAATATGTCTTATTACTAAGACATGGCAGATACTAATATGAAAATTCACACTTTTTAATCCGAAATGCTTAATATTGCACAGCACTTTTAAAGATTACTTTAAATAAAACATTTGAACAATTTTAGGGCTAATAATTACAATATGTAGAAAGCTAATATTAATTGATCAACTAAGCATCATCTGACCTGTTTTATTCTGCATGAACTTTTACTTCTCAGGTGCAATTTTGGAGGGAGGTGCAATTAGCAAATCTGAGGCCTCATGCATATTGGGCAATTGCTCTGTTAGTGAGCTGCACCACCAGCCCCTGCTTTCAGAACATTTTAATTGTGATTACATTGTATAGTACTCTCTCTCCATTGCACTGTACCTTGAATGGGGACATCTGCAGATTGAATATATATTTTGAAAAGTACTGAATAAATTTTGAAGTAAAGACATTCATTTTATGTCTCCTGCTTGTTACTAATCAATGTAAGAGATTACACTTATGGTCACTATGATGCACAGTTTTGGTAAAACACTACTTTTTGAAAAACTTAATTGTATGGGATAACAAGTTTAGTTCAGTTCAAAATGTATCAGTTACACAGAGAGGTACAAAATCATGAACATAGTGACTAATTTTAAAGAAACTTTAAAAAGTCAATTCTTTTTGCTTTACTTATTAGTTAACTTGTTGGTACAGGGGATTGAACCCAGGGGTGATGTACCACTGATCTATATCCCCAGCTCTTTATTGTCTCCATCATCATCATCATAACTATCATCACCATTATCACCATCAGTTTTTATTTTGAGACAGGATCTTACTAAGTTATTGAGACTGGCCTTAAACTTGTGATCCTCCTGCATCAGTCTACCAAGTAACATAATTACTGGTCTGTGCCACTGTGCCAAGTTTATTTTCAAAAAATGAATTAGCCACTTGATATTCATTTTAATTAACTTTGAATCAAAATTATTTGACATATTGCTTTTGTCTGGGATTCACTTGAAACAATTTTTCTAAAGGAGCACAGCTCAGCATACCTTGCATGGATAAATTGGTAGTTAAAATAATAATGCTAAAAATGTGTGGGGAACTTTAAATTGGGGGTTTTGAGTGACTTTTACATTATTTTTATTTTTAAAATCCTGCTGGATTTAAAAAAAAATAATTGACACATATAGTTGTATGTATTTATGGAACACAGTGTAATAATTTAATATATATATATATATATATATATATATATATATATACACACACACACAATGTATAATGATCAAATCAGGATAATTACAATTTCTATCTCCTTAAATATTTATTATGTCATAAAAGGTAATTCTTAGGGATTGAATCCCATGATTAAATCTGTCCTGCTTATTTCATTTTTATATCATTTTGGATAATAGGAAAATATTAAAAATAACAGACTTAAGATTTATAATTTTCTAGTTGTTGAACTTTATTTCATGAGAATCTGAAATAATTAATTAGAAGCTTGGATACCTATAATCCAAAGTTATGGCAATATACCTGTGAAAACATTTCAAAAGTTTCTCTGTGAGTCTGGAAACTGACTTTTTTCTGGCTAGTTCTTAGACCATTGTAATGAAATAGAGATTGAGAACATGATTTGGCGCTGGACACTGTATTAGTTACAATACCAGACTGTGATTTTGAAAAAGACTACAAAGCATATTTCCCTTACACAGACAAAGTTAATTCCAGGTCAATTGGCAAAATAAGTGGGTGGTGGCACATGCTGTACTCCATGCAGTTATTCAGGGATCCAGGTCCAGGAAGACTGATATTTTTCACATCCTGCTGGTTGGGGGAGGGAAGACTAGAAAATTTTCAACAGAAGGGGTTAAATAGGCAGGGCAATTAAGATGTACACATCACTTTCAGTCACATTCAGTGGTATAGAACCAGTTACATGGAGACATCTTCCTGCAAGGAAAACCAGAAAGTGTATTCAGAAGAGGAAATGGATTTTGGCATGTTTACAGTAATCTCTACCATAGACAAAGGTATGTTTAAGTCCCAACATTGTTACGTGCTTGCTGTTATCTTGGGCATATAAATTAAACTTTCTGAGCCTCAGTGACCTCTTTTATAACATATTACAAACAGTAATCCATACTTTGTATTGTTGTTATAATGATTAAATGTTATTAATCTGTTAGTGACTTTGCTCAGTATTTGTCAGTAGGAACTACTTCATAATCACAGCTGATTTCTTTTTGTGAGAAATACTTGGGTACATCATTTTAGGCATTATCATGGAAGTTATCAGAACTAAATAAGCATGATCCAGGATCAGAAACTGTTAGACAACACCTTAGGCAAGGGACACAATGTAATGTGGCCCATTCAATACCCTTGCAACCAAATGTAACCATTGGAAAGACATCAAGTTTGGCAAAAGTAGAAATACCCTAATGGTAAGTGATTGCCAAAATAGGGGTTGACTGAAAATGAATTCCACTTGCATTGCAGGGGAAGCAGTGATTAGAGGATTAAGATTAGGGGATACAATTTGGGGAGTGTGGATTTTCCTAGGTTGGGGCTAGTTACTGTTTGAGAGTTCAGATCACCTGGAGGACATCCTGTATGTGCATCACACATACACACATTTGAAATTTCATGGCATTCAGAAGACATAACAAATATTTTATAGTTTTGTGTGAATATGATTCAAATAGAGGAAGAGAATAAGAGACATTTTGATAATAAATGAAGGTGGGAGTTTGTTGGGGAATGGAATGGAGGTAGAAGGTAAATATAAATGACTATGTGTAACATTAACAAAGTTATGATTGCCTGTTGGAAGATGGTATATCTTGGAAAAAATATCCAAATGCTGCTATTTAAAGTTACCATTTTTTAGCCTCCAAGCAAAGGCAACCAACATCATCATTTCCTATTTAAAATAATTTATGGTTTATTTTTGCTTCATTTTTAAGTCAGAGCCATTCTGGAAATTCTCACACACACCACACACACACACACACACACACACACACAAATATCCATGGATTATAAGGATGCCAATGCCTTTTGATTATTTTCATTTACAATTTAGAATTAAATATTGCACAATAGCAACAATAGCAACGCTCAAACAAATGCCACAAAGGAAGGGTGTGTGCCATTGGAGGAGGAATAGAAGCTCTGTGGTTAATGGGACCATGCTGTAACTCTCTTGAACTATAATCCAGCTACATATATCCCTGTGGAAAGTAGCAATTACCTTCAATCTCCCTGATCTGAAGTAATCCTTGTTACATGAGTTCCTCATTGTGAGTGATGAGGCCCACTGTTTGCTGAGTCTAAAACCAAATGATCTTTCACAAGCAAAATTTAAACTTGAAATAGGATTCTCTGACTCCCAATTCTGAGTCTATTTTTTTCGTGTACTTTATACATTCCCAAATCAGGTTCAGACTGGCTACAGATGGTGCTGGTGTGTAATGAGAAGGGCTCCGAAGCGGCTCCAGCTCCCAAGGGAGAATTCGGTAATGGAACTAACTATGTATTGTCCACCTTATATACTAGATTTGATTTTGGACTATTTGCCCAACTGTGTTTGTTTATTTCTCAACACCGGAGGGCTTCCATTAGCTCCAGGCTGATTGAACATAGACTATGGAGTAAGAAGGAACAGAACATTTTTTCCCCCTGAATGCTGATGTAAGCCTTTTCTTTTACTGACAACTGAGTAATGTTTGCCACTGGAAACTGTGTTAGAAATGAGCTGATATTTGCAGTCATTAGTGCAAAAGAATTGTTTTGACCACAGAACACAAAGTGAGCTTTATTTTGTGGGTGACAGTGTTTCAGAAGTTTGTGCCTAAAACTTGTGTGCTCAAGACACCAAAAGAGAAACTGCTAACATTTCTAAAGCTGAAAATTACCTTGTTTCAGTAAATCGAAAGATTAATATTTAAGACCTCATAAATTTTGCTCACAAAGCATAGCCAAATATTATTATCATAACGAAAACAAAAACCTCAACTCAGCAAATTAGTCACCAAAGACCACATGTAAATTGACATTTTAGTTTCTTAACTAATGGAATCATTTGTCATTTTACTGAAGCAGTTCATTATAAAAATAAATTAAGAATAAGTAAATTGTAGTCATAGCAATCATGATGAAATTATTAGTAATCACATTTACCGGCATGAAAGTTTTTTACATGCTTCTCATCAGCAGATGTTATTCAAAATAACTTTGGAACTAAGCATTGATATTATATTAAGTTTTTTTTTAATTAAAAAAGTATAGTGGAAGTAAGAAACAAAGTTACTAATTAAAAAGGAAAGGGAAATGTTGCCCTTCCCCTTCAAATATACACAAGTTCAACTGTGTAATTCTAATATCAAAATGAAGAAAATGAGAAATCTCTCTACCACCTTAAACAGTAAAAAGAAAATTAGAAAGCTGAGACCGGCTCATGCAGTTTCTAAATAAATGAAAAGGAAATTACATTTCTCTGGGTAAATATTTACTTCCTAAAGCGTGCCAACAAAGCTACTATTTTAGAAATGGGATAAGGTGGTAACTAACTAACTTGTTACTTTTAGTTGATTTAATTGGAAATGTGCTGCTTTTCCTTGTAAGCCTTTGCTTTAATTGTAGAATAAGAAAATTTCAATTTGATGTTCTAATTGCACTTGGGATCTGGTATCCTGTTTACATATATATTGATCTGTGAGGTGGCCTTATATGTATCTGTGAAGGCCATAGTAGGAAAGACATCTAACAAATTTTACTGCAGTCTCCACTAATAGGA
>NW_026000037.1:51249222-51301934 GCF_001458135.2 Marmota marmota marmota
TCAATCACTTATCTAATGACTTTGCAACTAATGATGCTCCTACCACTTTTCACATATGCTGAAAACTTTCCAAAATTCTCCAAATCAAAACATCTTTAAATATTATTATTATTATTATTATTATTATTATTATTTTGGTCCTCTAACAAGAATAATTTATACTGTACCATTTAAAATCAGCATGCTTTTGTGTTTCTGGGCTTACCATGAAAACATGCATCTTCTCTCAGTTTAGGAGGAAAACCACGTACCAGTATCCCAAATCCATTATATATTGGGTACAGTGTTCCCACAATCCCTCAGACTGAAACTGCTGAATCATACCTGGTATCATCATTGGTCTCTTAGGCAAAACTGCTTGAAGTTTTTACTGTGTATAAGATTCATGACTCGATGCAACCCAATACCGACCTTCCACTTTTGTCTGACAAGAGACTTGAAGGTAGTTCTGGAGGAAAAGAGCAAACATAAAACCCAAAGCAAAATTACTAACAAAGCTTGAGTTAATTATCTGCTCTACTAATTAATAAATCAGCTTACATAGACTCACTTTTCCTGTCAGCATTTTGGTTTTGCCAAGGGAGTCCCTAAGCTTGGTATTTAGAAGACCTAAAACTTAAGTCTCTCATATTACCATGAGCTACAGTATCTATCTTTGTGGAAGTTTTTGACTCTGATCAGAGACTTGTATGTGTAATCCTAATGCAACTTCCATTTCCAAACTCATAGATCTAACAGGGAGCCTCCACTAAATGCCAGTTTATTTTTAATTTTTTAAATTTTTGGTCAGGAATAAGGATGGACCAGCTTATGGGCTGCCTCTCATTTGTTCTCAATAGTAAATATGCCTTGAAGTTGAATTTCCCTAGTTTGACTTCAAGGCTCACAACAGGAAAAGCTTAAGAGGACATACAGAATTATTATTTTTTTAAAAATGCAGATTCATCGTTTCAAAAACTTATAGAAGGAAATAAATGATTTGGTTCAAACAATTACAAAGTAGTTATAAAGCACCTAGACTTTCACAAATTGATCCTGTTTTGTCGTACTGTGAAGAAGACTCAGGGGAAAAAAAATTTACACTTCCTTTGGAGGTACTTTCCAGTATTTTACGTGGGAAGTTTTTACATACAGAGAATAAACATCCTTTTGTTTAATTTCCTATAAAGATAAAGCAATATGGTAGACTATTAGAAACACTGGAACAGCAAGAATACCCAAGTTCTACATCTTGATTCCTCTTTTTATAAGATTATGAATAAATTATTTTCCCTCTCTATAACCATAGGTTATTTCTCTAAAGTTGAATTCTTATTGCTTGGCCTACTTTGATATGATTATAAAGAAACAACAGAAATACCAATAATATCTCTTTCTCATTGAGCAATTACGACATGGCATTTCATGTGAATTATCTCATTTAATTTTCACAGTAGCCCTGTAATACAGGTAAGTCTTCATTTTGCAAGTGAGACAACTGAGTCTTAGAGAGGTTAAGTAGCTTATGAAACAAATCATTATACAGTGAGAATTGGAGTTGGACTATCCCACTCCTCAGTCTATACCCAAAGGACTTATAATCAGCATACTATAGTGACTCAGCCACACCAATGTTTATAGCAGCTCAATTCACAATAGCTAAACTGTTTAACCAAACTATATGCCCATCAATGGATGAATGGACAAAGAAACTATGGTATATATACACAATGGGATATTACTCAGCATTAAAAGAGAATAAAATTATGGCATTTACAAGTAAAGGATGGAGTTGGAGAATATCATGCTAAGCAAAAACCAGTACCAAAAAACCAAAGGGCACATGTTCTCTCTGATAAGTGGATGCTGATCTATAATGGGGGAACTTTGGGCAAAGGGGAGGGAGGGAAGGTGATGGGGCATGGGGGCAGGAAAGACAGTGGAATGAGATGGACATCATTACCCTAGGTACATATATGACTGCAAAAATGGTGAAACTCTACATTGTGTACCATCAGAGAAATGAAAAGTTGTGCTCCATTTGTGTACAATGAATCAAAATGCATTTTGCTGTCATATATTAACTAATTAGGTCAAATTTTTAAAAATTAAGAAGAAAAAAAGAGTTGGAATTCAAATCCTATAAGGTTGATTTAATAGCCCACAGTCTTAACCCTTTATAAAAAAATTTTTTAGTTGTTGATGGACACAATATCTTTATTTTTATTTATTTATTTTTCATGTGGTGCTGAGGATTGAACCAGTGTCTCACACATGCTAGGCAAGTGCTCTACCATTGAGCCACAACCCCAGCCTCAACCCTTTAGATAGTCAGAGATGAGAAAGAGAAATTGTGAGACCATAGAAAGAATATGGGCTTACAAGTTTCAACAGACATATCCTCAAAGTATGCCTCTGTTGCCACTAGGTATGTGATATGGAACCAGTCACAAACCTTCTCATCTTTAAACAGGGTTAATTCGCGTGATTTCATAGGTAGCTAGTACCGAAGTACAGGAGAATTAAATGAAATCATATCTACAGACACTTAGCAGAAAAGTCTTAGTTCTTCTATAATTGTCTTCAATTAATTATTATTAATACGTCAGATCAGCATGAAGACTGACCTATGTGAAAACTGCTTTCAAGATTCATCAAATGTATATCTAACTATCTGTTCCCATAGTAGATGTTGAGATTAAGACATAAATTTGTCATTAAACACTCACTATCAAGTGATACCATTAGAGCATCCCTTCAGGTTGACTCCAAGTTAATGATAACATGTCTTCATTACTTTGGAGAGTAGCACATATGCAGTCAGTGGTAAGTAACTGAATATATGCTGAATGAATGAATGAAGGTTTAGAGAGTTCAGTCTATCATCTAAGGCTTAAAGTCAGTTTTAATGTCTTCTGAGACACAAGTTGAATAGCTTTCAGTATGTTTAGCACTTCATTTTTTTCAATATTAAAAGATAAGAAATGTTGGTAATTTCACAGACCACTCATCCCATGCCCCACCACCCTTTGGAACTTTCTGTTTATGTTATTAGTACTAAGGACTAATATAGTCTAAATTCTTTCTACCTCATTCATTTGATGGAATCTCCATGGAAGAGAAATATATGCTAATCTCACTTTGAAAAGGAGTATAAGAAATGATAATAATAAAAATGTGTAAAATCTGTAAATTATTACAATTTAGTATTGACAATCAAAATATATTTTAGATCAATTAGAATGTAAATTATCCAAAAATTACCATGGGAGACTCTTTGCTGTGTTTTTACCAAGTAGTTGGCCCAGGTGTAAGTAACAACACAGAATAGGAGTTGGCTATTTCTAGTGGCATTTCTGATGATTTAAGTAACTTTTTCTTTTCCCATACAATTCTAAAGTCTACACAATGTAAATGCATTCACTTTGTAGTTAGGAAAACAACAAAAATAATATTTTAAAAGGAAAATAAATAGGTTCAATGAATAAACTCTGATTTTTTAAAAATAAAAAAGGTTATTGAGATTTAACATCTGCATTTAAAGATACAAACCCACAACATTAAAATTCAAGATAAAAAATAGCATTGCCAAAATGCCCAAATTTAAAAAAAAATTAAATTCAAATGTCAATTAATGAAGGTTAAGAAGTGGAAGCAAAGAGATAATGTCTGAATATATTTACTTTTGTGCTTATCTTCTTTGACTATTCATTTCTGTTCACTGGTATAAAGTTCAGAATTGCTCTAAAATTATCTTATAATGTTAAATGTGATAGTTTTACTAATCCTGTTTCATAGAATAAACTATTTTAAATGAATGAGCATTTTTCACCTTTTATAGTCATTTTCCAAATTTGTTTTTGTTTATTTTTTTAATAGGAAAATAAATTTTACCTTTTAATCCTCATATTTTATTGATTAATTAAGTAATTTACTTTTTGCTGTCATTGAAATTCAAAATGATAAATGTTTAACTTATGTTCATAACAGCTAATTTTTTTAGTTTCTTTTTCTTAAATGCATTTTTGGATATATTATACAAAGTATATAAATTAAAAAGTTCATATTCCTCAAATTCAGACTTTTCCCTACTTCATTTCCAATAAGTTCCTGTTGCTCTAAATCTGCCAGCATAGCATCTCTGATTTCTCTGTTTCTATAACCCACCCCAAAATGCTCTGTATCACTCTCTCTCTCTTTACTTTCAACTTTAGGTCTTTTCCACGTGTTAGAATTTACTCTGTGTAAAAATCATCCCACAGGTGATTGTCATGAGTCCTTCAGTCAATTCAAAGGTTTCTCTAAGGGTGGTCTGTCCCTCTTCATCCAAATAATATTGTTTCTGTCGTCTACTCAGGACTCCATGTCTTCCCCAGCTGCCCCACACTATTTTGCAAATCTCCTATTCATTCATTTGTTCATTAATTCGTCCTTTTCAATAAATATTCATTAGATAACATCTTTCGTGCCTTTCAAGCACTGTGCTTTCAAGCAGTTTACAATCTCATAGGGAACAGAATTCCATTATGGAATGGCAAGGGCAATGAAGGGTTAGGTCTGGATGCCTATTATATACGAGGGATCTCTCGTAGGGTAGGTTCCTGCAGTAAGGTTATGTTCCATGATATGGGTGTAGCATAAAACATTGGATGGAGAAGGGGAAAGAGGGGAGGGAGGAATATAATGTGAAAAATCAGGTTTATGAGAAAGTCAGAAGCAAGATAATGAGGGCTTTATAAAATACATTAAGATATTTGGACAGTATACTAAGAGTAATGGGAGCCAGCATTGATCTTATAGCAGGTCAGATTTTTATGCAATAAAAAAAAAAAAATTGGGGGCATTTTGCCTGTCTGGATTGAAGAGGAAGTAGAAGCAGGAAAACCTGTTCCAAGGCAGTTGCCTGAGTTCAGTTGGGTGATGAAGGACAGACAAACTAGCAAGCAGTTCAATTTAGGAAATATTTGCATCCCAGGTTAGAAAAGTTGAGTAGATAGTAGCACACTTTTTTCCAAGTAGGTATCTCAGGAGTACAAGTTGCTGGAAAGTCATGGAGCAGATGAGGTCAGTACTAGAATTATCTAGTTGGAGATGTCTATGAGAACTCCAAGTAGACCTATAAGTCTAGGGCACAGGACAGGGTGTATTGATGAGTACAGGCTGTGGATTATCAGAGTATTGGTGATAATTTTGGTGGGTGTAGTTAGTGGGCTGGGGAGATGTCACAAAAGGAGCTCAACTATAAATCCCTGAAAAAAAATATATATATATATATATAATTCAAACTGAAGGGGAAGCCAAAGGAGGAAGAATTTGTGTTCCTAGGCATTACCTACTTGCTCAGAGATTAGATAGAAAAATCACAAGACACAAGATAAAAGACAAAAGATGCTATGGGGGTCGGATTTATTTGTCCCAATTGTTCATAAATGGAATTTTTCTCCAGATATTTTGTTAGCTATAGTAAGGCTTGTACTCATGTTAAAGAGTTATATATGTTCTGTTTTGTATAATTTGTTTTTTGTTTTATTTATACACCAACCAATTTCAGAAAATATTTTAAGTAGTCCATCAAAACTGAAGAATATGGAATAAAATTAGACAACTATCACTTATAGTAAATCAAGAGCCATATTTAGGAAAGGTATCCAAAGTGAGGATTTCCTAAAGGCAGATATTTGAAAATCATATATGTATATTTAGCTTAAATTTTATTATAACTGTTTCTGAAAATCTTAACATTTACTCATCTTTACTGAAAAATACTTCATTTTTTCTCATTATAAAATAATATTCTTTCATTTGGCAAAATAATGCATGAACCTTTTTAAAAAATTGAAAACAATTATATTAGATTTTCATCAATATAGCAAAATACCTAAGATTATTAAGTAATAAAGTGAAAAGGTTTATTTTGACTTATGGTTCTGAAAGTTCTACTCCAGGATCAAATGGCCCCATAGCTTTGAGTCTCTGATGAGGCAGCACATCATGGCTGGAGTGCATGGATGAGCAAAACTACTTATATGACCCAGGGAGCTCATGAGGGAAGGGAAAGAAGCCAGGGTTCTCAATGACCTAAGGATCTTTCACTAGGTTCCATCTCAAGAAGTTTCTACCACCTCACAATAACCCATCCTAGGGACAAAAATTTAACACATGGACCTTTGGGAAAAATTCAACATCTAAACTATAGCAACAAGTTTAAAGAAAAAAAAAATAAATAAAATCTACCCATAAGTCAGTGATCATATAAACTGCACATGGTCAGTATTTTTTATTAATTGTTGTTATTTTTATTGAATACCTAAGATCTAGAATTATGCTGACATTTAATGAACATTTAATTAAGATAAGCCATGGTTCCATGTTTTATAATGCATGTTTAATAAATCACATATTAAAAAATAGAACTCACTTTGCAATACTTTCCATCCAAACAAACACCTGTGGACTACCTCTGTATCCTCTAAGCACTTTGCTGGTCATTAGCATTAGTTAGGAATAAGATAATATTTTTTTTTCTTTAAAAAACCAAAGACTTGCTGGCTTCTACCTAGACTGTCATGATTTATTTTCACTTTCCCTTCTCTAGTCCACTATAGTTTTCATTTACCCCACACATATTTACTGACCTCTATGATATGCAGAAAGAAATGCATTACATGTCAAATAGTAATAAATGCTCTGAAGAAATAGAGGTACATGGCAAGAGGATAGAAAATACGAACTGAGGGAGGGCCACTGATTTCAAAGAAGTGCATCAGAGGAGGACTCTTAAAAGGAGCCATTTGAAGAAGGCCTAAATAAAGTGCAGGAATGAACCAGAGTAAAATCAGCAGGTGGCCAGTGGGCCTTGAGTCCAGGAGTTAGGTAATAAAAGTTGCACTTGTAGATGTAACTGAAAAAATCAAACACATAGGGACTTCAGGACCCAATAATTGCTTGTAATACATTGTGTGTGGGATGGAAAGCAATTGAAGACTCTGAACAAAGAAGTGACATGATTCAACTTGTGTTTCAAGAGCACCACTTTGTCTACTTATGTTGAAAACAGAATCTAAGAAGTCAAGAGTAGAAACAGGGAGGCTGGTTAGAAGCTACTAAGTAATCCAGGAAAGAAATCAAATGATTTGGACCAAGGGAACAATGATGAAGGTATGGAAAAGAGGTTGGTTCAGTCTATATTTTGAAAGTAAGCTGGAAAGAATTCTTCACTAAATTCAATATGAGACACAGGAAAAAACAGGATCTTAAAAGGATTTTTTATTGGGGTAACTGAAGAATGAAATTTTAATTTACTTAGGTAGGGATCATTACGAGAGCAGCGGAAGAGAGGATAGGGAAAAATAAAGTTTGATTTAGGACATGTTGATTCTGAAAGGTCCATGGGACATACAGTCCATTAGATAAGCGAGCCATTGAATCTTCACATACGCAATGCCAAGTGTAAGTGTAAACTAGAGTTATAAATCGTAGGGAGCCTTCAACTAGATTGTATTGCAGTTGTGGAAATCATAACATTGCCTAACAATTGAGAGAGAAGAGTGCAGTTCTGATAAATGAGCCCATAGTCTCTGAATATGTACAAATCTGGAAGATTAGATTGATTCTGCAAAAGTGAGAATTGCCCAATGAGGTAGGCTGTGCCAAAAAAGAATGACAGAGAACATTGTGGAAAAAGACACTTATGCATAGGAAATGATCAATGATAATACTTATCTATGATTGGGGTGATGTAGAATTTGGAAGAGGTTTTGGTAGTGATATTAAAATGAAAGGCTGACCGGAAGAAAAACTGGAGACATTGGTTATTCTTTTGAGGAGTTTAGTTTTAAAAAGGAGTAGAGAAATGGAATACTGTAATAGCCTCCTAATTAGTTTCCCTGATTCTGTTCTTGCCACTTGGTTAGTTAGGTAATATGAGCTTCTGTAACAGACTAATCCAAAATCTCAGTGGCTTAATTTATTTGTTGCTCATTTAGTGTCTAAATTAGTTAGTCCTAATTGGTGAGAAACTCTTCTCTTTACTAGAGATTTAAGAATTCTTACAAAGCTATAAACATTCCTGTTTCGGCACCCACCTAGGAAGGTAAATATCATGGCAAATAACACATGGGAAGTTTTGTGGGGCAGACTGCATCACTATTGTTCACATTTCACTGAGTGAAAATTAGCAACAAAAACATTCCTAAATATAAAGAAGCTGGGACATGCAAGCTAATTGTGTGTCCAGGAAGATGGTAAAACAGGTCTGGTGTCCCCTTAGCACAGCGATCTGTGCCACACCCACTGGCACCTGCCACACTGTTCAGTCTACCTGGATGCTGTTTGCTGATGGACAAGATCTAGTAGAAAAAAGAACATCAATGACGTCAGTGTAACAGACACCAGAATAAAATCCTTGAGAGATCAGGAAGGTCTGAGATGCAGCTATGAAGAGGAGAGATTTTTCTCTCGATTCATAGGAGCCTGAAAAATTCATTCTTTGTTTTAGTAAGAACCGCAGAGAAAAAGGTTAGCAAATTTGGAGATGAGGGTATAGAAAAGTTAAAGAGAAGAACTCAGTTCCTTGCGTAAGAATTCATTTGAACAAGTCATTAAATATTTCTATCTTAAATATTTTCTGAATCAGGATGAAATGCAGGAGATTGGTTAAGGTTTTATGCTTTAAAATTGTGCTAGTTAAGTCAAGAGTGTGTACACACACATACACACACACATACACACAGTAAATGAAGCTAAATGGTTCATGTCACAATTTTGGGCTGGTCCTGGGGATTTAACCCAGGGGCA
Source organism: Marmota marmota marmota (assembly GCF_001458135.2). NCBI lineage: Eukaryota > Metazoa > Chordata > Mammalia > Rodentia > Sciuridae > Marmota > Marmota marmota. The sequence continues at coordinate 51,257,998 of NW_026000037.1, forward strand.
CTTTACCACTTAGCTATATCCCCCAGAACTTTTATTATTATTATTATTATTATTATTATTATTATTACTATTATTATTATTTGAGACAGGGTCTTGCTAAGTTGCTGAGGCTGGCTTTGAACTTGAGATCCTTCTGCTTCAGCCTCCCAAGCCTCTGAGATTACAGGTGTACACCACTATGCCCACTAAAATTTGTCAATCTTAAACCAGAGTACAAATAATTCACAAAAACAGTGATAAATGATACTCTGTCTTTTAGGCCATCATCGTTATCACTTAGCAAATGAATACTAAACCCAAGCTAAGTGGTATGCTCATAGCATAAAAAAGTATCTCCTCCTTTTATCCCATTCAATTATTTATTCTTTTATTATCTAAAAACTAATCTCATTTTTAAAGTAACCATGAAAAGTTAACCTAAAAATAACCCTTCAGCATATGGATAAAGATTGTCCATGGAGATTATAAATATCAAACAAGAAAATATGAGGAAAACAACATAACTGGCTTTATATTTCTAAAGAAAAAAAGCCATATAAATAGCCAATATGTATAGGAAAAAATCCTCCACATCACTAATAATCAGGGAAGTGCAAATTGAAATCATACTTTCTAAAATGGCTATTATCAAAAAGAAGAAAGATATGTTGAGAAATGGGAACCATTGTGCATTATTGGTGGTGATGTAAATCAATACAGCCATCATGAAAAATAGTGCTGAGTTTCCTCAAAAAAAACTGAAAAATAGATACACCATATGATCTTGCAATCCAAATGCTTATTATATATCTAAAAGAAGAAAATTAGTTTGTCAAAGAGTGATCTCCTCTCTTGCAACATTGTTCAGAGTAGCCAGGATATGGAAACAACCTGAGTACTGAGAAATGAATGGATAAAATGGGTACACACATACACACACACAAACACACACACAAACACACACACAGAGAAAAAGAATATTATTCCATCTTAAACAGGAAGGAAATCCTATCATTTGTGACAACAGGAACGAACCTGGAGGACATTATCCTAAGTGAAACTGGTGCAGAATGGCTATGATCTCACATGTGTGTAATCTAAAGAAGTCAAACTCATAACAGCAGAAGTAATGATGATCTTCCGGGGGCTGGTGGGGGAAGGGCAATGGAGAAGTGAAATGGAAAAAAATGTGGGTCTTTCCAAGGGTACAAAGTTTCATTTGGAATGGATAGTATTGAAGACCTAGTTACATGATGATTATTATAATTAATAATTTATATTTAGGAATTATTAAAGAATATATCTTTAATATTCTCACCATATACACACACAAACATACATACATACACAGAATTATACGAAAGTGAGGTGATGGCTTGTGTAAATTAACTTGATTGTGGTAATTCCTTTTCAACATATACATTTATCAAAACATTGCATTATGTATTATATTGAAAATTGAATTGTATTGTATTTTAAAATTATATCATCTTTTTGTCAATCATACCTCAATAAAGCTGGAAAAAAAGTACCAAACAAAAACACAAAACTTGATGATCTCCTCTACACCTCTATCTATACCCGATATTCCAAAAAATTAGAATGCTTTGAGAAAGGCAGAGCTAGGAGGAGGAGTGGGGAACTATTTTAACAGCATTTCCAGGATTTTTCAGTGACTCATAGTTCTAAGCATTCATGTGAATTCCCAACTTGCATTTTAAACTTTCCAATCATTTAAAAAGAGAATGCCTTCCAACTTTTCATGATAATGAGTTCAAAACTTCCTCACAGAAATCTTTAAAATAGTGTTAGTCTTTACATTCCTTTTACCCCACCCCAGCATACTGATATATTCCATCACACAGTGAGAATTGCTTCTTGAATTTCGGAGAGGAAAAGCAGTGAATCTTAGATGTAGGATGAGGAATAGCAATTGCACGAAAGGGTAAACTGGAATTTTTGTCCATCTTTAGAAAGTGACGCAGTGATTCATGTATTAACACTTTTCTTAGTTGCCTTGGTCCAATTTTTCTCCCTAGTATGTGTATCAGTTAGTTTTTCTGTGTTAATAAGCACCCCTTTGATTTCAATGGTCTAAACATCAAAACTTTATTTCCATTTACATGATATGTATGTTGTGTGTCTCTTCATGTGGAGACCCAAGTTGAAAGAATAGTACATGAACCAGGGTATCTCAAACCAAAAATGCTGAGAAGAAGCTCAGAAGCATAGGGCTGGGGACATAGCTCAGTTGGTAGAGTGTTTGCCTCACATGCACAAGGCCCTGGGTTCAATCCCCAGCACACCACAAACACTCACACACACACACACACACACACACACACACACACACACAAACAAAAACCCTCAAAGGCACATAAATCCAAAATTAAAACATAAGTTAACCTCTAAAATGATTGATTATCACAGAGGGGGTCTTCAGACAGTAGGTAATCAGTTAAAGGTAATAAGTTTATACCATGTTTGGGAGGTATTTCATTTATGATTATAAGAGAAATTTATATATGTAACAAAGCTAAATTTTGCTAAGTTAAAGTTTAGCCTAACTGGTTTTGTCTTCTCAGGGGATTCTCAAGTCTAGTCTCCATTTTATTTTATTTTAGCATTTCTAAATTGAAGCACATAATTCTTCTTAAATATTCTGCTCAAACACAACATTTGGAAGGCCAACTCATATTCCATTGCTCAAAAGATGTCATAGTGCCAAGCCCAAAATTAGAGAGCCAGGAATTAATACTTTTCCCACAGGATGCACTGAAAGTTTTATAGAGGAGGAAGGAATGAATAATATCAAATTATAATACAACAAACCACAGTATTATAGAAGGTGTAAAGCTTATTTTTCAAGCCAATTGTGTAAGAAATATAACACTTCACCCTATATGATAAAATTTGATGTGAATCTTAGAATCCTCAACCACTGAGCTGAGGGAGCTTTATCAGTTTTTATCTGGTCCTTCCTTTCATATTTCACTCTAGATTTTTTTGTAGTTCCTAATCTTACACTGTGTTAAAGTGTCTGGGGGAGTATGGACTTCATTAGTTTGCTCATACAGGATATTGCTGAAACAGATTTTCAGCACTCATTTAGGTCTTTCAGTTCTCTCTACCTTTTATATCAAACGTAAACATGAATCTTTTGCAAATTTGTCTTGTGAATTTGCTTGCCTAAGCGTATCACAACACCACATCTTCCTCTTATGTCTTCTTGTTTTCAACCAAGAAACAATGTGCTAGCTATTTGTGTTCCTCTGAAACTTTCAGATCCTGAAGAGCCCTAGTATCTCTGGTCTAAAATGAAATGCAGTTAAGCTCTGCGTTAGGATCCTGCGTTAGGATCCACAAGCTTCTTGTTGTCTTAGTTTGACTTGCCCCAGGATCAGATCCTGCAACAAAAGACATGAACTCAAGGAATTTATGTGAGATGTGTTGAAAATACCAGGAGGTATATGGTGAAAATAGTACAGGAAAGAGAAGACTGTTTAGGGTGAGCCATTAATCAGGGGAAATGTGGAGCATCATCTTACATATGAATGCTGACAAAGGATGGTCCACCTGTGGGAGAGGGAACTGGGGAATTCCTGGACCACTCTTGATAGTTCTGCTATATGTTTGCATGAGAAAGAAAAACATATCTTTAAATCAACAACTCTCACAGTCTCCTTGGTCAGGACCGGTTCCTTTACCCTTCCAGACTTCTTTTTAATGGAGCAGTGAGACTTTCCGCAGTTCAGGGGGGAAAATCCTTCAGGTGCAGACATGCAGGTATTGGCAGTTCCTTGTCAACTGAAGTTCATCAAAAGGAGGAAGAGTTAAGGCATGAGAAATACTTGTGCAGTAGCTAGAACACCTCCACTACAACACAGGGAAATCCATAGGAAGCAGAGGTAGTATTTTTACTGTATGTCTTTGGCTAAAACATTTGCCTGCATTCTCTTCTAGTTCAGGCCTGAGGCTTTTACAAGTAAAATAAGGAGGATCAGATGACTAATTTGTTTAATAGCTCAGTTGCTTTCTCTCATTCCTCAGTGCATGCTACCCACTGATCTCAAGGAAATATATATAGGGTGACCTGTCTGAGGAAGGAAAGGCAAGGCAAACAAAACAAAAAATTGAAAGAAAAACAGGTTACTATCTCAAAGTTGTATATTATTGCAATCTTGCTATCTTACTGAGGTGTAATGCGGAAGGTTATGTAACTGGTCCTCTAATATATAAATCACAACCCAATTTCTCAGTGGATTAACACAGTATGAGGTTATTTCTTGCTCATGACACGATGAAATGTGGGCCTGCTGGGAGCTGTGGGTGGTGGTGATGGTGTACCAGGTAGAGACTGAGGCCAGATTCTTCTTGGGGTGCTTACCTCTTCCAGGTTCTCACAGTATTTCTACTATTTTTTTTAAGGTGGGAAAAAATCTGGGAGATTATGTATGGGAGGGGTAGATCAATAATTTGAATTGGAGTTCACTTCCACCTACATTCTGTTGCTCAAAATTCAGTTATATGGCTGACTAGGAAGTCCGGTATATATGTATAGGAGAAGAAGAAGCAAAACAGCTACAGTGTAGACTAGGTGAAGATCAAAATGCAGAACTAGGAATTTGAAGTCATTAGTTTTAATTGCATATAATATTAATATGACTACTCAGCTAGTTATAGTAATTGATCTCTAAATTAGGAACAACAATATCTGCCTCACTTATTTAGACTCATGTACTATCAGAACCAAAAAAGACATCAGAAAGTTTGGGCCCCAGCATGTTCCTAAGACCATATGAATGAACTGCTTGAGCAATACCAGAACCTATTGACTAAGAATCATTGATATAACAAGAGTGATGAAATCTTCCTTTTATAATAATCTCAGTTGTTTTCCCTGTATATAGGAGTTTAAATTTCACTGATACAAAACTTTTCATGGTACAGTTAAGGAAATAAGAACCCAGAGTAATGTATAGTTAGAACTGAATTAAGGCCGAAATTCCTATGTCATGGCCCTGTCTGATGTGTTTTATTTGTTGGCTTCTTTTTTTCTAAACTATTCTGTCCAATGTCAATTTCCTTGTTTAACATCTTTTAGTGGTTTTATGCTGTTTGGATGGAGGCCATCTTGACCTTGAGTTAGTGATCATAAAAATAGAGATTATTTCGTGGAATTTTAAACTGCTATTAAGGTTGCTAAAAATAATTTTTATAAATAACCAGCTATGAAATTACTAAAAACTACACCAATTTTTCAACATTCTGTTTAGATATTTGCTATGACTCCTGTAAAGGGAATGAATAATGAAAATTGAATATTTTTGAAAGAAATAAATCAAATTAAAATTCTGATAGCTTATAGCAAATATATACTATTTGTTTCACTTAAATGGAAAATATCTTAAATGGTATGCTATTAATCTTTTTTAATTTTTTTATTTATAAATAACAGCAAAATGCATTATAATTCTTATTACATATATAGAGCTCAATTTTTCATATCTCTGGTTGTGTACATAGTATACTCACACCAATTTGTGTCTTCATACATCTACTTTGGGTAATAATGATCATCACTATTAATCTTTCTGAAATAATAAAATAGCTTTCAAATTAAGAAAAAAGATTAACTTGTTTCATTAGATATTAAATCCCATTAAACACCATAGTATTAAAATAAGCTACTATTTTAGCTGCCAACCATATATAACCCAGAATATTATCTAAAAAAAAGAAAGCAAAAGAAAAAAATCTTTGTATTAGATAAATAATAAATGAATGCTTCAGAATAAGAATATCATAACATTTTATGTTATATAAAATATAGTTGAAAATATTTTTTCTTTTACAAAAATTGCCCCCTGAAAATGTTGCTTATCCTCACTCTTGAGTCTTTCAAATTTCCTTAGGAATTCTTGGTGTTAGTTATTAACACAGCAAATTTCAAGACAATATGGATGGGTAATTTCTGGACAACATTATTTGTTCATCATTCATTCAACAAACAAACCCTATGTGGAAGTTCATGAACCCAGCTAAGAAGATGGAGAGATACACTCTAAGGTGTGATGCTCTTCTGTGTATAAATAATGAAAATATCCTCGAAGAGTGTCATATCAGTAGAAATCAGAAGGTGCTTCAGAAACTGAAATGTTCCAAAACCACATAAGAATTTATATTCAGAGATGTAAGAACATTAAGTTAATTTGATCTTCAAAATAGAATACTTTATTCCTTAAAGCTATTAAGCAAATCTACTTTTATAACTGCCCTCTATATATAAAAGAGACAATAAATCTGAAAACAACTATGTGTATATGGATAATTGACAAAACAAGATATTAGAGATGAGCTTCATGATTCCACTTAAGAGACAATGCTATGAAAAACTGAGGGCCTTCTCAATATCCCTGAATGACTTTGTATGAAGGCTTGATCTGCAGTTCGTGATCACAAAAAATGGCATCTATTGATGATACCTGGAATTGCTGCGTGACAGCAAAAGAAATTTACTTATAAAGTTTTTTCAGTGAAGTTTTTCTGTGAGTTTTACATATAATGTAAATATTTAAAAGTGCAGTTTAGTGAAAGAAGTAGTCCAACTCAGGACTGTTTCAACAGCCGATAAGAATGACCTGCATTCAAGAGTTGTAGGAATTTAGGGAAAGAGAAAGCTACTTGTTACACATTTAAAATGCACAAAACAGTAAAGGAAGTTGAAAGAAATTTAAGAGCTGAGATTTGAAACAAGGAAGGTTGTGTTTCATCATGAGAAAGGCATAGAGTCTGCCCTGGACTCTTTTGGTTGTTGAAACACTAGACAAGGAGAAGTTCAGTATCCTTAAAACTGTGAAAGGAGCTTGTTTAAAGAAATGTTGTATTTCAAGACAATTTTAATCAGTCATATTTAATTTGCAGAAATATTTTTACTTCTATTAATGTATTTAGAGATATTAAGATTTGAATTTGAGGTGCTTCCTTTCCTGCTTGAATATTTGCTCTTAATTAAAATGCTTTGTATCCTTTAATCCTTTCTATCCTTTCATTTTTTGCTATATATGAAATTCTAAATCATGGAGAATTAGTGAGAATGTAAACTGTCTTTTATAATGGCTTTATTTTCATACTACTAAAATCTTATTAAAATGTGGAAATGTTAAAATATTAAGTGTCTGTAAAATGTGATGCTGATATTAATTTTGGAGGGTTTAATTTTTTGAAATGGATATTAATTGCTCTGAATATTGAAGTGTTATTCTTTGATGTTTCTGGAATGTATTCATCCCTTGAGATATGCCATTACACACCTTTCCTTCCCAGAAATTTTGCATTTAGGGACATGAGAGCTTAATTTACATAATAACTCTTTTTCATTCTTTCTTACCCATCAAATTTAAAACAGCTCCTACTACTCTAACAAAATTTCTCTGATTTCACAGAAATATTGAAGATGTTTATTTACAAAATATATTTTTAAATACTTTTGTAATGTTCTTGTGATGTGCTCAATAATGACTTAAGAATAACCCAGAAAATAGATAAAGTAAAAGAGCACTATTCTCAAAGAATTGGCAATATCAATAGTTAAATAATACATATGAAGCAGATAATTGCCAAATAGATTAATACCGATTAAAAACAATTAGAGTTCAATGAAGGAAAAATTATTGCAGACAGGAAGTCTAGATACCTGTGATGAAAGTTTACAATTTAGATTGCAGAGGATGCTCTTCTAAAAGGGAAGATTCAGCATGAATTTGATGAAGAAAGTTCATTTCTGGGAGAATAAGAACGGGTTCACCATGTTGGATCAGTAATTGAGAGTCAAATTCTGAAGGGCTACATTGGAAACCAATGGAGGAAAAAAGAAGTTGATTAACAGATAAAAAAAGAAAAGAAGCCATATGAAGGTCAAGGAAAATTTGGATCAAGATGAGGCCTCTGAAATAGGTGAACTCTGGAGTGAAGTTTCATGAGAGTGTTAAGAATCGAAGTCACATTATAGAAGTCTAAGAAGAAAAGCAGTTATGATAAATTGTGGCATCAGGAATAGCCCACTCATCTAAGGAAAAAGGAAAATTAGGGTCAAGGAAAGTGGTAGAGTAAGTGGTGTCTCTGTGTGTGCTCAGGATAGATAACACATTCTATAAAATGTAACGAAATGAAAATAAAATATCTAGCATGAATATAGGGAGCATACTATGTCTCTCAAATACAGTAATTAGGTAGAATTTGATGGTTATTTAATATTCAATGTACCATGAATTCTACTACACACAAGCAGCCTCACCTTTTTAATTTTGGTAGACAACAAAATCAGGTCTCTGTTTTCCTGCCATAGGTGATTGCCGGGAATAACGGTGTGCCATTTGTAACAATGGGGCAAGTTGGTGCGATTACTGCTCTGTTAACCAAACAGGATGCATTGACATCTTCCTGCTTAGATTCCATGGGACTAAAATGTATAGAGACTCATTATTCTTGTTCCTGGAATTATGATAATACATTTTGTAGTGGACAATCTCTTACTTTATCTTTACCTTTTAGGAAATACTATTACTTTTTTTTTTCCTTGCCTTTTGAACTTTATCATTCAAAGAACCTTTATTGTTGTTGTTGTTGTTAATTTAGCCTTTTGACTCTGGGTTTATATCTTCAACATTTACACAATGACTTTTCTGCTCCTCAATAAAGAATGCAAACTTGATCCAGACAAGGACACATTACAGTGCACATGGAACCACATAGGCCCTGCTGATATGTTTTTTTATGTTTTATCTTTTTTAGACAATTGCATCAGAATTTTAGGCCTCAGGCATGCACTCCTGGAAGTCTGCTTGGGTACACACCACATGAAGATTTTGGTGCCTTCCCAACGTTTTTGGTATTAAATAACCAATTCTATTGCCAAGGGTTTGTTTGAGACAGCCTAGGTTCATCAGAGGTTGTTTCATAGAGAGCCAAAAATTGGTATGTCACACGCTGGACCATTCTGAATGCCTCTAGACACTGTGACAGAAGAGCCCATATATTCTTTTCTAACATGGAAGTGTTTTATCAATAGCCTTCAACACCCTTGGTGTCTCCCCACAACCTCACCCACTAATGCCAAATTTACCGTGTGATTCAGGCTTGCCAATCACATTCCTCACACCACTGGTCAGAGTGATGGGTGACTGGCTCAGAATAGACAGGCATGTGACCAAGTCAGGGCATCCCTAGGACTTTCACTAAAGGTAGCCACAGGACTGAGATTGTTGGTTGAAAGGACTAATGAATCCAGAGCTGCCAATGACTTTTGCAAAAATATCAGAGGAACATTCTTAGAAGTAAAGTCAGGTCAGAAACAGCAGAGCTGAGAGGGAGAGGGGGAAAGAGCCTGATGAAATTGTATCAATCCCCTGGATCCAGCCCTGGCTTTGTCCTTTAGCCTAGCAGGCCCATGCATTCCTTTTCTCCTTGGTCAGCTCTCCTTTGCTACTTAAAGGGTCCTGCTTAATCTAACCAATAAAATAAATGGTTGTAATATGAGGGAAAAAATGCATGCAAGAAGAGTTATAGCTGCTCCCTCTCAGAATGCCTGGAACACTTCAATCTTCATTTATATGATAAATACACCTCACCTCTACATGGTATTATAGGTGTTTATGAAATTATTTCTGGTCTCTGATACTAGAATGGGAGTTTGCTTGAGGGCAGGGATGGTTTTTTGGGTCTTTTCTGACTTCCTCCTGTGTGGCAGAGAGTGTAAACTGGCTAGCCCACAATCATTCCAATTTCTTTCCCTTTGGTTACCTACTACTGCAGAGATTAGAAAATGTTTTGCTCACTTCCCTGGTTCTTCAGCTAGGAGTGATCATGTCCAGTTCTGCCCATTGAGATATAGATAGAATCCACTGAGTGAAAAGTTGTTTTTGTTTTAAGTATATTTCTGATGGTATCTTATTTGTATTTGGACATGAATAAACAAAGATGCTGTCTTGAGCTATAGCAGCCATATTGTGATAAGGAGACTGTGACAATGAACAGGACAAAAAGCCAAATAGCTTGAAATGGCAGAATTCCAAGCCTAAACTGCTTGCATCCATACTTTTAAAATTTTTCAAAATTATTTTTGTAGCTATAAAGGGACAGTATGCCTTTATTTTATTTATTTATTTTTATGCGGTTCTGAGGATTGAACCCAGTGCCTCACACATACTAGGCAAGCACTCTGCCTCTGAGCTAAAGTCCCAGCCCCAAGTTTTTAATTTTTATCTAGACCTTATATTACCAAGTTAGCTAGTGATTATGTTCCAAACTCAGAGTTTCTCAAATTATTTGTGAAATTCAATTTAGATATTATGCCCATGAATCAATAATTGTTAGGTAGGAAAACTTGTATGTTCAAAAGTACCTAAGCATTAAAATCACAGGACTTGAGCTGACTTCTAGTGTCTATGACTTGAAATTTTATGATATGGCTTTATACAAATCTATCATTTTGTATGCATTTATTTCCTTTTATGGCAGTAAAAAGCATCTCCCAGCTACTTCACAGTGTTGATATGAGAATCAAGCTGGAAAATGCAAAAGAATGTTGAATAGGGTGCTAAACAAATATTAAGCAGACATTTTGTTATTATTTTTTTGTACTAGGGAATCGAACCCAGGGGTGTTCTACCACTGAGCCACATCCCCAGCCCTTTTTACTTTTTATTTTGAAATAGGGTGTTGCTAAATTGCTTAGGGCCTTGCTAAAATGCTGACACTGGCCTTGAACTTTCTATCCTTGGGCTTCAGCCTCTTGAGCTGCTAGGATTACAGACATACTTTGTTGTTCTTTTAATTAACTCTTAATTTCCCTATTCAAAGTTCTATCTCTATCACACCCTTGTAATGTTAAGCAGCAGAGACCTTTAAGATAATGTTACTAGTCTCTTATTTTTAATAAATAAACCTGATTATATTTAAACAAAGGATAAATTTCACTGTATGAAAATCTGACACTTTTTTCTTTAAAAATCATATATTTACAATGACCTGTTTATGCTCATCTTCTATAATGACAAAGAACAAAGGAAATGTCTGGAAATGTTCTGTTTGTGGCTTATAGAACCTCTGATTCAGTGCAGTTATTCCAAAAGAACACAAGTGCTGACATTTTAAAGTTAAGCACAGAATGATTATGAATTGCAAGCTATTTTGATACTGTTACTTGAAAAGTAATATAGAAGAGTCCTTGAATATGTCCAGAATGATACCAGAAAAATTCAATATTTGTGCAAAATTTCATAGGATCAGCTGTTTAAACAACACCCTGATTAAATATCAATACATGTTTTGCAAGCATTGTAAATTTTAACCTATTATTATCTTATAACACAATTTTCAACTAGTAAACAGGTTTTTCTGAAAGCAACAAAATTATAGTGTACCCTGTCCTTGTCCAGAAATGTGAGGGTGTTCTACCAAAACACACCAGGGAAAATAGCAAGCTCCCTCATCTGGCCTTGTCCTGTGTACCAAAGATCATACAGGTCGCCTGGCTGGTTTTAAAATGGCTTTATTCCAAATAGGCAAGAAAATTTGTCTTTTCTTAGTCCTACAATGCTCAGACCCTTTTCACCATGCATTCTAGGAAACAGTATATTAACATAATAAAATTATAAATTATGAACAAAATGAAAGATGTTTTTCCTATTTAAATGTATTTTGCTATATCATATGCTTCTGTGGATTTCTTAAAAGTTTATTATAAATGACAAGTTTTTCCTTAAACTTTAGCCATTTGAATTGTGATTATCTGCTGTTAGTTAGAGAATACATAATTAGTCATTTTAGATTTAGGGCACTATGTAGTTTCCTCCTTTATTTAACTTCAAAATCTGTGACCAAGTATGAAATAGATAGTAATTTGAATATATTTAAGATGGTAATGTTATGTCAAATTCGGGACCCCCAAAAGACCACCAGAGACCAAGATCGATGTAAGCAGCAAAGAGGTGTTTATTGCAAGCTAGCTTGGTCCTCTGTGCGCCCACAGCAACTGGTGACGCTGAGAGGCCCTGAGCCCAGGGTTTGCAGCAGTTTTATACATTCTTTGGAGAAGGCAGGGACCCCCACATACATCATAGCATCTCTTAGCAAATCATCACATACCACAGGAAAATCAAATAACAACTCTAAAACATGATTAGCACATTCACTGGCGGGAACAAATTGGGTAGGGGTGATTGGTTACTACAAGAGGAGGATTCATTTGAACTGATTGGTTTAAGCCAAGAGGGGGTGTTCATGCTAAACTACTAGGTTTCCCAACACCATAAACTACTGGGAGGGTCATCTGCTGGCATCCCAGGTATTCCCCTGTCTCATGCTGATTGGTGGCTGCTAGGGGATGGCTATGGGTCTCCACCTAGCCTGACTGAGTCAGGGACACCTGGCACAGCAGATCTCTCCTGTTATTTGTAGATAAACAACTTAGCAGGGTGGGAATGTGCCTAGGAGTGCTCTGGGGGTCTTTCCAAGGACAAGGGTCATGTCCCTTCCTTGGACAGGCTTTCCTCTGAGGTAGAGGCTGGTTTTTCAGTAAGCTCCACCACAGTATGATAATGTCTTAATCTCTTCTGTAAGTTTCTTATACAGTACTACCAAAATGCTAGTCTGATGGATAGTAGTGACTCAGTAATTGATTAAACCATAGATCAACATCATTCAGAAACCAACATATCTTGACTGAAATAAATTTTTAAAAAGGTAAAGTCTACAACAAAATTTTTGTTGTAATTTTTCTCTTTTCTCTTTACTTCTGAAAGATATGGATATCTATTTGTAGTATAAACTCTGAAATTTCAACTATAATTGATATAAATAAACAAATGACTAAATTGTCTTTTAAAGCAGTGATAAAATGTTTTATTGATAGTAAATTGAAAATCAATATTGCCCCTCCCCGAAATAACAAAATTACTCAATTTCAAGACTAAATTGGTGTTTGTCTTTCTTTTCACGTTAAAGAACTGATTTTGTTTTTATTTATAATTTTCTTTTCAAATATTAGATTATATTTCAACCTATATCCATACCCCATAACCTTAAGCCATATTAACAATACTACAAGACATGATACAAAATGTTATCCAAATTTCTATAGTAGTTAGCTTTTAGTTATGTGTAGTGTTAGAATTCTAGGATACATTGTGAATGTACATAGTTTAATACAGCATGTTGATATTTTAAAAATCGACTTAATGTTCCTGTTGCATTCTGATATGTCCTTCTACAATAAATAGCAAAAGAAAAAAAGAGGAAGAAAAAAAGAAAAATATTAATGTGCTCACCAGACTGCCAAGAATTCCCCTTACAAATCTATGCAATGTTTCTAATTTCTAATGGATTGCTTTTTATAGCTTTTGGAGTATTGCCATTGAATTTTCCCTTAATTTATTGTCAGATGGTTTCTAGTGGATTTATCTCAGTGGTCTGCTGAATTCCCCCCAGCAACCTACTCTGAAGTCACCTGAGCCTTACTTAGCCAGTATGGGACTCTTGACCCATGTCTATAGGCTGTTGAGCTCAGCTCAGGGAATTGCTCCATTCCGACTGCCAGCGCTCTTCCAGGTAAGGCCATTCTACATCCAAAGAGTGGCTGGACCTCTCCCAGCACATTGGCAAACTCTGACTCTTGGAATGGTCCCAATGAACTGGCAGCGTATCCTCCTAGATTGTTTTTGCTAAGGAGATGACTCAGGATGGGAACTGAATACCCAGAGAGACTTGGCTGCTGCTAGTGGAAATGTGGCCCAAACTACTCAAAAGATGACACCTTCTTTCATGAAGCAATTTAGTGATGCAGGGAAAATAATGCAGTTGTGGTTATAACAAACTAGTGTTTAAGTGTGGGCAAAACAATTTTCTCAGTACAAATCCTAATACTACAAAGCAAATTTATAAATTAATGCTGAATTGCTGATTTTGAACTACATATTTTCCATATCCATTTTTATTTTCCTACAAGGCATTTGTCTCAAATTTTAGTCTATTACAAAAACATATTTTATTATTTGAGAGTTTTTTCTTCACAAATACACAGTTATAATTGAAATTAACACTTTACCATTATCCTTTTTACATTTCCACAGACCTATTAATTATGATAATAGACTCTCCACAATTTTATTTTAGTTTGATTAAAATAATTTTAAACAAGCTTTTAATAAGCATTAGTTAAGCTTTTTCTAAAAACCCTGGGCTGAAACAATTCACTATTCTCTGGAGTTACTTCATAAGTTCCCTGAGTAGACCCTAAGACAATTTAATTAAAGAGAATACTTAATAGACAGGTCAAATGCCTAAGCCCACTTTATGTCTATTTTCAGAAGCAAGAATGCAGATACTATCCAACAATTCCCGTCTTCTACAGACTGCTCTGTGTTTTTACTTGAGAATTAGGAATTATAAATACTGTAATAATTTGAGAGGAATCTGACAACCTATTAACATTACTCATAATTGAAAGATTCATCTTTGAAGTCATACATATTTCTTGTTTCAAGCCCACAAATGATACCATTAAAACACATAATTGATATAAAAATTGATTTATTTTTAAGGTTTTATTTTTAAGACATTTTTATACAACTTCAGTTTTACATAAAATCTCTAAGAATAATATACAGAATTTTTATGGGCCCTTTATCTATATTTCCCAAAGGTTAGCATATTTTCTTTTTAATTCTCTCTTCCTGTCTTCCTAAAATATATGTACATTGTTTCTTTTTAATGTTTTAAAAGTAAGTTGCTGATGCTAAATAAATTAGTGGCAAAAGAATGATGAGGAACAGGATTTTTTTTTTTTTTTGAGACTATGGTCTCCAAATATCTCCCCACAAGATACTCAATAACCAAAGGAAACAAAAAGTATAAAGGATTTTGACTCAATATAAAGAAAGGTCTTCCCTTTAACCCTGGTTCCTTGGAGATAACCTCTATTTCTTGGAATTTCTTGACCAACAGGAATGTCCTTGGTATTCATGGTGAGCCATGAGACGCCTAATGTATTTATTTATTTATTAATTACATGACTCATGGTATCCTCCTAGATTGTTTTTGCTAAGGAGATGACTCAGGATGGGAACTGAATACCCAGAAAGACTAATAAATGTGAGGAGTGGAGGGAAGAAGGAGGCTGGAAATGGAGTTCAAAGATTCTATCATGTCTACATTGTGAAACTCCAGTAAAAACTCTGGACCATGAGGTTCCAGGGAGCTTCCTGGTTGGCAGTACTCTTAACTCTTACACATTTCAGTGCTGGGAGGGCAATGTGTTCTTTCCTGGAGCAGGAGGATTGTGTTTAAAACTCTCCTAAGACTTACCCTATGCTTCACTACATCAGGTTAGATCTAACATGTATCCTATGCCTATGATGAACTGTAAATATAATAGCTTTCAGTGTGTTCTGTGAGATTTCCTAACAAATTATTGAACTTAAAAGTAGGCTTAGGGAGCTCCGAGTTTCTGGTTTGCTGGTCTGAAATGTAGGGGCAGAGGGGAGTTTCCTTTCCTCCTTCTGAAGTTTTGCTGGGATGAATTACCAAAAGACAGATTCAATAAGAGAAATGACAAAATTATTACATGCATGGAGGCAATCATGTGGTTTGATTATCCACTAGCCCAACCTGATTCAGAAGCTTATATCCCCTTTTTTGAACAATATGTTGAACCCACACAACAGATAATGGGTTGTTAATGATTCTCTTTGGAATATTTAATAGGATCAAAATAGTGGACAATGGTATGTGAGGAAAGTCTACCTGAGAATATTGACAGACTTCAATCTTTGTTACTGTGACATGAATTTTGCTACATGAAAACTGAGAAAAGGGACCAGAAATAATTTTTTTCTTCCATGGTGGGTTCAGACTTTAAGAAGACATGATGTCAGAGCAAAGCCTCTTAACAACATCTGCAGGAGGTTCTTTTAATTTAAATAATTGGAATGCCAGGGTGCCATGTTTTGGGGTGATAATTCCTGGGCTCTGTTCAAACTAAGGATAATTTCTAAAATGCCACTAGTGTCTGAAGTGAGGTCAGTTTTATGGGGATGGCAGTTTGATCAGCTCATTAGGTTTGGTGTCAGGAAGTTGGGCCAGACTTGGTAGCCTAATGGACAGTAATGTTAAAATTGAGTTTAAGTTACAAATAAAATCTTTTCCTTGGAGATATAAATAAAATTTATAGTCATATTTTATATATTTATTTAATGTTTATACTTATAATCTATATTTAAGATATAAATAAAATCTTTCCTTGCAGAAAGCTAACAGACATCCCCTTAGCTAATCCATCAAAATTAATATATCTCCTGCATTGATTAATACTGATAGAATTCAACTCTTCATATGGAAAACTGGGAAGGGTGCACTCCTGTATTATCCTCACCAAAAGTGCATTAACTTTAACCATGAGAAACTTGACAATCTCTGTTTAGGGGCAGTCTGCAGAATAGCTGGCCAGGACATCATGAGAAACTAGAGCCCACAGATATGGAGACTGGATTACTTAGTGAACATGGGATCTTGGAGTGTATTCTGGACTGAAAATGGGACTTAAATATCACAATTGGTAAAATATGATTAAAGCCTGTATGCTACTTAATAGTATTGTATCTGTATTAATCTTTTGGAGCAGGTAGAATCTTTTATAGTGAGATAAAAATGTTATAATTAGGGAAAACTAGTTGAAAGATATATAGGAATTATGTGCTACATATATATTTTAAAAAGGTATTGTTTTTGTAACTTTTCCCTGAGTCTAGGATTATTTCAAAATAAAAAGTTAAAAGGATTAAAAATAGTCCATTAACTATGCATATAGTACATTATAAAAATCAGGAAATTAACAGTGATGTAATATTATTATTTTATACACTACTCAAATTTCATTCATTGTCCCTCTAATGACTTTTAGACTTAAGTTTTATAAATAGAAAATCAATTTAAGGGGTGATTTTTCTACAATTGTAAAATATGAGAAAAGAGATGAATATTGGACATTCTGATGCTCAATGATCTTATATAGCAAGGTACAATAAACAATATTTGAGTCAGAAATATATAGGATATAATCCTATATATTTTTTTGTTGGTAGCATCAATTTCTTTTCCCCACTGGGATAAACTGTCTCCACTCCTGTTTTAGCTAACCTCCTGAATTGAAAGGAAGCTTAGGAGTTTTGCCTAATACATGATTATTTTCTTTATAATAATATGTTTTTAAATTGTTAATCATTGCAACTTATTCATTTGTTTTCTGGCTTCTAATTCTCCATCCTGTGTGACCTTGAATATGTTATTTAATATCTCTGAGTCTCAATTTCTTTATCTGGAAAATGGTATATATTTTGTAGCATTTTAAAATTATGATTAAATGCAATAATGTGTTTGAAGCATCTAGCCGACTTTGAGAACATATCAGAGGCTTAACAAATGTGTTGCTCTTCTTTCAGTTCTCAAAGTCAAAGCCTTGCCCATTGAATGCCAACCTCACACATTGGTAGAATAGACTCAAGTGGCATGAACTGTCACCTACTCAAAATGTGTCAACCTCCCAATCCCCTGATTAAGGTGCCTCCCATAGCACTTACGCATTCTAAACCCAAAGTACAGGATTAAAGTATGAATAGGCATATTACCCTGAGTGGGGGTTAATACAATTCATTATGTCTTATGATATATGTGATTACTGGATTATCTATGATGGGACATAGTGGACTATCTGAAGAAATTAGGCCTGGAAGTGTCCTCTGGCGCTTACCTGTGTGGAGAGGTCATTCTTCTAAGTCCCTGAGGACCTGAAAGAGGTCAAGATCCACCAAACAAAGTTCAAGTTGAAGAAAGAAGATGAGAAAGAACCAAAATTAGACTTGTCTAAGAAGCTTTCACATTTATTTGTCTAGAGAGCCCAGCATGACCAAAGTCCTAGACTTGTGTGCCTCTCCTTCCCCCCTCTAAAAAGAGAATTCACTGTTCTTTTCCATAAACACTGGTATTCCCTCCTAAGTGCTCTAAGATAGGATGAGAGTGAGGCATAAGATAGGATGAGAATAGAGAAAATTATTTTTGGTTACTCTAGGACAGAACCATCTCCCTTGGTCCAAATATCAGACTATGGGGTGTGTGATATGTTGACTGACATACCATTTCATTCTCTCAACTCTCAACTTTTTTTTTTCTACTAGACTTTTGGTCTTTTGAACACAATTGTCTCTACCTTCAAGACCTAGAACAGATATCCTGAAACTTAAGTTAGGTGGCTATGATGGTTAATGTCATGGGCTACAGGGTGCTCATATATTTGGCAGTACAGTATTCTGGGTATTTCTATGAGGATTTTTTTGGATATTATTAACATATGAATCTGTAAGAGACTGAGTAAAGCTGATGGACACCCCAGCATGGAGGTTTTACCCAATTAGTTGAAAGACTGTGTGAATACAAAACCTGGCCACTCCCCCAAATAGGAGAGAATTCCTCCTCTCTAACTGCCTTTAAACTGTGACATTAATTTTTTCTATCTTGAACTGAAACATTAGGTCTCCCTTGGTCTTGAGCCAGCTGATCTTCAGACTGGAACCACACCATTTTATCTCCTGAGCCACTAGCTTGCATGCTCACACTGCAGGTCTTGGGCTTGTCAGCCTCTGTAATCAGGTGGGCCAGACTTTTACAATAAATTTCCTTGTGCCCAGGTACTCACACACACACACACACACACACACACACACACACAGCATAAAGACACACATGTGTATATACACATACCATATACATTCTGGAGAATACTAACTTAAGACAGTGGTCAATGATTTTTTTGGTTTTGAATCAATGAATGAATGAAAAATCAAATTAGGCAAAGTAAATTCACCTCATTTACACAATGTAGGGTAGGGCTATCTATGTCTGATCCCTTTCAGCTATAATATTTGAAGATTTCAAAGCCTCCAGTCTTCTGCTTATTAATTTTTGAGATGATCAGAGAAAGGAAATAAGTAATTTCCCATAATAGTTGGTGAAAGGAAAACAAACAAACAAAACAAAATCTCTCTGTGGCAATATTTGTTTGCTGGAATGAAAGCAGGTAAATGTCTCTGGTTTTCTTCTCAGAGGACTGTGGGCAGATACCAATCTCCTCATGTGACAATTTTCTTTTATTTTATGACATACATCTCATTTTGGGTGTTGGATTATTTTAATAGTATGGTTTTTTTCCTTTAAAAGAGCTATAATCCTGGATTTCATAACATTTCTTGAACCAAAACCAAAATGGGAACATAGTTCAAAATAAAATATAAATATTAGTGGTTACTTTGGCCTTGGTAACTAAATTAGGATACCAACTATTGGCCTTTCAGTAAACTCAGTAGACTAAAGAGTCAAGGATGACAAATTTTATTCTCTAAGGTTTTCATTTGTTACTCAAGGATAAAAAAAAAAAGATGTAGTCAAGTGGGATTATGAAAACAAAATACCTGTAGTATGCTAGATTGCTTTTAAAAAAAGCATCAAACATATTTTGGCCCTATTCTATAACAGAAATTGTTTTAAACACTGTAACATTTATTATCCTATTTCATCCCTATAGCAACTCTATTATTATCACCATCATCATGTCATAGATAAGAAAACTGAGACACATAGGGATACATTTAACATGTCCACAGCCATTAAGTGACAGAGCTGAGAGTTAATCCAGACAGTCAGAGCCCAGAGCCAGGCACTTAAGTATCATGCTCTGCTGTTTTGGCATGCATCATTTGTTTTGATCCTTGCTATCTCCTTAGAAGCAGGTTATAATGCCTACTTTTACAGATGAGTACACAAGGACTGGATGATTTTTGTACCTTGCCAAAAAATTTCTAAACAATGGAGCCCAGACATAAATATAGATGCTTCTAATTTAAAATTATTTGTCTTACTATACATTGCTTCAGGTATTCTGTTTCTTCTTCCTTCATGAATATGCCTTTTGTCTCATTTCTTTTGGTCAGAAGGAGTTAATACAGTGTAGAGAATATTCCCAGTTCAAAGAAACCATGTGATTAGCTTCTGTTTGGGAATCGCAGGTTCAGGAGACTGCAGAATCCCTCTGTGCCTTCTCCTCAAATAGCCCAGAGCAGCATGTGTGAAGGGCATTGTGCTAGTCTCACGCCTACACGAGAACAAAAGCAGAGGGTGCCCCTATCATCTCAAAGAGGCTTTTTGGTCACTAAGCATTTATTATATCATTCTCTGGGGAAGGTAGGAAATTATGTAATATTAATAAAAGTACTATTAAGGAGAAAAATTAATATTTATTTTAGGCCAAGCACTTTACACTATCTCTTTTAAGCCACCCACAATCCTGTGGGGTAGACAAAGTTATTACTCTACTTTGCTGAAAACAGAAACAAAGACACAGAGATGTTTAACAAGTTGCCAGAGTTCAAATGGCCAGTGGGTGGTAGAGGTAGGATTTGCAATAAGGCAGTCTGAGGCCAGAGCTTCACTTCTTAGATTAGACAAAAAAAGTATAGCAAGAAAAGTAAAACCTATGGTACCATCTCACCAGGGTCTTTAAACATGAGATACAAAATATTAAAAATCAATTTGTGAGACATCATAGAAGGAAGCAAAAATACATTCACTGACCAAAAAGAACCTTTGCTGATTGTCCATCCAATTGATGTGCTTTACATTTATCCCACAGACCAGTGTAGAGTCAGGTGCTCTCAGTCTGGGCGCTCACAGCTCTTAAAACAGGTGCATATAGCGAATGCTTTTAATTCAAAATCTATATTAGTGGGTTGAAACTCCTTGAGGACATGCACCATTCATGTCTGTATCTCTAAAGTCCAGTTGAGTAAAACTAATTTGCGAAATGAATAAATTAGCTGGATATTACACCCATTTTCTGGATATTACATGCATTTTTACACTTAAGCAATAATTGTCAAAGATAGCCTATGTGTCTTGTGCAGGTAACATGGTGAATATACTAGGAAATGAAAAAAAAATTTCAGATCCCCTTGCCTCTACATTTTGTGAGGTGAGTGTCAGCAAGATGAAGGGCACATGAATTAGGTGAAATAGAATTCTGTGTCAGGTACAAAAATTGGATGACGGAATGTCATGGAAGTTCCTTATTCCAGCTGAAAAAAAATTTTTTTTGGTTTGTTTTTGTATTAATCGCAGGGATGTGAAAAGTGAGAAATGGAAATTAGCAAGTTCCAGTGGAGTACAGAACAGAGTTAGGATTAATGTGCCATAAGACAACAGGTTCACAATATTTGTGTCCAGTCACAATTGGATTTAAAGAACCTACTGACACTTTCTGACATAGTTGTTTTTTTTTGTTTTGTTTTGTTTTTTTTTTAAGTGAAGCAAATACAAATAAAAGACGACCTCCCCATCCCATTCCCATCACCAGCAAGGCTAAGTAAAATCAATGCCCAACCCAGGGTTTTCAAATTTGTGGTCAAAGAGCAAAAGGAAATGTGGTTAGCTTAATTTTTTGAATTTGCCATTGGTGATTGGTTTGGAGTTCGCCTGTCCATGTTGGATTAACCTGAGGCCTGCCCTGGTCTGCATGGACCCTCACACTAACCCACAGGGCTCATGCTGGGCAGTTGGAGCAGCAGGGAAGCTTTGCCACCAGATCCAGCGTCTCAAGGCACAGTACCTTGCACAGCCGACTTGATCTTCTGTTCTTCCTCTGAGCAGCTGTGTGGCAATTCAGAGGTGAAGAGGCAGATAATTGGGCAGTGGAATTGGGTCCTATGTTATACTGAGTTTAAAAAGAAATTCCTTCGGAACAAACTAGGGAGTGAAAAGAAAGTACAGCAAACAGAACCCAGTATAAACAACAAATGGGCCAATGGGAGATTTGAGAACAGTGGGGCTCTGCATGGATGTGACTAGACCACTGGCCAAAAAGCTCAGAGGCAGGATTTCTGGATGCAATGTTGCCATCAAGTAAAGGTGGAATTAAAGATGCAACCTTTTATTGTCCTCACCTCCCTACTCAATATAATACATGTTTACAGGTGAAAAGTAACTTGAATGCAGGATTTTGTTTTAGTGTTTGGCAGTTCAAGTTTTTCTAAGTTTTAGAGAAAGTTTTCAATAAAATGCAAACATTTCCTAAATTCTGACTCTTTGGAATGACCATATATACTGACTAACTCACAAGATAAATCTGTGACCTTCTACTTAGTTCATTCAGTATACATCACAAATAAAATTTAGTACACATTAAGTCAGCCAAACTCAAATAGAAGCCTGGCACACTGAATAGCCATTTATTTTAGATGAATGAGTAATGAAACATGGGTCTCTTTTTCAGACTATCTTTATAGAATTTACCATTAAGATCAAACAATCATTAAAATTGTACTATGGGCAAAGAGCTATGCTAGGCACTGTGGAGTACAGAGAAAATTTAGACAAAATTCCACAATATCTGACTTAATAATTTTACTGATTTATTTATCAAATTTCTTTTATTACTTAAGAAATCTAGTTAATTAAAAGCAAAATACATTGCAAAACTGCAAAACTGATCAAACTATGTTTTCACCAAAACTGAAAACCACCAGTATTCATTTCACTACTTGAGAAGTAGTGAAAATTAAAAAAAAAAAAAGCACAGTTATTTTAGAATACTGCCTAATATAATCACAACATTCAATTTACTTATAAATTTTAATAATGAACCCTTTTCTTTCTAGGACTTGGAACTAAATTTTAGAAATGCATTTTCAGCCTTAAAATTTTAGATGGCAACATGATGCTTAGAGACACCCCAGTGGACCCATAACTGTGAAATGTTTAAAAAAAAAAGAAGACCACGGAATAGCTGCATTTGTTTTCTATCAGTGCCTTAACAAATTACCACAAATTTAGTGGCTTAAAACAACACACTTTCATTACCGTACAGTTCCATAGGTCAGAAGTCTGACAAGGGTCATGCAGGGGTAAAAAGTAGTTGGTGTCAGGGCTGCATTCCTTTCTGGAGGTTCTGAGTGAGAATTCCTTTCTGTGTTTTCCAGCTTCTAGAGACTTGCATTCTTGGCTTCTGGCACTTTTTCTGCATCTGCAGTGCCAAAAGTTTCAATCACTTCTCATCTGTCCTCTAGATATATCCCTCTGATCATGGAGATGAAATGTCCTTTTTAAAGAACTCATTCAATTAGATAATCTAAAATCATCTACCAATCTCCAGGTCCCCACCCTGAAGCACATCTGTAAAGTTCGTTTGCCTTCATAAATTCACTGGTGCCAGGATAAGAAAATGGACATCTCTGAGAAAGGCCTGATTCTGCCTATCATTATAGGACTTTTGGCTTTCCTGGTGGACTTTTATTGTCTAACTCATACATAAGACCCTCTGCTATTTTAATTCATTTTCACTCATTTACTTATTCATTCCTCCATTCACACACTTAGGAAATGTTAACAAACATCTATTACAGGTAACACATAACTGTCCATACAAATTAGTCCACTTACTATTTACTCTTCTGACTTTGGATCATTTTTTGTTGCAACTGTTCCTTACACTTTTTGTCTAAAAGGAAAGTTCCTAAGCAAATCTGTCATGGCTAATTTCACATACTACCTCCTGCATAGGGCTGCTGCTTCTTCTTCTTCTTCTTCTTCTTCTTCTTCTTCTTCTTCTTCTTCTTCTCCTTCTCCTTCTCCTTCTCCTTCTCCTTCTCCTTCTCCTTCTCCTTCTCCTTCTCCTTCTCCTTCTCCTTCTCCTTCTCCTTCTCCTTCTCCTTCTCCTTCTCCTTCTCCTTCTCCTTCTCCTTCTCCTTCTCCTTCTCCTTCTCCTTCTCCTTCTCCTTCTCCTTCTCCTTCTCCTTCTCCTTCTTCTTCTTCTCCCTCTCCCACCTGGAAGCAATCTCATCCTAATTTTTCTAGCCTATTTGTAGTTATTTGTATATTCCTTTCTCTTCTTATGCATCATGTATTCCTTTAGATCTGGATCATTCACATCTGAATGCAGGAGGAACTAAGCATGCAATCAGCATATATTAACTTACTATAAATATCTGTGGACACTTTCTTTATAAAATATGTATTTCCTTTTCTCTTGAAATAATAGAAAATGTAGTAAGAAATTTAGTCTTGTTTCAGTGTTTTACCATATTTCTACAGTAATAAATATTGTCAGAAAAAAAGAGCAAAGTACATTAATTGAAATTTAAGGCCATTATATTAAGAAAATCCATGTGATTTGCCAATTTATGAAGCCAAAATGGAGAATTAGGGAAAATTTTCCCTGCAGATCTCCTGCTACTGCCAAAGCAGACAGCCAAAATGAAGTTTATAGTCACTCATAGTTTTCAAAAATGTGTCTCACATTGCCAATACAGACATGCCTCCTTTATGACCTTGAAAATGGCCTTTTCATCAGTTTTCCATTTAAAAACATTACATTCTTTTCTTACAGTAACTTTCCACTTATATCTGTAAAACAAAACTTCTATTTGTGAAAAAAATGTTGTATTTGTTTCTCCTTTTCTTAATGAGGAATCAGAGGCAATAAAGAGCTGGGGAGATTTTCTTTGGGTCATGCACATACTGATATACCAAGTGCATTCAAAGGATCTCCACGGACATCCATTCCTGTTGACATTTATTCCAACATTTGCCTCCACTTTGCTAACCTGTTGAAGATTGTTCATTCTACACGTTCTGATTTCTTGGATATCATTTTGAGTAAATTATATGCATTAATACATTTTAGAACATTTGTGGGATCTGTATAAAAATTTTAAAGTATGTCTATAAATAGCAAAGCATATTTTGAAATTTAAGTTCTACACTTCAATTAAAAAAAGAAAACAGTTAATTGTCCAATTGTTTGATTTGAAATTTCTCATTAAATTTTTCCAAAGTGAAATATTTCCTTTTATCAAGTAAGAATATTTTTAAATATGTATATACTGAATAGTAATGATTGTTTACATGCATATTTGAAGATCATTTTTAGAAACTAAAATCTTAAAGAAATTAACATGAGGACTTTGGTATCAGACCTATAATTGGCTGAAATCCTAGCGCTGCCATTAACACTATTTCTGTGTTTTTTTCACTCTTTCATCTTCAGTTTTCTAATTAGAAAAATAGGAATAATAAAATTCTACCTCTTAGAGATGTAAAGAGTAAATGAATTAATGTAAGGAAATTGCTAAAATGGTGCCTAACATGAGGACTAATTAAATCCTAGGTGCTACTTCAATTTGCTGATAAAACCACGCCTTTCCTTAGTAGATTTTTTCGAATGTGGTAAATTAAATGAAAATATGACCTTTACAATCTTGATTTCTATTGCTGATAATTAAAAAATTATTACAAAATGTCCTTTGAATTATTTTTTAGTTTGTCCAGAGTGATAGTTTTTGTATATTACAAAAAAGTATTATAAAGTTAACCTAGATTCAGAAAAAAATGATAAAAACAAACACCCTGATTTTTTATTATAGACACAAATATTTATAATAGAACTCCCAGATCTGCATAAATATTTTAATATTAGTCTTGAATGGTTCATATTTTGTTAAAATACCATCAACAACAAATTTAGGGAGTAACATCAATCTCTTATCAATATCAAGTTGATAAAGTGTCTTTATCTTTTGGATACTATTCTATTCTTTTTAAAAAAGTTAATGCAATGTATCTCCTTTTAAGAGGGGGAAATTCTGTTTCTTTATAAGAAAAAAAAAAAGAAAAGGAAACCTCAACAACTCCAGTTTTTATGTTGTGCCCTATCCAGCTGACACTGTCCTTTTGGAAAGCCAATGACTTGTTAGTACCCCTAGCAGCAGTGTGAACAGATGCGTCCCTGACAGGCGATGGATGGTCAGGGTCCATCTGGCCAGTGCAGCTCGGACAGAAATGATGTATACAGCTTCATCAGCGAATGACTGTCATCAATCGTGGGCCATGGATAGCGTAAATGACAGCTCTGCCGCAGCTGAGACCCCAGGTGTGAGGCTGGGGAGGACTGATTTAAGAATGCTGGGTAATCAGGAATGTATAGGCTCCTGGACTTTAATTTGTATCTTTAACCTCCTATAAATATCCTGCTATACTGTAGCAGGTATGTGTTTTTTGGTGTCTCATCATGAAATTAGCTTCAGGATGATGGCTGTTCTTTGCTCCCTTTTAACTACTGAGGACTTCGGTTCCTAGGCTCCATGTCCAATTGCATGAAATGTCCTGGCTGCTGTATGGTGTGCCCACAATTTAATTATTATCTCATTGATTTTTCATATATTTAAATTTTTCTCTTCTTTCCATTAAAGTGGCTATTCTGTTGCAGAGATATTTGTTTTTCCTTTCAAGATTTCCTATGGAATCTTTTGGAGTCAAAAAAAAAAAAAAAAAAAACAAAAACATTTGCCTTTTCTCCTGCTTGGTTGTGGCTCCACTCCTTAGGAATCTGCAACTGCAGCAGTGTGGAGGTAGGCCTGTGCCTACAGACCATCCAGAAAGGAACCTTCCCAGTTGGTCTGAGATCTTTTAAAGGAAACAATATCCCACTGCTTACTCGCCAACAAAAGGTACCTGGTTTTTAAATGGTCTCTGTTTAGTATGCATTAAAGATCATGCATAATTTGCATCTATTAGCATTTTATTATACCACTGGCACTGGGGAAAGGAAAATGAAAACAATTATTGTATCCTCAGAGGACATTTCTTTACTTATAACTATTTTATAGTAAATCATTTTTGTTTATCAGTTTACTGGATGCAGCAAATGCAGAAACTGGAGACTGAGAGGGTTCTAAAAGCCTAGGAATTTATAGAGCGGCTCCACATGTTTTTCACTGAAAGCTCTTCAAATACTTCTACCTCATTAAAATGAATTATGTCAATTACTACCAGTAGATCTGGAAAACATTTGAATCTGATGGAGGAGGATTCCCACTGCCCAAAAGGAGTCTCCACAGAAATTCATCTCTGCCTTATATAAGAAACTTAATTCAGTTTCAATAATATCTGATTAAAAAAGAGGCCACCCTGTAATATTTCCCTCCTCAAAATGGGTGTAGAGTTTACTCTCTGATAGTCTGGCCATGAATTAGGGAGTCAGAGGTTTGGAGAACTCAGGGGACAATGTGGTCCATTCTATGGCCTTAAAGAAGAATATACCAAAAGCATTCCAGGCCCAAGAAAGTTCATTTTGTTTTAAATAGTCTCTGTAGGAGAGGGGAAAAAGAAAGAATGATGTGAACTCTTCAGACATTCCCTCTATAGACTTAAAAAAGCAAAATTCACCACTGATCTTAGTGTTGTCCAAAACAAGCACAGTTCAGGGAGGGGAAAAAAACGAAGAAGAATCCATTCACATTTTCCTGTAAAGATGACTTAAATATTCTTTTAGTGGCCAGTGCAAAACTCACTGCATCTTAATATAAGAACTGTAGACAGCAATTGCATAGTTATATAAATTCAGAGGGAAGAAATAACATCAGAAAACGGTTGCAGTGTTCCGGAGACAGATCTTAAGAATGTGAAGTGCCAAATAGTTTGTGAATCATACAATGACATTTAGAATAGCAGAACTACCACAAAGATTTGCAGTCATCACCGTGTGTGTGTGTGTGTGTGTGTGTGTGTAGAGAGAGAGAGAGAGACAGACAGAGAGACAGAGAGACAGAGACAGAGAGACAGAGAGAGACAGAGAGAGAGAAAGAGAGATGAATCTCAAGTAAACTTAAAAAGAAGTTATATTGACATTTTGTTTTCAGGCCTGAAAATCATCTGGAACATAGCTTCAAGGATGAAATGGTAGAGATAGTATTACTAAAGATGGCATGTCAGCTAATCTGCCATTTGTAAATTAAACTGAACAAATTAATACAAGTCTGCTTACAGTATTGGTCACAAATCTAAAAATATTTATTTTTGTATGCCAATAATAAACGTAAATGATCGAAGGTGCTCTTTGAATATAATTAGTATTGTAATTCTCAGTAGTTTTCTGTGGTTGCACCAAATATTTTCAGAGGCTTAGATATTTGGTAAAAGTCATTGTTTTTACAAGAAAAACTGATTTTTCATAATAAAAGGTCTTCAGTTCATGAATTTGCTGTTTGATTTGATCTCAGACATTACATGTTACTTAGAGTCCATATAATTCAATCTGACAAAAGTCAAGTTTTAGATAACATCATTTAATAAACATGTATGGAAAATGAAATGCTTTTACCTAATGTATGGATACCCTAATGTATCCATAATTTCTTCTTCTTTTTTTAAACATTTTTTAGTTGTAGATGTACACAATATGTTTATTTTGATTTATTTATTTTTTATGTGATGCTGAGGATCAAACCCAGGGCTTCACACGTGCAAGGCTCTACCACTGAGCTACAACCCCAGCTCTGTATTCACAATTTCTATACTGAAGATTTTCAGTGTATACCTGTCAAAAAGAATTAGTATTTTCACCTGAGACTCTATGTCATTGCCTAACCTTGAACTAAGTGCCTCCTTCTGTCTGACTTTTCACCTGTTAGACACTCACATCACAGCAGCAAGAGCAGCATACTGAGAGAGGACTTCTGCCAGTGGGCAGCTGCTGTGCCCTTGTCTGGTGCCCACCTCTGTTCTCTCAAAACCAAGTTCTGATAAGGATCAAAAATCCATCATAGAATATTCCAGAAACACAATTTAAATATTTGTCTTCCATGGTAATTGTCTTTTTCTGGGATCTTTTCTTCTTTGGATTACTTCTTGCTTTTGATGTTTCATGAAACTTATTATATCTCAGAATAGATGCTTTCTCTCATTTGGAAGGGTTTCCCTAACCTAGTTGGGCCTAATAGAAGCTGGTGAGCCAGGAAGGGGTAAGGAGACCTCAAGATCATAAAGCCTGTTTCTAGTTCAGGCAGGTGGAATCTTAGTGGCATCCTAATCCACCACAGACCAAAAGGATAAGAGACAGTAGGTGGATGCGAGGCTATTGTGTCTGCCACTAATAATATATCTACTTTAATGGAGTGTCTCAGTTGGCACTATGAAGTAGCAATAGGGAGTTGATGAAGAACTAAATATTCTTGACAGTAATAATACTTTGTTTCTCTATTTGAAAACCAAAAAGAAACACCCATTTTTTTTTCAGAAGGTCTGCATAATTATGGGGAAACAATGAGAACCAGTCACATAATTTTCTGGTATGCATGAGGCTATAGGTTTGATCCCCAGTACTACCACACATACACAATGTGCCAGGTAGGTTGTAGGTTTGAGATAGAATAATAACTACTGAGAGTTTTTTTTTTCCATCTGTGCTTAGGTCTCTATCTTTATTTCAATAGTTGAAATAATTTTGGGGAGAATATTTTTACTCTTTCCTTACAAAGGAGTTGGGAAAAATCTGTAAATCCAATCAAATAATCATAGATTTATGTCAAGTGCTTGAAAAAATGGTAAAAATTTAAAGGGAATACTAAAATCTGATCCATTTGATTATTTTCCTTAAGGGAAAATTCTATAAACTGTATATTGTGAAGACAGATACTTTTTCATTCACACAGTGATAACAGAAGCAGCAAAAGGCATACCAGTTAATTACTGGGAATATAATTTAAAGCAATTTCAAATGGAGAGGGACAGAAAAAATTGGAATCCTTTTAATTTGGTGTTTTCAAAAAAGAATTACAGAGGGTTTGGGATAGCCAAGTGGAAGAGAGCTTTGCTAAAATGTGGATGTGTAACCAATGTGATTCTGCAATTTGTATTTGGGGTAAAAATGGGAATTCATAACCCACTTGAATCAAATGTAGAAAGATGATATGTCATGAGCTTTGTAATGTTTTGAACAACCAATAAAAAAAAAGTTAAAGAACCAAGAAACTCATGTTTCTTGCCCCTGTGAGTTTTTAGTTCATTAAATTAAAGGAGGCAGAGGAATGGACTGTGGAATTTTTATCTATTTTTTTTGGACTAATGCATTTTAAAATTAGGTATACTTCTGTCAGATTGATGGAATGACATAAATATTTATTTCTTATTCACCTCACAATCTATTTGAAATGACTTCCCCTAAAGATATAGGGGGTAAGATCCATAGCAGAAAATATACATTCAACTGACAGGAAATTTTGAGTCTTTTCTGGAAGATTCCAGAAGATGGGATTGGATTAAAAGAGAGAGAATAACCCCCCCCCTCCAAAAAAAAAAGAGAGCTTTGCTAGTCTGTATGAGGCTATAGGTTTGATCCTCAGTACTGCCACACACACACACACACGCAGAAATCCTTTTCAAAAATTAAAGGATAAGAGCAGTCATGTATAAGTCATATATAGTTACTAGGCAGATTTTTTTTTGTTTTATTTCACCTTCAGATTCAGAATGTTGCTTGCAATAGAGTCAAACATAATGTAGAAGCTTAATCAATATTCATTAACTGTATGATCAGTTTTTTAACTACAAGTCACTTAATTTATTACATTAAAAGCTATGCAAATTTTGTGTCATTACTAAGAGATTTAGATCATGTAATTTTGTTTCACTCTGCAAATAAAAAAGCTAAAGCTGATAGCATGGGCTGATTGCAGAGTGAGCCATCTTACTAGCTCAGAATGATTATCTTGGGGTCCTATTCCAAATGGTGGCCAATCTTAAATATGAGCAGAGCTGGCACTGCACACACTTTCCCAGAAGATGGCAGCTACAATGCAAGAAAAGTGAGGAGGGAGACCTTTTCATTGTTTGGGGATATAATGATTTTTAAATAACCTCAGTTAAAAAATATTCTATCTAGTATCATCTAGTATCTTATCTAGTATCATAGAGATTTTTTAATGTTATAGTTGGTTTCTATTTTTTGAGCTATTGAATATATGTCATCCTCCCATTTCTGAGACTTAAGTAAATGGACCAAAAGAATTGGACACATTTAGCTGTTTTTTTTTTTTTTTTTTTTTTTTTAATCAGGCTGGTTCCCTTTAGCCAAGCACCAGTAGAGCCCAACATCATGGCACATTTCCCAACAATATACTCACCCTCAACCACCACCTAGGAGAGAAAAGAGTACCAGGGCTATTGAGCACTGAGAATTTTTCCAATGAATCACAATTACATGAACACCTGTGCTAACTAAGTTTGTGCTGATCCACTGTGAAATTTTGCAAAGTGCTCAACAGCCCTGAGAATTTCTCATTTATTATCTCAGGTGGGGTGGTCTGTGACTGCACATTAGGTTGCAGTGTGAACCATGTAAGGACACACATTCAAGACCTCATCTAGGACCTTTTCATTCTACCTGCAGGGTACAGCTGTGCCTCTTAACAGACCACAACTCTGCCTTTGAATGTCTGCCCAGAAATGTTGAGGGCAAAATCAGGAACCCTTCATCTGCAAGTGAAAGCATTGCAGGACATACAAAATGTTGACTTACATTTCTAGATGAATCTGCCACAAGATTGATCTTAGAAAGAACCTGACAACCAATGGCATTTTTATGACTCTATAGTTTTACCATATATTAAACTGTAAGGGTTTCAAAACTCTAAAGGATGAGAAAGTATTTTTCCATAAACATCAATTTTGAACTGTCATTAATTTCTCTTTAGAGGATGATAAAGATGTAGTTTAAACTTGTCTAGATACCAAAGAGTCTATAGACTACTTTATTTTTAGAGTCAATGGTTGATGAAAATTGTAAAAATAATTCGTGAATGAAGTCATCAAAACAGCTACTTCATGTCTAGATATAAGCAGTGAAATTGAGATCACTGAATACATTGGATACAGAATCAATTGTTGATTCCACAATAATGGTCCTACATAAGCCAGGGACAGTAGCATTCATTGAAAATTCTCCATGTCTCAAGAACTATGAACTACTGTGTGGTCTCTGAATGTTAACGCTATGTTAATAATAGACTTTTCTGTGTAACTCTGTAGACATAATATATTTACTGAAATTCTTCAGTGAAAAATGTATTTGCTACCTTAAATAATTTTTAACAGAGGATAAACTCAAGGATATGCATACAAAGATGAGAGACTACTCTGGTAGCATAAAGTTGCTTTAAAGTAATATTTCTGGAACTTAATCATATCTAGCATCATGATTTTTTTACCAATAAGATAAAGGACAAAGTATTAGTGGCTAGTCCAAATGTTGTTGAAGAAAACATGGTGGTATGAGATAACAGAGGGCACCAGGGAAAGGGAAATCCTGAAGCTATCGAGAAACCCTAGGAAAAGACTGTTAGTGGGTCCCCAGTTAATGATTGTGAGTTGGGGTACACAGAGAAAAGTCTAAGGGATCTTAGAAGGTTCTGATTTGTTTCTGGTACCTGGCTTGGAGATATAGGAACCCCAGATGAATAGCTTTGATCTCCTTTCCTTAAAGTTCTGAATCATCTAGGTTTGAGTCTATTTCTAGCATTAGATGAAAAGATACCTTATTTCCCTGATGCTGCCGCTGTAATTAGAGGAAAAGAGAAACAAGATGCTCAGGTGAAGCATTGCTGGAAGGTACTATGGCTTAATGCCAAAGAGTCTTCTAATGGTAATTTACTTTTTCTACATCTCAACCAATGACAATCATTTTAAGACATGAGTTTTTAAGGTTAGCTGAGGTTAGGAGGAGGAAAAGAATCAGTAGGTTGGAATAGATCCATATATCATGTATTTGCACATAAACATTTATTTATTGGGTTTTATGATACCAGGCATATGTAAGCTCTCAACATTACATTATCTCATTTAATCCTCACAACAGAATGAAATACTAATGGATCTTTCCCTGTTTTTCAAGATGAGGAGAATAAACCTTAAAGAGGTTAACTACGTCACTGTCACATTAAACTCAGCCTTTGTCAAGTCCACGTCAAAATTTAAGATTTAATTACTACAAAATACTGCCTCCCAGTGGTTGGATTTTGGTAAGTATTCAGGTAACATTGGCCATTGAAGTGGTTCTTTGCGGGGAACTGGTCTTAATCCTTTAGGCTTCCTTTCATTACACAGAGGCATGTAGAAAGTGGCCTTGCTTATTAGAATTATTACAATGTTGACTGTCACTTATATAAAAGTGGCTGGTTCAAGCCAATTTCCAAGCGTTATTGCAAACAAATAGGTAGCTGTATTGTTTATGAGGCAAATACTTTGAATTAATTCCTACTCAAATACAAAAGTGCTCAGTGTTCACCTGAAGCATAATTTGTGCAAACAAAATTCTACCAACCAAAGAGAGATTCTGTTGTATCAGCATTTTAAGTGTGTATGAATATTTGCTTCAGTTTCCACAAAGCATAAAATAAAAAATAAATAAAACAAAAACACAAGGAATAAAAAATATATTTTTATACAGTATTAAGAGAATAAGCTCATAGTATATGTTTGGAAGTGTTAAGTAAATTTTTTTCTTTAGTTTTTAAATTAATAAGGTGGAACGAAATTCAGTTTTTTCACAGAAAGTTAAGTCATGGGAAGGATCACCAAGTAGGTAGATCTTTTTCATGTCCACATCTCTCCCCCCACCCATCTCTCTCTCTCTCTCTCTCTCTCTCTCTCTCTCTCTCTCATACACACACACACACATACACACTCTCTCTCTCACACACACACACACACATATACATACATGAGTTAATCTCTGATGGCATTTTCTCAACTCTCAGTGTCTTCTCTCCTCAGCCTTCAAAGCATTCACTATTGGGTGCTCCTTCTCCTTATCTATTCTTTTTACAATGTAGACATTTCTTCCTGTCACTGATCATAAAACATGGCAGTGAACTTCCCCCATCATATCGCTAAATTACTCACTAGCAATACTTAGGAACAAATTTCCACCAGGTCTTAATAAATAACAAAATTTTTTATGTGTTATTTACTTTAGTAATATTTATCTCCCATTGAAGATTTTTCTAGATAAATTGTCTCAAGTCAAAGAAATTAATTCCAAATAATGGAAATTTCTGATTCTGTGGTAGGTTGGTGGGAAAGATATTTCTGTAAGACTGTCTTTGCCTCATGTTCCTTGAAATATGTTTGAAAGGTGAATGTTTACTTTGCCTATACATAGGACTGACCTAGAGAACAGGTGTATTGAAATATTATACTCCCTGAGAAGAGAGGTCAGTGATAATGGCATCAATGCTGCCAGTTCTTGCTTCCTGTTAAATAATGCCTCAATATGCAATAGTCCACACTTGATCCCTGGTAAATGGATATTAGTGACCTTGAGTCAACAGTCTTTGCCTTCTTTAGACACTGGGTAGCACTGTAACATTTTAAATTCATAGTTGTGTTTACTTTTTAAATGGAGTTTAACAGTCTTTAAACCGGATAGGTAGAAAGATTGAAATAAAGACACAGAGAACCTGTAAGTGCTTGGATTGGTACCACATATCACAGCAGTTGTAACCCAGAAATCAATGCCCTGAGGTGGCAGAACCATCAGAGCATATCACATTAATTCCCACTTCAGGCTCTTTAAGTATCTGTGAGTCATTGACATGATACATTGCCAGGTCTTTACCATCTACCATGTCAATGCATTGTCTTTATATTAATTGTGTGTGGATCATAACTTTAAAAGTTTCTGGACCAACATCTTCATTGGCACCCGTGGTCTCAAGTTTGTTGAACATGGCAGAAGCTCCCTTCCTTCCTTTCTCCTCAGCCATGACCAGCATCGTGTAGTCTCTCCCTATGCATACTTACCACAATTTCCAAAGGGTGAATTCTTCCACAGAGGGGTGTGAATTACTAGCAAGACTTATTGTCATCCACTATCTGTCACATCTTACGTGGGCGAGGAAAATGGGTACCGATCAGAGGGATGAGCTGGCTTTGAAATAAAGCTATGAAAGTAGAACCATGAAATAATAACCATGAAATACAGATTAAAGAGCTGGGGAAGTGACAGGTTAAGCCAATCAGAGGGGTACAGCTTCTAACAAAACAAGGAGCCCCCACTTGCTTTATTTAGAGCAGTACAGATCAAAAGGGAGGGGTGGGAGCTTCTTAGGGAAAAGCAGGATATGGGTGCTGGTAATCAAGCTGTTTAATTCTTAGCGGGTCACTCCCATCTCTGCAGCTGTGCTTGAATGCCAGCGGTGAGCTAGAACAGGGTGCCAACCTGACTGGGCATTCTTGAACCAGTGAATTCGTCCTAGGAGTTCCCCAGGCCTGGCTTTCCTGCCTAATGGCTCAAAGGTTGCCAAGTTCAAGTAAGGCTCAAGATGGCTTCCTGTAATCCACTCTTATATAGAATCCTAAAACCCTGTTTTGTACAGCAAGGATTTCTTTTAAGTATCAAAAGTAAAGCATTACAATTCAGAAAGAAATGAATTGTCCTCCTTCATCCACTAAATTACTTTATAGGTAGACTTATTTTCTTTTTGGTAATGCATTCATGAACTGTGTGACATTCATATCCACAGTGATAAACCTATTTAAAAATTGAAATAAGTGAACCAATTCTACATACATGAACATGTATCTTGTAAGCACAATAATAAATTAAAAAGCAAGTAGCAGAAATTTGGCATTTAGGTAAATTTAAAGCAATAGAACAAAGTAACATTTATGGATGGATGCATATCTAATTAACATACAAGAACATGGATGTGAAACCTACAAAACAATTTTTTAATATTTATTTTTTAGTTATAGTTGGACACAATACCTTTGTTTTATTTATTTATTTTTATGTGGTGCTGAGGATCCAACCCAGGGGCTCACATGCGCTAGGCCAGTGCTCTACCACTGAGTCACAACTCCAGCCCTACAAAACCATTTTAATCTCTGGCAAAATAGGAAGAGGTTCATGATGTTACTTTTGGGTACAAAAGTCTTCAAACTCCCTTCATAACATTTTATTAGGGAAAAAAGGCATAAAGGCATCATGTAAAATTTTTATAATGTATCTATTATTAAATGTTAGTGAACACATGATTGTTTATTATTTTTGTACTTTTATGTATTTGATATATTTCATAACAACAGTAGTGATGATAATAATGATGATGATGATGGTCAAAAAAACTTCAGGTTTAAAATGAGAAACAAATAATAATTCTTAATACTGTCTCTTCCAACTTTTTGCTAAAAACCTGAAAGAGACACGAGAAAAGATGGGCTAAATAGCTAGTTGACTCTAGAATGTGGGAAAATTTGATTCATAATAAAAGTCTATTGGGGCTAGAGGGACACAAATCTCCCCACTTTTAGGAAGTAGAATATATTTGCTTTGCTTCCTGGAAAACAAAAAAAAATGTGTTTATATGGTATTTTGGAGGGATAGGTGAGACCCCCAAAATGAAACTTTTTAAAATTAATGTGAACTGTGCATATGGGAATATTTTGGAAAACACAGAAAAAGAGAAAGTAGGAAAGCAGAACCCATGACTATATCATGAAACCAGCCAGTCCTATTTCCAATCCCTGAGCTACTGTGGCTTTTGACAGTAGGGAAAGAAAGGAGACGTTGAATGATCCTCCTTTGATTGTACAATGAGGAGGTGTTCAGCCACTGGGGGACCCTCATTTCATGTCCCCCTTCAATCTTACAGCTCAAAAGCCACTTGGAATATATATATATATATATATGACAGGACATTTTCTTTTTCCACATGAAAAGTTTTTCCTGAATCTCTTTATCGCCTATTCCTTTCTTAACTTTAGTTCCCTATAGAAACATTCAGTGTCTAGAGAATAAAAAGGGGAGAAAAAAAGGATCTTTTTTTAAATTAAAAGAAAAAAAAACTAAAACATGTCATTGCATTCTTGGAAAGAACTAAAATTACATTTTGATGCTCTAACTTTAAGTCAAGTTACTTGATTTGCATAAAGTGACATTTGTAGAAATAAATACAATACAAAATGAATTTCTGAATTTAGAACTTCTTCCTCTACTTTTATTCTGAAGTTTTTTTTTTTTTTTCCTTATGATCAGGTCATATATTCCTCAAAAAAAAAAAAATGGTTTTAAAGGAACTCTGGTCCACCTTTATCTCTAATGGCCCGGTTGGGAGTTTCTATAATAATCCTTTTGCTTTTATGTGGCCATCTGGAGGCCTATTAAAAGGAGTATCTAAAACAGACTCCCCAAGTGTGCTGAGTTTGTACGTTTTCACCAAGTCACCAAAACAGGAGCATTTTTCCTACTTCAGGGAGAAGTGGCCCTTTACAGAGAGGAATGGGTCTTGGGGAGGCAGGGAGGAGAGAAGAGACACAGCCCAACACAACTTGACCTTTCACCCTTGCCGTTGTGAACAAGCAAGTAAGAAGAGTGGTTGATTCTGGTGCATGCATTTTAAGGGTACAAAGATCTTCTGCAAGGCTTCGTGACACCTCTGGGGCTCTGTGAGTAGATGGAAGAGGTTAAGGGACGTGGGAATGGGCAACATTGAGAATTTAATGAAGCATCATGTTTCAACTGGATAATATTCGGTTTTGATTTGTGTGGAAAGCAAATATGAAATATTGAAATAATATTTCAAGTTCCCAATTTTGTGGTACAAATAGAAATACAGAATATTCTTGCCTTTCTGAAAACTATACCTTTCATCAAAAGTATAATCCAACAGAGTTTAGGACATAAGGGCAGGTTGTGAAATGGAATTAGATAAAAGTTGGCATTTGTCTTTAGTAGATTATTAAAATCACCACAGTAAGAAATCTGCTCATAAAGACAGAACAAGTTAGCAGGGGCTGGATATCATTTGTCCAAAATAGAGTCTTTTCTCTACACTCATTAACCATCTCGCCTAGTAATGTGGTTGTAATCCTATTAAACCTGATACATCAAAAATTAAAAAAAAAAAAAATTAGTTGCTGTCTCAAACTGCACTACAACTCAGATCTAGGACCAAATAAGATGCATTAATTGCTTTACTGCTTCACCGCAAAGCCACTCTTAAAACATAATTCCTTAATGAAGTCCGTTAATTTGTTCATGGCAGTACACAAGCTGTTCAAAATGACACAGAATTGCACTCTGTTTTCTAACCCCTGCAGTTTCTTCTGTTAGTCACTCTGTCTTGTGTTGTTATCCCATGGATAGTAATTATTTTATAGTGGCTGTAATTAGGAGAGAATTAGGCTTGGTAAACAAAACCTGCCTTCTCCTGTTAATAGCTAAGGATAATAAATTTGGCTCTGACATTCACTATATTTGGACAAGGCTTGGCCTACTTCCAGTTTTCCCAATAAGAACTTTATTATATAATTATGCCTTGGAGGGGCTCATATTACAAGGTAATTTTTTTTGTAAAAACACATATTGCATGGCTTCCAGCCAGTAAATGATATACTGTAATATGTGCCTCCAATAAATGTTTTAAACAAAATCTCTCTAAGCAATGTACTGCTGGAGCTACACACTGCTCTTTGGCATATATTATTTACAGGATTTAGTTGCTGAGTTTTTCATAATGTAAATTATTTCCTTTTGCTCACATTGTCCAATATTATGACAAATGTCTTTTTAAAAGACCTACATTATTTCTATCAGTAAATGACATATTTGAATCTTTAACTTCCCGTATCCCAGTTCTATAGGTGGTATCCATCAGACAGTATCAAGGAAAAAAAAAATGTGTGTTTAAGTCACATTTTGTTCTTTTTTAAAAAATTGGCAGTTATTTGTCTCATCCATCATGCTTTTGCTAAAATTGATTTATTTTTCCATTTTTAATTTAAATGAAATAAAGTTATTTTATCTCACTCCAAGGCCAGATCTCTGATGATTCATTTACCTTTATTTGACCCTTTACTGAAAAGGTCACTTAAAGTCATATAGATTGGTGGTCATACTTCACACCACAAAATGCTAAAACAAAGAGAAAAGCATTCAAAACAGGTTTGAAGCCAAAATCATAAAAATATGAACTCTACTTAGAAAAAGTCAAAAGAAAATAGGTTGTGAGATAAAATTCAGACTAAGAACTAAAAGCATCAAATTCTAAGTAAATGTAAAATAAACTAAAGGGCATAAAATACTGTTTTCTGCTGAGTGTGGTGAAGAATACTGTTTTCTCGGATGCTAAATCCAAAAATTCTTAAATTTTGATATTAGTCATAGAGAGGTACAAAGAAGTCAATAATATTTTTAAAAGGTGCTTTGCAATTTGTATCTCAGACACTCACGTTGTATTTATATATGAAGTACAAATTAAGACAACTCCCACTTTACCCCCGACATGTGCCTCAATCAACATGCAAACTAAAGGAGCTTAAGCATCCTTCACTGGATTAGCTGGGTGTCTGTCCCAGTTAAACCAATGCACTTTGCATGTGTTTCAGAGCTCACAAATCACATAAAGGACAGGACAACTAGTTTCCAGGGTAGTTATTCATGTTGAGTAGGGTTGCCATTTTATTTAGTCAGATTTTCAAGGGCCCTGCGGTGGAAGCAGATATGAATTATGCATATGCAAAAAGTGTCTCTTCAAGTGAGATTGGTTCCTGTTTCTGAGGAAGATATTAAGTGGTCATATTTATTCTTCTCCTAAAGCAAAACCCTCACTTTTTGCAGGGACTGACTGCATTACATCAGGTGTCTTCTGGTATCATAGGTATCCTTACCCTCCTTCCTGCTGTTTTCTGCCTGGTGTTGCCCAGAGCTTGCAGACTAGAGATCTCTGTAATTGTTCTCTTACTATTGTCACAACATTTTTTTTATCTTAAAAATGAGCACACATTTATTAAATTTCAGTTTGTTAAGTAGCACAGAGTTTTGGCATTCAGATTTAATGCTTTCTTCAGGAAAAAGTAATTACAATTATTCTTCTGTTTTAAGCACACCATTCTATGTCAATAAGGTTAAACTATACAAAAATACATATTCTAGGATGACATGATAGCTGAGGAAATTATTGGTATTCAGTTCAATTTAACATTTATTGAGTGTCTACTTCATGCACTGAAGCATCACTGAAACCAGGAAAATTTGAAAGCAGGTTAGAGTAAGCAAGTTTTTTTTTCCCCCTTCCTTCTGGTTTAAGTAGTTCAAAGCACTTAGTGCAACAACCTTGCCTATTCTCAGAAAATCCCAGAAGAATATCAAAATCCTATCTCCTGTTCTGGCAGGGGATGCTGTTGCTTTTCTTCCTTGTTCTACAGAGGAAACAAAAGCACAGTGAGATTACACTGCATGCTCAAAATGCTGCAGTAAATCAATGGAGAAAGATTGTCCAAGTCCAGTGATTTAGAAGCCAATCTTCAATCTGCAGCTCCTGCCCCATTCTGCCTTTTCTCTATTATATTGGAATTTCAGTGATGTAGGCTTTACTTAGTAGACAAAAATATTAATTTTATTTTTGGTAACATTTAATACCAAATCTTTATTCCTCCTAGTAAGAGTAATCACAAAAACACGGTGAAGAATGATGGATATATTTGCATGTACCAAACCCTTTTTCCAATGGAAAAATGACCTGCATGGAACTTACATCATTAAATGGCAGGTTTCACAGCTTAGCTAGAAAAGAAGCTAGTTTCAAGGTCTTTTTTTTCCTTTCTTTTTTAAATGATGAGAAGTGCTGTATTAGGATTCAAAAAAAAAAAATTGCCATTACCATACTTCCTAAGTTGCTGAAATAATCATTTTGATGAGTCTGTAAATAGACTGTCAGAGAGATATGCTTTGGATTTTGAAGGCACATGTTGATATGAAAATTAAAGATCTTTTGTCTCCATAATGAATTTGAAAAATCAAAAATAAGGACTCAAAAGTTGAGAGCATCATAGACACTGAGGTTGGAAAAGACATATTAAGTCACCTCATTTACTCCCTGTCCAGGCAGTACTCTGGAGGATGTTTGTCCATTGACATTTAACATCATTTTAGCACGTGTCTTTCACTTCTGGGAAGCTCTTGCACTTCATCCCTTTGACTAACTCACCTGCCCTGGTTGTAGCCCTGTATACAACCTTCTAGCTAGGTAAAGGCCTCTCCCCCTCCCAGCCGTATGACCATTCTGTCCTTGAAGTTCTCTGTTCACAAAACCCCCTCCGAACTTCATAGTGTTTGGCAGTGTTACGGAGTTGGGTCATGATTTGGCCACTCTATTAAGTTGTTTAATCCATCCTCATAAATCAATCCCTTTCACTCTTTCATCATGGTGGTGGCTGTTTTGTGACATCCTCCCATTTTTTGACATGATCCCCATACTGGAATCTCTCAGGCCCGAACAGAATTTAAAATGAGGAATGTGTCTTGACAGAGTAATCAACATGTCCTAAAATTTTGCAGCTATTTAGTGTACCGAGGAGAAGCAAACAGAAGCTTCTGCACTGAATGGGGTAAAGGAAACCGCATAGCCAGGATTTTGTTGACCCTTTATCCTACACAGTCCAGTCACTACAGAAAGCACCCCCCATCCTACACCATGCTCAGTAATATACAGTCTGACTGAAAAAGGCAGAAAAAGTCAGTTTGTATCAGAGCAGTTAACTCGGCTTCCACAATTCCTCCCCTGCTGCTCTCCTCATCCCACTTCAGCTGTATTTCACTCCATTAACTACAGCAATGGGTATTTGCTCTCAATAAATGTGTGTGGGTGTGTATGTGTGTTTGTATTTGAGAAGAGTTTATGTAGACAACTCCAAATAGCTCCAAAAGTGATTGCACAATTAAAGAAACTATTTCCCTGCTGTTGATGCTTATTTCTTAAAACATCATCTGTCAGCCTAGCTACTGAGATTGATGTCCTGAATATGTTTTTTCTTTTTAAACCCTAAGGAAATATCTTCTTCGTATCTCTGCGCTAACTTCATCATTCTTTTCTTCAATCTTTCTTGTGAGCTGATTTGAGATTAAGTCCCGAAGGGCTATCAACATCCACTGTAGATGTTAAAGGAACAAGTTTGGGTTCAGATCTTGTAAGGTTC
The DNA here is from genome assembly GCF_001458135.2 of Marmota marmota marmota. NCBI lineage: Eukaryota > Metazoa > Chordata > Mammalia > Rodentia > Sciuridae > Marmota > Marmota marmota. The sequence continues at coordinate 51,299,881 of NW_026000037.1, forward strand.
TGAACTCTTTACAGACTGTTCCAAGCACTTTGAACTCAAGTTTTGAAATTTTCTATTAGCTAGTGGAGATGGTAAAATAAGCTCAAACACAGTGACTTCCAACTGCGGGAAGCTTAGCACAGATCTAAACTGCTTACATAGAGCAAATGACAATTTGGGGTTCACCCGAGGGGTTTACCATAGTCATGATATGGTTTAGATTTCTCTGGAACAATACAGTGTTTTAGACACAGCTTCATAGCCTGACATATAAGTTGGACTGATATACTTTCATAATCATGTAAGACGAAGGTTCAAAAATTGAGTAGGGAATATACATGCTCATTACTCTTTAGCTAAAGAAATAAAGAATAATGTTTTTATTATTCGAAATTTGATGGTAAGTATGAAGCATAATTTCTTAAATGTTTATACATATAGAAGTTCAGATTTAAATTTTTTAAAATGTGACTGAAATGTTATCCCCAAGTGCTCAATAGGAATGAGTAGTCTATTGATGTTCAAGCTCAAGAATTTTGTGGGGAATCACTGAGCCCAAATGACATTCCTGTGTTCATAAGCTCTTAGGGTGTGTTTTATAGGGAATGGGGTCCTCTGCACTATAATGTAAAACTTACAAATACATCCAGTGACATCTTAGGTAACACAAAGCTGCAAATGGCTGATTACTTATACTGATTTTACTAAAAAAGTCTAGGTGAAGACAAGAGGTGTCAGTAAGGCAGAAAGGAGAGGCCTAACAATTTGAGGACAAACTTAATATTTTTCTTAAACATCTTCCTCAGATCAAACAGTAGGTGACCTTGGGCAACAACAACAAAAAAATTACTTCTGCTCCTTGAACCTTGATTTCTTTATCTGTAAATTGTAAGATTTAGAAATGATCTTTGTAGTAACCTTTTTCCCCCCCTCAAAACAAACCCCATGTCAATAATGGAAGTGTCTCTGCCCTTCAGACCACGGAGTGGGCAACCTGATCCAAACTGGCCCAGTCTGAGAGTCTCTTTCTGGAGAAGTTCAGTTTCCACAGAAACATGCAGATGTGGAGGAATCAGGTGAGTGGCCAGAATGGAGCATCCAAGGGGGAAGTACATGGGTCTCCGAGATGCCAGGTGCATTTACCCCTGCTTCTGTCTACCTGGAATGATGTGGATCAGTCCCTCCTCCATTTTGGGCGGCAATATCCCAGTAATCTCCACTCATCTTTTAACTTAAACCCAGTGAGAGCACATTTCTGTTGTCTCCAGTAAAGGATATTGCAGTTATTTTGTTGAAAAACATCTTAGTTGATTCAGTGAGATTGTCCAGTAGCCCAACTGTGGCTGTGTAATGGGTAAAGATGTGTCAAAAGCAGAAACAATACCAGGTTTGAATCCCATATATACATCCTTGCTTAGGCCACTCATTCTTTCTGAACTTTAATCATCTGTTAGAGATCCTTAATTAACACCTTGAAGTGTTAATAGGATCACTCATTGATTGTGGTACCTCTGTCTGCCTTATAATTCAGATTCTAACTTACTGTAAGGTACTTGCAGTAAATTTGTGATAACAGAACATAGACCTGGTTCTACATTCAGATCCATTTTTTCTTTTTGACTCTGCACAAGTTTTTTAAACATATTAATGCAGTTTCCACACATTTTAAAATGGAAATATAGCTACTTCCTTTTAGTGTTTCTTTGAATTTTAAATAATATGTTAAGATGTAAAACTGATTTATTGCCACTAATACTTATGTTTGTGGAAACAATTGAAAACTGGAATTCAAATGCCTATCTTTATGAATATAAAGTATTATTTATGTGTCAGGGATTGTTTTAGAGATGTAGTGTTTCCATTTCTTTTTTTTTCTAATTTTTTATTGTGGGTTGTTCAAAACATTACAAATTTCTTGACATATTATATTCCACACTTTGATTCAAGTGGGTTATGAACTCCCACCTTCACCCCATACACAGATTGCAGAATCACATCAGTTACACATCCATTGATTTACATATTGCCATACTAGTGTCTGTTGTGCTCCGCTGCCTTTCCCATCCTCCACCCTC
>NW_026000037.1:51305431-51343464 GCF_001458135.2 Marmota marmota marmota
CCGCTTTCTGATGACATCAGATCTCTGCCCTGTTGGTATCCTATGCGAATGGCAGCATTTCGTTCCCCTTGCCGGGCAACCAAAGCAATGGGTGAGTCCTGACCGGCCCTCAGCAGGACCCGGACTGAGAAGCAGTTTCCGCGGGCTTCTAGCCCCGGGCCAGGGAAGTTCCGGGAGCCGGAATTCGGCCGCTTAGTGCTTGGTGTATGCTCTGATAGGAGCAGGGTCCAAGAAGTAGTGTTTCCATTTCATTGGAAATATCATCTCTACTGATTTTCTCATATCCTATATAGAAAGAAAATTGATCCCAAGCTTCAAAAAGACATTTGCATACTCTGTTTCTTCAAGACCTGTCGCACTGGCCTTCCATCTCCTGAGCAAGATAAATTCACTTCTGCTTTTGGGCTTCCATGCTTGCTGATCCTTCTAACATATGATTGTCTTCCAGCTTGTCAAAAAACCAGATTCTTCTTTTTATTCAGATCCAGCTCAAGTGGCATCTCCTCAGTTTTTCTTTTTCACACTCTATTACTTTGTTTCATCTATTGAATTTATCCCTGTAGGAAGTCATCTTTGATTATATGGTCATACATATATCATCTTCATCAAATTGTAATACCCATAAAGATAAGGGTTATGTTTTGTTTACCTTAGCCACACACTAGAATATAATAGGTGCTCAATATATTTTTTAATGAATGAGTTAATGACTGATAATTTTTTGAGAGTATTTAGTGGTTATAGCTTGGGACTGTCTCAGAGAAGAGATGGCATAGACAACTTTCCTTACTGGGTGGCAACTGAGCAGAACCCAATAGAAGACACAGGGTGCAGAGAGACCCTGGAAGAAAACAAAGGTATGAATGTACTAATTAGTTACACCTGCCCTGGAGGTGGCGGTACAGCAGACTATGAATGTGCTGACAGCTTGAGGAGAAAATGCAAATTTTTGACTTGATGAAAAGCAAAACTCCTCCTTCTCTACAATCTCCATAGGGTTGGATTCACTTGGAAGAGTGACTTCAGTGTGTTTAACTGAAACAACCTGATAGTGTCCAGTGAGGAGGGCACTGGACAACAGTGATGGCTCTGGCTAGTGACCAATTCCAGAGAAGTGTTATGCAGGCTGGGAACTTGAAAGATCAGAGCAGCAGATATCTTTTTATGTTTTTCATAACAAATAATGGAACATTGTGAAGAAGCACAAGGGAGAGGGATGCCAAGCAGGGCTCTTGCAAATAAAACCAAGAATCCCCCAAGATACTGAGGTTAACAAAGGAAAAATGCAGCTATTGTGAATGCAGTTTGTGTCCCAATCTTCAGCATGGTACATAAGGGGACGTCTTCACTTAGCTATTGCTGTCCCTGAACAGAGGTGAGAGGGATGCTGTTAATAACAAAGACGGTCCCGGATGATGGCAAGTCTAATTACAGGAGGAAAAAAAAAGCACAGGGAAAGAAAGGGTTTGGTTTCCCCAAGACGTCATTTTATTACCAGCCTGACACGGCAACTTTAAGGGTCATTTCTTTAGAGTCACTAAAATACCAAAACAGTCGGGAAAACAGCACAGAGGCCATAGTCAAAGCCCCTGATGCTTCATTTCTAAAAACATTTTCCCACAATGGCAGCTTTTAAAAATTGTTTTTCCCCTTTTAATTAAAGAAACAATTTTGTTTCTCTGGATATCTGTAAATAGTCCACAGGATAAAAAGAAGAGGTAGGCTGTAGGGAGAAAGGTGAAGAAATAAGCACACAGGGGCGGGGGGACAGGAAGACAACCTGGATGTTTAAAGCATTAAGAAAAGGAAAACAGTGTTGGTTTAAAAAAAAAAAAATCAAAATTAGGAAAGTCTCCTGTCATACACATTATATTTTTCTTGAATGGGCAATAATCTTTTAAAATGCCCTTTCTTAATTATTAAGCATGTTAAAATGGAAAAGATTTTTGGGCTGGGGTTGTGGCTCAGTGGTAGAGCATTCACCTAGCACGTGTGAGGCCCTGGGTTTGATCCTCAGCATCACATAAAAAATAAATAAATAAACTACAACTAAAAAATAAAAATGGAAAAGATTTTTAATATCTCAAATCTAGGGAAGGTCCTTTTGAAATAATACTATTTTTTCTACACAATCTTCTTGTAAAAATATCGATTATAGTTATTGTATGTTGATCAATGACCCATGACATTTTAATAAATATGCACCACAATTCTAACTTTTCTGTTAATTCAAGTCTGAATTTTCAAAGATTTATCATGTACATAGTGAAACATTTAGAAAAGAAGGCCAACTAGAGATAAATTATACATATTTGGAGCTACAGATATTCTTAATATAATAAATTTCAACTATAGAGATTTTTTTAAAGCTATAAGCAAATTTCTGCATAGCAACTCTGCAATTTTATCCCTTTCCTTTGCAGAATCTGTTGTGCTTTGGAGTGAATTTTAATTCACAGACTTCAAAATCATATTTCATGGAACTGCAGCCTCTCTTAGTTGAATAGGAAGAACAATGATGTTTTCTGATATAATAACAATTATTACTGTTCAAATGGCATACATTTTTAACTGCAAATTCCCAACATGTTTTTGTTTTCTTTGCATGCCTAAATGGTACTAGAAATGTGTGCATAGAAGTGAAAATCATTAGACCCTTTGCTTTAATGTTCATATCACTTCACTGCCCCAGGCATTTGTCAATGGAGAGTGGCAGCCAAACCAAACATCCTGATAGCTCTTTCTTCTTTATTTTCCAAGGTGCCACAAACAGAGTACTTCCATGTCTTACAAATTTCTACTCTTGGTTTGGGGATAATCCAGGGAAAATACACAAGGCTAGAAACTTAATCCTACTATCAGAATTCACTCTTTCTAAAATTTCTAGTTCATTATCACTAGAGGAAGGGTACGCTGGATCATCTTCCCAAACTCTCAAACATGCCACCATCTTGCTATGGTCTGTTCTCCTTTCCAGAAACTTCCTGTTTTTCTTCTCATTGAGGTTAAAAATCTTTGATAAATCATTTGGAGCATTACCTTTGTCTCAATCTTTCTTTTAGACAATGTCTAAGGAATGTTGCTACTTATTTGTGACTGTTATAGTTTGGATCTGGAATGTCCCGCAAAGGCTCATGTGGCTTGGTCTTTAATGAAGCAATGTTCAGAGGTGGGGCCTTTGAGGAGGTAATTGGATCATGATCCTGTTAACCTCATTAGTTGGTGGATCTATTGATAGATTCATCATTTTGATGGCATTACTAGGGGGTGATGGAAACTTAGGTGGTAGGACATAGTTGAAAGGAGTGGATCATGGGGCCTGTTCTAATTAGCTTTTCTGTGTCTGGGACCAAAATACCTGACAAAAACAAATAAGAAGAGAAGTTTATATGAGACTCAGTTTCAGAGGTCTCAGTCCATGAATAGCCAACTTCACTGCTCTGGGCCCAAGGGAAGCAGCACATCATGGGGGAAGGGCCATGTCTTACAAAGACACAGTACATCATGGGGGAAGATCTTCCCAGCACAGGAAATTTGCTCCCCTCATGACAGCCAGGAAGCAGAGAATGAGTGAGTGAGGAAGCGTCACATGGAAGATATACCCTTCCAGGGCATGCCCCCAGTCACCCACCTCCTTCAATCATACCCCATCCATCTGCAGTTTACCAGTCAGTCCATGCAAACTAGAATGAACTAATTAGAATATAGCTATCACAATCTGATCATTCCACTCTGAACACTCCTGCATTAAGAGGAGCTTTGGGGGACACTTCATATCCAAATCACAATCAAAAACACAATAAGGGGAAGCCCTTTGGGACTAAGTTTTGTCCCCAGCACTTTTCTCTTTTTTTCCTTATTTCTGTCTTTCTTCATCTCACTGTTTCCCAGCAGCCATGAGGTGAGCAGCTCTGCTCTACCACCCACCTCCAACCAAGATTTTCTAACTAGTCAAAGGCCCAAAGAACAGAGCCAAGTGAATCTGGACTGAAATCCCCAAAATAAATACTGAATCCATTAAGTTGTTTTTCTCAGGTATTCTGTCACAGTTATGAACTGACTAACAATGAGCCACTAAATTATGTCCTCACAAAAAGTAGCAGTCTTCTATTAATTCTCCCTCCTCACTCCTAAATACAAAGTATGTTCAGAGTAAAATAAATAAATAAATAAATAAATAATCATGGTACCAGAAATGTGCTACAAATGTTAATGCTAAAGACTTTATATTTCTTAGAGATTTTCTTTTTTTATTGTACAATTCTATTATGTTTCTTTTGTCTAACTCAAATCACCTAAGATTACTCAGAATATGTTGAATTTAATGTTTATTTCATTTTATCTTTTTTATGAGGAGGGGTATTGAACCCAGGGCCTTGTAATTATTAGGCAAATGTTCTACCTCTGAGCTACACCCAAGTCCAAGTTAGGTATTTAGTAGACATAGGTATTAACAAAAATGTAATTATTCATGTAGGCAAAAGTGATGGAATTGACTGACCCTGTTCAGTCCTTTTATTTAACATAGGTTATTTAGTAATTATAGCTATCATTACCTATATGTATCTATTTTTATATTTAGATTATATATGTATGTTTGCATATGTGTGTGTGTGTATCATGTGTGTATGTATAATTACATTATTCTGGGAAAGCTTGATATTGAAAATCAAAAAGAAAAGACATTTAGCATAGCTTCATTTCATTGTTTTTCTTAGCTAGGCTATGGTTACTTGTATATACAAAATAATTTAAACCATTTGTTTTCTTAAAATAACTAGTCCAATAAATGATTTCTTATTCTTTCATATACCAGCTATTGTTTTCTTTAGTTAACTAATTAATTTTGCGCAACACAGGCATAGTTATTGCCTTAATATAACTTCTACCAAGTACACTTCCTATTGAGATGACGTCAAAGGACTTTGCAGTGCGGACAGAACCATAAATCTACCTAGTTTCAAACTGAGATGAAGATCTCCAAACTCAAATTCTGTACAGGTCATGAACAGTGCAATGAATCACATTCTCCAAAGGCATTTGACCTGACTACAAATTATTCCCATGTTTTGTAGATATAACAGACTGTATAGGGAAACATTGTCTCTTTTGCCTATAACCCCTGGGAGATGATATATGGCCATCTTGAGCACACATAGTATGTAGAATACTGGATCCTAGCTTGGGTAGATTACAATGAATCCACTTTTTCTTACCCATATTAAAGACAACAATTGGCTTTTGACAGTATTTTTAAAGTGCCTACTATGTGCCAGGCACTTCAATGAAAAAGCAGAGGGGGAAAATCATCATTCACTTTTTAGTAGCCCATTGAGAATGACAAACAATTGATTCAAAGGTTCATATTTAATAATCTTCTTTTTCTTGGAAATGGCTTAATAGTGAACAATCTTATTGTAGTTCTTCTCCAGTATAATATGCTGACAAAGTTGGTTACCAGACATTTCTTAGCTATTATCATAAAAAAGTAAACAATTTTTAAGGCTATTAGTTTCCTGTTTTTAAAGAAAACAGAGCATGTAGAGGGAGAAGGGCAGGTTCAACATTGGATAAGACTTAATGCCAAAAAATGAAATATTAATGTAGACCAAAATAAACCACTATAAAATCTGCTTGTCAGAACAGGAGTTTTGTTTGTGCTTTGTAGACATAGAATTAGCTCTTAAATTTTTTTTTCTACATAGACCCCCACAAAAGCTGCTAACAGCTGTGGAGAAAGCTCAGAATAAATCTGATGTTGGAGTCAAATCATCAAATCTTTCCAAAAGAATTTTGATTTATTAAGGCTAAATTATAGCTCTATCTGATTTTCTTGTTAATGTACAAATGGGGACAAGATGTCATTTTCCCACTACTAACTTTCCATTTATGTATTTTAAATGTAATTTAAAGCAGAGAATCTTTAAGTGAGAGAGCAAGCTTTAGTGACTTTGGTATGCAATTTTTTTACAAATCAGCTAAAAGAAAGCTTGCAATGGATAGTGACAAAAATTAACTCACTACTCCATTTCTAGGAAACTGATTCTTATTTATTTCTACATAAATCAATTAGTGGGAGATATGAGGTTTAGAAGAGGAAATATTAAATTTGGACAGCTTTTATGCAGGCATTTGAGGATCATGGAAAAATTTTATGCTTTGGGTTTTTTTTTGTTTTGTTTTGTTTTGTTTTTCCCCCTTTGAAGTAAAGGCCCCCTGACAGGTCTGCAACTTACAGGCAATGTGTGAAATTAAGGATAATTGGGTACTAATTCTGGTTGGGCCATTAGCTAGCTGGGTCATCTTGAATAAGATCTTGAGCCTGTCTGGGTCTCAGGTTTTGATCTGAGAGTGAAGCGGTTCAAAACCTTGTTCATAGGTGCACTCCACAGGTGGTCCAAGGAGCATTTTCACAAAAATTTAAGAACCTTGGCAACAAGGCAGGTTTCCTCACTCCTACTTCAACCAAAGCAGACCAGCTTTTCTCAGAATCATATATCTTGACTTCCAAATAAGATTTTGTTTAATAAGATTTTATTTATTTATTTTGAAAGGTGGGGACACTAAAAAAAAAATAAATTAGAATTGCATTGGGCTGGGCTGATATATCTTTTCACTCCCTGAATCTTTCGTCTCTCATTCCTTTATCCACTTTGAACTACTAGTTACCAAGCAATTCACCTTCACCCCCTTACTGGTAAAAGGCTTGAGCTGGGTAAAATTAAGCCAAGTAGGTAGGTTTTCCTTAAGACGTGATCCAGATTTCACTTGCGTAGGGAGTCATGAAAAGCTGTCCAACTCTTAGAAAAGAATCATTAAATGCAGTAAGATAACTTCAGAGATTTTACAGCAGTTTATTTTCATCTACATTAGTAATTCATTTTTTTGGCATATCAGCTCCCACTAATGTCAAGTTGTGTTCCGGGACTTTTGGAAAATAGATCACACTTAAGCATATTTTCCGGCTCTCATGGCAATACAGAACTTTTTTTTGCAGGCTTTTGTCCAGTTTACAAATAGCTGAAATGATAATTTTTGCTGTCTTATCTACTGTCAACCATCTCTCCCTGCCAGATACGGGGCCCACTGTTCAGCTCCATCTTCCAGCTTTCCAAGACATGCCAATGAGACTGTCTGTCATTGATGTGAAGTCTCATGCCATTGTAGGTTCCTGATTGTCTTCCTTGCTCACTGAGTGTTCCTTTTATTTTCAGTATAAACATTAACGGATGCCTTAAATCATTTCATTTATTTTCTCTTGCTATTCTCTGCCCACAAATTACCCTTGACCTCTGCTCCCTGGCATCATTTTTTACTTCCTTGCTGACTTTCACATCCATGGAGATGATACCCAGATCAATGTTCAGGCCCTTTCTCTGTACTCAGACTTCACAAGGATGACATATCACACATCACACTCATGGGTGGGCCTGAGGTCCCATTTGGTCCCCAACTCCCAGCCCAGAGCCATCCTCCCTCTCAATCAGCTTGTTTAAGTCCATCTGTAGCACCATAGATTTTCAAATGTCTTTTATTCCTATAAGGGAAATTTTTAGACTTTTTTCTACTAAAACTATTAATTTTATTCTCAAATTTAATAAAATGCACTAATAAAGAGGCTGGAAAAACAATTCCATATGAAACAGTGGTTGAAGAAATCTTTGGTGCCAACATTTTTTGTTTTTCACATTCCTCTATGTGAAGTGAGTCCTTCATGTTTCCTCAGTCTCTTATATTGGAGGAAAGTTTGGGATCCACTGCCTTAAAATTTACATTTGACTTGTTTTCCTTCACCTTATTTTTCTACTTCATCACCAGGTTACTTTTTCTTGCTTCCTTTCTCTGTAGCCTCTGAGAGGTTTTTTTTGTTTGTTTGTTTGTTTTTGTTTTGTTTTGGTTTTTGTTGTTGTTGTTATTGTTTTTGTTGATGTATGTTTGCTTTTGGTTTTTGTTTCACTTTGCCTTTTCCCTCATGTTCTCCATCCTCACCCTGTTAGTTATAACAGAATTGGTAGCTCTATTCTCCAAGTTCTTGTACCACACATGTATATGATACAGCTTATCACCAACATGCTTTCAAATTAGATTTTGATCGGATACATTTTTCTCCAAGACAATAAGTATTTCTAGGGATTAATTTTCCACCCTTTTATCCCTTTATCCAGAGTATTTACTGAGCCTACTCTATGCCAAGCAATAAGTTAAGCATTGGAAAAATAACCGTAGCAAAAGCAAATTAAGTTTCTGCCTCCATGTTCATATTCTGCATTAACTAACTATAGAATATGCATATTTGAATTTAGAAAATATGTGGGCTGGGGATATAGTACAATTGGCAGAGTCCTTGTCATGCATGCACAAGGGCCTGGGTTCAATCCCAAGCACCACACACACACAAAACCTGAATTTAGAAAGTATGCATTTAATACTTGCTGATTAATTAAGGAGAAACTGAGCAAATGCCTGTCTTTCCATTTTCAAAAATGACAGCTTTTTCTTTTCTTACTGTGCTCTTCTGTATGAGGGCCTGTTTATTTTAAGAAAGTGGTTGTAGACCAGAGTTTATTTTGTTGGTTCCTGTACTCACAGAGCTACCCCCAGCAACATTTAATAAGGTCTGGAGACATTTTTGTTTCAACTGGAACTGAGGCAGGGGATGCTGCTGTCATCTCGTGGGTAGAAGCCAGGGAAGTTACTTAATATCCTACAATGCCCAAAATAGTCTACCACAGTAAAAAGATTATCAAGCTAACAGTGTTAATAGTGCCAAGACTAACAAACTCTGGTATGAGATATTGAGTTCACAAAAATTCATTTTCTTAAACTAAATTATGTGTTTCCTACATTATGTGTTCTTAATTTTTTAACCAACAATTTTGGAATCATTTTCTATTTTGAATTTAAAAATTTAAATATAATTTTTAAACTATACATAAACCTTTAAAATCATATGTATTGGTGGGGTAATGTGTGATGTTTTGATAGCTGTATACATTGTGTAATTTTTAATTCAGGGTAAGTGTATGTATTTCCTCAAATATTTATCATTTCTTTATGATGAAAACATTCAAAATCTTTTCTTTTGGCTTTTTGAAATATATAGTACTTTACTGTTACCAACAGTTAACTTATTATAAAACAGAATGTCAAAACTTTTATGTTCCTACCTAGCAGTAACTCAGTATCTATAGATCAACCCTTGCCAATCCCTCCCCTGTTTCCTTTCTTAGCCTCTAGTAACTATCATTCTAATCTCAATTTCCACAAGATCAGCATTTTTAGATTTCACATAGGTCATGCAGTGTTTATCTTTCTGTGCCTGGCGTATTTCATTTAGCATAAGGATCCCTAGTTCTATTCATGTTGCCGCAAATGGTAGGGTTTCATCCTTTTCATGGCTGAAGAGTATTTTATGATGTAGGTGTACCACTGTTTTCTTTCACCACTCATCAGGTGATGGACAGTTAGGTTATTTCCATTTCTTGGCTTTTGGGAATAGCGCTACCATAACATGTCAGTGCAGATATCATTCCATTTCCTTTGGTTCCATACTCAGTAATGGGACTGCTGTATCCCATGGTTATTCTGTTTTCAATTTTTTTGAGGAACCTCAATATTGTTTTTCATAATGGATTTACTTATTTATATTCCCACAAATGATGTGCTATAGTTCTCTTTTCTCTACAACCTTGCCAGCATTTTTCATTTTTAGTTTTTTTGATAGTAGGCATTTTTACTAAGGTGAGATAAAATCTCCTTGTGGTTTTTCTTGCATTCTCCTGATGATTATTAATATCGAACATGTTTTTTATATACCTGTTGGCAATTTGTATGTCTTCTTTTGAGAAATGTCTATTGCCCATTGTAAAATTGGGTTATTTGTCTTTTTGCTGTTGACTTGTTAAGGACCTTATATGTTCTGGATATTAACTTCTCATGTGTATGGTTTATGAATATTTTCTCCCATTCTGGAATAGTTTCCTTTTTCTCTTCACACTTTTAGTTTCCTTGCACTTACATCTAGGCACTGTTCAAATTATTATTCATCAAGCATACAAAAAATGACAGATTCTTTGGATAAAAAGTGCTTTGGCTAATAGTAACAGTAACAGTAAACCGACATGAGGATTTTTGTTTTGTTTTTTCCTACTTTAAGCAGCACAAGAATTAAGGTGATCCCACTATGGAACAACTGAGTAGCTTACTATTGAAATCAAGTATTGGGATGTTTCTATCTTTTTATTATTCCGTGTTCATCATGTTGGCTTTATCCTCAGATGACTCACTCACTTTGACTGAAAAATGCCTGACGTGGTTCCAAGCAACACATACCCATTAAAAACAAAACAAACAAAACCCAAAACAAAAACAAACAAACAAAAATAAACTTTTAGCAGAAAACGTGAGATAATTTCCCCCCTCGACAAACCTGTTTAATAGCAAGAAAATTTTCTCCCGAAGATCTCTTCCCTTGTCATATTATCTATAAATGAGTCACATACACATTACCATCTAATCTTGGGTGAAGATAATGATATTTCTTGGACTGATCAGAATTTCCATGAAGGAAATTGGGAGATTCATGGACACAAATGATAGGCTTTCAAAGTTGGGACTTTGCAAGCAAATGAAGGGAAATATAACTCCTGGGATGATGCTACCAATGGACATTGGTTTTACAAATAGACACATTGTTGAGAACTTGACCATTCATTGCTGTCACAAAGTCCTGCCACTCTTAGTATACAGGTATAGTCCTTAGCAATTTGGATTCATTACAAGCTATGAATTACCTTTTGACTCTCTCTAGTGTCTACCACTTAATTAGAGAAATTATTTCTTTTTCTTCTTTAAATGTGTAGGGACACAGTAACCTAGAAGTGACTGTCAGGGCTAATATAAAGATGACATGTGTGAAGTGATATAGATGCAAAAATGAAAGCAGCAACTTGTTAAATTTTAGCAATTCTTTCTCAAAATCTGTGCCCTACATACCTCACTTCCTTTACCCTGGTGACTATCTTAAGTATACGCCTCAGTTGGTAGTGTAGAGAGTTTTCAGGTATTGCAAACCAATCTCCAGACAATTGTCATTCATTCTGCAGTGCAACTTCTTTTTTCTATAAGAAAACTTTAAAATGATTCCCAGTTCTTAGAAAGAAAATTCTGACCATTGGGTATATAAATAAAAACATGGCAATAGTTTTTTGAGTCAGTAAAACTTGGCTATAAAATGATTTAAAAAATTCTTGTCTCTTGAAGTCCTGACATGATCAGCACTGGACGTGACCCAAAGATGGAATGAAGAACATAAATGGATGACTGTTTCCTTAGCAACAAGAACCATAGGTTTCTTCTGAAACAAGAAACTGTTCTCCATTTTTCTTTCCACCATTTTAGTGGTTTGAATAGTAATGGCATAAACATTTGAATACACATTCTAGTATTTATTAAAGACCTACCATATGCAAAGCAATGATTATATTTTGAACAGTTAGGTAGGGATTCTTTTACCTATTATCCATTCAGCTATGTTACTAATGTGCAGGAAACTTTGTAATGCAGTTATCTACTGAAAACAGTGAATCTCAGCTCTGTCTGCATCTAAGAGTCACCTGAGTAGCCTTTCAAAACAAGGATGCTTGGGGCTCCGGTAGAATATGATTCAGTTCTTATTAACTAACATGAGTATTTTTTTAAAGTGCCTCTCAGGTGATGCTAATGCACAGATAAGATTGAGAATTATAGCCCTGAGAAAATTTATGGCATTGATAAATTAGCTAAACCATCTGAATTACACCCATTGGAGAATAGAGTTTATAGAAAGTTTCAGAGGGTTTAGCTCAGATTTTTCACTGACTATTTTTTAGAACAAACTTTCAATAAACTAACAAATCAGCATTCTTACAATCAGTTAATATTTAAATGGACCTTGGATTTTTGGGTATGGAAAGAGCTGATGAGATGACTACTACAGCTGCTGCCAAACCCACCCAAAATCTGCTTCCCCACAGTCACCAGGAATGTTATCTAGAAGAACAAATCCAGAAGCACTTGCCTTAGCCAAGCACCACTAGAAATGCAGCCTAGAAGGGCTCAGAGAATTGGCCTGTGTCTCCTGTTTGGCCCTTCCTGACCAGGCTGAGGCTCACAGAGGCTGCCTGACCTGACAAAGCCATGTTCTAGGAGGACTGTGAGTTTGGTGAGAACTTGGTCTTGAAGTCCTAATCCAGAACAGTATTGGATATTGCCTCTTAGATTTGTTAGGCAATAAAATGCAGAATCTATTATCTCTTTGAGTTCAGATGCCAAAATTTTAGAATCGGTTTAGGAGGTTTTTTTCTTTTCAATCATCTATCCCATTCAACACAATGTCATAGGATGGCTATGACTGATGAGGCTGTGCTAAGTGATGAGATTATAAACATACAGAGTAGAGAGTGCACAGTTTTCACCCATATGCACCACAATATCTAGGTGGGGAGGTGAAATGGCGCTCCTTTTGATAGATGGTAGTAGAGCTAAGTAAGAGGCTATAAAAATTGCAAGAAATAACAAAACATCAATAAAATTTTGAGGATGAAACTGATTACAAACCCAGATAAAGCTCAAAATACAAAAGTCATAGGAGATATATTAATTTAGCCTATTATTAGGAAGCAAGCTACTAAAAAAAACAGAAGGTGAAAAAAAATGGAAGAGTTTCACAGGCAAATGAGAGCACTTTACATTTAATTAGTTTGGCAGATATTTATTAAGCCATATGGTATTGATAACAATATCGGGAAAGGGATAAAATAGTTGATGTGGGGAACTAAGTCACTTTTTTTCTTTATTGAGATTCCATTTAGCAGGAAAGACAGATATTAATAACAATGAAATAATAATAATATGGGTAAAAATAACTTATAGATTCTCTAGAAACATCCCAATTCATGGTGGTTTATTGGAGAGCAATGTGGTCCTCACCTAGAAATCTGCTAGAAATGGAAGTTCTATCCCACACTTATTACATCAGAATCTGTTTCTCAAACAAGATTCCCAGAAGACATATATGCACACTCAAGTTTGAGAGGCTATGGACCTATAATATCCTGAATGCTTTGCATGGACTACCACCTTAGAATTTATTGCACAGCAACCTTATGAAGGTGGTACCAATTTTCACCTATATTTGATACCTGAAGATCTTGAAACTTAACTGAGGTTAGCAATTTTCCCAAGGTAGCACAGCCAGTAAAGTGATACAGCTGTTTGGGGCTGGGATTGTGGTACAGAGGTAGATTGCTCACCTCACACCCATGAGGCACTGGGTTCGATTCTCAGCACCACATAAAAATAAAATAAAGATATGTGAGCACCTACAACTAAAAAATAAATATTTAAAAAAGTGACACAGCTGTTTGAAGCACAATAAATTGACTTTCAATCCCATGGTCTGTTTATCTGCAAATAAAATAAGCCTTAAAAGGGCAACAAGAACCCACAAAAAAAATAACACAATATCTTGGAAGCAGCTTTGGATTCATTCTATAAGAATCAAAATTTTAAAGTCATCTTTCTATTCAAGAAAACCTCAGAAATTTGTCTACCCGGTCTCCATAGGAGTTATACTGGATATAAAGGCTGTGGAGGCATATAAAGCTCCCCTTGAGACTTGTGAGTCTATGTGTCTGACTGTTTCTGCATCCACATCTCACAATGGGTCTTGAGAAGGCGAGACTTGTCTAAATCATCCCAATGTCTAAAACCCGTGCTGGATTTCACAAGCTGCAGGAATCCTTGGGCTCCACTGGGCCTGCAGTGCAGTTTATCTTCTTGTCCAAATTTGTTAGGTCCCAGAGAGTATGCAACAACTGAAAAGATCATCCAAAATTCTGACAGCTTCCAGGATGGAGGTGGGGAGAAGAAACCACCATGTAATAAAGAAAGAAAGAGAAAAAGAGATAGAGAAAAAAAAAAGAAAAAGAAAAAAGAAAGAACAGCCCAAACAATTCTCAGCTAGTTTCAATCGACTAAGGAATAAATTCTAACTAAAATCAAAGCAAAATAGTTTTCAAAAATGTCTTTTCAGTCGATGGTACGACCTTAAAATTTCTTTTTCTTAAGGCCTTTTCAAATTCAAGAGGTGACATGCAGGAAAAAATATGTCAAATTCATTTGTCTGCTTTTAAAAGACAAGGCAGCTCTCTCCCAGTTTAGATGACTATTTTCAATTTTGTTTCTAACAGCAACTTAAAAGAAAGATGACTATAATCAAGGAAAAGATGTGGCAAAATTTCATAATGAAAAAACGTGTTTTATCTCTCAGGCTTTGGGGGAAGTCAGGCTGGTAAACCAAGGCAATTGCCTTTGAAACTGTTCTGTCCAGTTCTACATGTGAACTGTGTACAGGAGGGACATTTTCTATTACAATCACCATCCCCTTTACTTAATGTCTGTCTCTTCCTTCTGGGTTTGCTGGTAACATTGATAAGGTTGTGGCTGAATATTTCCTTTAACATGGAAGTTCAAAAGGATTACATTTGCAGGATAGCCCAGTGGTACAAGATCATATGAAATTGTTTAATTTATTTGTCAGTAAAGGGGGCCACTTGCACTTTTTATATGGCTGAAATAAGTATGTTTTAGGGGTGGTTGATGATGCCATGACATGGAAATTTTTCTGTGCTTGTTAAGAATTATTCTGAGAATAGCAAGGGGATTCCAAAGTCCTCAGAAAAGTGGCCTGCTGGGAAAATTATACAAAAGAATGGCCCGTTGGGACGTGTACTTCTGTTTTGGACAGTAACATAGACTGGCATTCTTCAAAAAAATATATAGACAGTAAATGGAAATTTTGGCTAATTGGGCAAATTATGTGGATTATACTGGCTTTGTCGACCAGTGTTAATGATTTTAAACTATTCTACAACCCTAAGGATAAAAGTTCAGAGGCCAATTTTGATTTCTTCTGTAGACAATTGTGGGTGGGGTGGGGTTGGGGTCATTACACATGCTCCAGATTATTTGCCTTATCTAATTTGTACTCTTACTTCTCTTAAGACCACTGAGTACAATATATATTTTCCCTGTTACAAAAGGCTTTTGTACTATTTTTATCCATATAATGTTCTTACTCTCCCTTATAAACACATCAGGAAGCCATCTGAAGCTTAGCAAGAAATAAGGTGAGACAACATGAGTAATGAATGAAGATTTAATTCTCTTACTGAGCCTATACCTAGGAGAGTTTGAAAAACCTTTCATGTACCTGTCATTATACTTAAAACCTAAATCTCTTATCATTTTCCATTGGGGAAAAAGTGGATTTTTATGAAATCCATATAAGTCATTTGGATGATATGATTGAAATGAAATCATCCCACGCTCAGCATCGCAGTGAATTGCAGTGGAAACTGAATGATCACGGATAAGAACTCTAAATGAATCTGGTATAAGCATTTAGGTGGCAATGGAAAGGGGAGATTTTAGCTGGGTCCAAGAGTAAGGTCTAAACGGCCCGAAGAGAAAAATCAAGGTGAGCAGTGGATACCCGAAGACAGACAGATGATGAGTGGGGTGGGAAAGGGAACGTGTGAGCTAATAGGTCAAACTCAGGGGCAAGGACAATTTTTTCAAATTCTAGGTCACTTCAGAACTTCAATGGCCACCTTTCTGGCACTTGCCATTAGTTTCCTTGCCATTTGTGGCCAACCATTAAAGCCAACTATTTTAGGTGTGGTTGTATGTGTGTTTCACTTGAGGTACATATATCTGTAATAGTTAAAACAGGGGTAACAGATATGTCAAATAAACCACAACATATCAGTGAATTTCTTCTTGACTTTTTTCTCATTCCATAAGGTTCAGTTGGCAATGGAGAGATGTTGTTGATCTATTCTGCCCATAGTTCATGATCCTGAACTGAGGCTCATGGCTGAAAATAGAGTTCAGCTGTGGAAAGGGAGGAAGTTGAACATGGAGCTAGTTTGTACAAAAGGTGTGCAAAGTTTGCTTTAACATTTGAAACTAAGTACATGAATTCTACCGTGTATGCTGTATGAGCATATTGTATCTAGTCCAGATAGTTGTGTTAATTTTGTTCTGCTGTTTGTTAGTTCTGATACTCTTATGGCTTCATGTGGCACTCTCAGGTGTTAACATGCAGGGGAGCATCAAAAGATACATAGGCAATGGTGTTGCAGTTCAATCACCAAATTTGTGGTTTATGTATAAATGCATGCAGAATGGATTTTTGCAAATCCAAAACATAGAAGAATGACATAGGAGATAGAAAAATTCAATGAGAAATGTTCCTGTCAGGTATATGGAATTGTAGAAGAATTTCAAAAGGAGCAGAACCAGGTCAAAAGGAAGTGAATGTATTCTCTGAGAATAGCCATGACCTAAAAGTGAAAGAGCAGCTAACCCTTCATCTTCCTTGAGACTTTAAAATATAGTTAATGAAGGCGAAAGTCTGACAGCTTTTATGTGCTACCTGGGTGAAATTGCTCATACTCTATAAACTTTTTCACAATTTTAGTTTTTTTTTTTTCATTTAAGTGTTTTTTTCCACCATTTTAAATCATCAGCATTACAAATTTACAATTTTCTATGATATGTATTTTAACTTCGCATCATTTCCAATCCTGGAGGTACAAACTGTGTGAAGACTTTTAGAAATTCTAATTTGTTTTATGCATCTTTACAAATTTGATATGCTGAAGTGTATTATCATGTTCATTTTCGGGTGGGAGGGGGGATACTAGGGATTGAAACCAGAACATCACAGACTGAGATACATCCTTTTTTATTTTGAGGCAGAATCTTGCTAAATTGCCTGAGTAGGCCTCAAACTTGCAATCATCCTTCCTTAGCCTCCTAAGTTGCTGGAATAACAGATGTACACAACTATGCTTGGCTATCATGCTGACTTTATGGGTAAGAATTGTGCATACAAGTACAAATGTTGAAACTTCCTCAATAGCTGAAGATCTGTGTTGTCTTTTTATTTTTATTTTTTATTTTTTGGACTTTCTGCTTTTGGGAAATACAAAATCTTTTAAAATATTGGCTCTTTGTGTTACTAAATATGTAGTGGTGACCCTTTGTGATTTTTAATCACTTTCAGCAAGACTTGTGTTGTCTGTCTTGATAGTTTAGATGACTATAGTTATAACCTATAGTTATGACTAATGGGTAACCATAATGATATGTATTTATACAGTTTGATTTTGGGCTGATTTATTTATAAAAAGAAATTAGAATATTTGACTGTGATTGATTTACCAAATGTTTATGCTTGCAAAAATTTGTATGCCAGTATTGTCTATTTCATTGTGTAAAGTGTCTCTGAAGTGTTCTGTCGTGTTTTTATGTTTCTCATATAAATCTGCCTTTTTCAATGTAAATAAATGCCTTTTAATTGTCTTGATTGCTTTCCCAAAAATTATATTTTTTAGTATTTTAAACTTAGAATTTTGAGTTTTTGGCCTTTAATATTTGGGATTACACCAGATTGTGTCTTTTGAGATTATGACCCAAGTCTCTCATCTTTGCCTTACAGCACTCTCTAATTTAAAGACTCTTTTCTTATCTCCATATTGTTGCAAAAAGTTGGTGGGGGATACCTGAGTATCTAAACACAGTCTCAGTAAGAATCTGCCTGATTCTACTGTCAGGTCTAGTCAGTAGCACTTTAAGTAGAGGAAAAAAAAAGAAACAGGCCTTTAAGAAAACCCTCCTTGTTGCCAGGTTGTGTAAATTTGGAATATTTTGAGAATGAAATGCAGAAAACTGACACTATTATGAAAGCTTCTTATTGTGACTGAACCATGTATATAGATGGGACGTGGGAAGGACCCGACCAAATCAAATAGCTATGCAATTCTCCATTTGGGTTAGCACAGTTCCACCCACATGTTTTATACCTGTCCTGTTCTAAAAGCAAATAGGAATCCTAGGATTGAATTTGTCATGATTCACAGAATTTCGAAGGGTAAGCTATGCTTATGTGAGGTACTAAAGAACCAAGAACCGGTGGATTACCCTTCCAATTCTTCTTCAGTGATAGGACAAATCAGCTCTGACTTGGCATTGCACCACTGACATAAAGAGATTCAGAAAAAAAAAATGTGCGTATTGAATTTAATTATTTTTGTTATTCTTCGGGACTCTTATTCATTGAAAGATTAAAAAGAATTTTTTTTTCAGTTGATATATTCCCTATTGTCAGCTCCCATGAGTTACTTTAAATATGATTGTGCACTTTGCAATCCCTGACCAAAATCTAAGTGAGTAACACTAGAGATTTATAAAACCTAACAGATGATTTCTTTATTTAAAAATCATTCTTTATTTAAAATCAAAATCTTTGATTTTGAAAGAAAAGTTTAAAACATTTTTGTCAAGTACTTTCTATGATGGTTATTAAAAATAGATTTGAATTTAAGTATAGTTTCAAAACATATGTTCTTATTTGCTTCCATTTAGCACATTAAACTACTATTTTGTAAGAGACAATCAATATCCAGGAAACCACAAGAGCACCTTTTAAAAATAGCTTCATATGTTTCTTCTTTTAGCATAAAGTGACACTTTCCCCTCCACCTGCCAGCATTGAGCACACCTGGAAGGGTTTATATTTAACCCAAGTTCAGACCTCATGAAACAGGAATCATTTCTAGACTTGGCCAGCTTTCTATTTGTTTGATTGAGGTCTGAGTTAGAAGTTAGAACACAGCTTTAAATTTCTTTTGGCCATTTTTCTTCTGGGTTTTTCCAGCGATTTGAACAATTAGAAGATTGGATATCAAGCAGCATTTATTGAGTATTTCAAAACTGTGCCAAAATAAAAGCTAATCATTTTGTAATCATTTTGTAATCAGTATGCATAGAAGAGAAGCAGCAGCAGTAAAGCAGTTGCTGCATGTTTGCTGACAAAATATTTAATCCAAACATTTAATTTCAATCTGCCACTGTTCTCAGTCAGTATAATTACTTTAAGCAAATACCACGTTGGAGAAAATGGTCCCAGCCACTGAAATGTAAATAATACAATATAATCATCACCACACTCAAATTCATATACTATAATTTATTTGGATAAATTTCATAAACATGGGTGTAATAAATGTTTAAATTATTGTAAACATGCAGTTCTAGGCCAGACTTATAGGAGTTGTTTTACTCATTCTTGTTGGATATATATATCTGCGGTTGAGTCACTGAACAAGAAAAATTACATATACCTTTTTTATCATATTAATGGGGATGAACAAAAGTAGTTTTACACATTTTTGTCATGTGAAAGTTAGATGAAGTATATAATCTTTAAAAATTGGCAAAGCTTCTTATCCAATATATGTTTGTAACCTATGCTATGATAAATATATTTAAAATATGTTTTTAGATATACTAATGTATATACATGACAAATGAGTTTTAAGTAAAACTGTCTAGAAATACTGTGAAACAACAGATTTAGTGTCTGTCTTAAAAGAGGTTACCATCAATAAAATTGTCAACTGATTTTATAAAAATAATTAATATAAATATGATGGAATAAAAATAAATAAACTATTCTAGAACAAGTTCTTGACTTTATTTTTGTATTCTCAACATCTAAAAAATACTTCACATCTAGAAGGTGTTATTTTTTGGACCTTTAATGTTCCCCTAAAAGCTCATGTGTTAGGCAATGCAAGAAAGATTGTATGTGAAATGATTTCATTATGAGAGCTGTAACACCATCAGTGGATTAACACATTTGATAAATTAATAAACTGAATGGATTATGGGTGGTGAGTCTGGGAAGGTGGAGCCAGGATGGAGGAAGTAGTTCACTGGGGGTGTGCCCTTGGTGATATTATCTGCCCCTGGCTCCTCACTGTCATTGTCTCTTTTCTAGCTGCCAGGAGCTGATCAGCTTTCCTCCACCAAGCCCTTCTGCCACCATATTTTGCCTCATCTCAGGAGTATAGCAATGGAATTGGAGGACCATAGACTGAAACTCTGAAACCACCAAAATAAACTTTGCCACCTCTAAGTTGTTCTTGTCAGATGGTTTGTTCACAGTGATGAATAGCTGGCTAACACAATGAGGTTATAGGATGTGCCCCTATGCTCCGGCCTGCTCTAAGCCATTCTTACTGAATCTGCATTACCCAGCATTCCCCTCAGGTAAACAGTGTTTGTATATTTTTAATGAAGTAGAGGTCAGGTATTACACTGGGTTTAGCAACCCTTAAAATGATGTGATAAACTGGGCATTTATGCATAAGGCTCTGAATTTATCAGATGAGGTTGCTCTAAACTTAATAAAAATAATGGTCAATAAATATCTTTAATTAATATGAGATATTTTTCAAAGTCTATATAAAAACAAACACTTAAAATATTCTTATTTTGATATCTGGGATTGGTTTCAAAATAATATGGGAGCAGGAAAACAAGTATTTAGATGAAACAAAATTGGTCATGTATGGATAATTCTTAAGAGATGGAGATGTGATTATAAGAATTTATTTTAGTATTCTTTTTACTTTGTACATTTTACATGATTTTCCTTACAGAAAAATTAAAAATTGTATTCTTGTGACAAAAGTCAGTCTTAAGCTCCTGCAATATAGGGGCACTTCTCCATAATCTAATGAGTATTTATTGGTACAACATTCCAATGTTTCCCAATGATACCTCTGCTTTTATACTTCCCTTTATCCATTTGTGGGGTTTAGAGAACGGGATCAGTGCTCTTAGCTTTTTGTAGTAGAATATCTAACAATATGTGATGTGTTTAAGAAGGACCTTCATTATTTATTTCTTTCAAAGTAAAATATCTAGAGATATTTACAGGAACAAATGGCATTAAAGATATTTTATTACCTTTCTGCTTTATCATACACTTTGATATTTAGTGAAAATTTAGACCTTATGAATTGGGCTTGTTGTATCAGCCTCTAAAAATGACTGTCAAAATTCTGGCCTCATGCTGGACAATGTCAGATCAAAGAAGAAAATGTTTTCCCATGTTCCTCTTTTTTTCTAAATTCTTTCCCAAGAGATTACTATAAAAAAATGATTTAATATCCCATTTCTCAGTGGCTAATCACAAGAAAGACTGTAAAATCAATGTTTGTTATTTTTAGCTACTATAATCA
This sequence comes from Marmota marmota marmota, assembly GCF_001458135.2. Lineage (NCBI taxonomy): Eukaryota > Metazoa > Chordata > Mammalia > Rodentia > Sciuridae > Marmota > Marmota marmota. Next base: position 51,326,572 of record NW_026000037.1, read on the forward strand.
AAGAAGAGTTCTGTTGCAGATCACATCAGTAATGGTATGTTTGCATTTATATCATTTACTGTTGTCAAAATAATGCTGGGTAACAAATTGCCACAAAACTCTACTTGGATGTAGTAGATTTTTTAAAGCACTTTTGTTGTCGTTGTTGTTTGTTTGTTTGTTTTTTAGCATTCAACTAATCTGAGCTAGGCTTGACAGATTTCATTTGGCCTTATTCACTCACAAGTCTATGGTTAGCTTCTGGTTGGCCCCTTGGCTCTGCTGATCTTGGTTGGCTTGCTCCCATTGCTCATTTGCCTAAATAACTCTAGTTCCTTGCTCAGGTCTCTGCTTACATGTCAATTTTCAACAGTCTTGTCTGACCTTCTTTACTTGAATCAATCACTCTAAATAACTTCTCATCATAATGTAAAAGTCCCTGTGTAGAACTATCCTAATTAAAGCATTACATTACTTTGTGTGACATTTTAAATAAAATTTATATTTTGAAATAATTTTGACATACAAAAGAGTTGTAAAGATAGTACAGGGAGTTCCCCTAGGCCCTTTACCTAACTTCTCTCATATTGAATATTGTATATATGTATTGTATATACATATACTATGTATAATATTGAAATATTATATATATGTAATATATAATATTACATTTTATAAAACCATGTTACATTGATGAAAACCAGAAAATAAATATTGGTATAATACTGTTAATTAAATGACAGACTTTAGTTTGTCAGTTTTTTCAGATTTAACCAGTCAGTCTTCTTTTGTCCTTTTTCTGTCTCAGAACCCAGTCTAGGATATCATGCTTGATGCATTTACTTGTCACATTTCTTCAGTCTTATTCAATTTGTGACATTTTCTCAATTTTTCCTGTTCTTAATGACATTGCCAATTTTCAAGATTTCTTGTCAGGTATTTTTTAGAATAGTGCCCAATTTGGATTTGTTTAACATTCTTTCATGACCACACCAGGATTATGGATTTGGATTAAAAAAATCACAGAGATAAAGTATACATTCATAGCTTCATATTGGGAATACCTACTGTCAATATGACATTATTAGTGATACTAATGTCAATTGCCTGGATATGGTGAACTGCCATGTGTTTCATTTGTAAAATTTCCCTTTTCCTGTTTGACACTTCATTGGGTAAAACTGACCCACTAAGAACAGCCCACATTCAACTGGTGGGGCACTATGATTCACTCCTTGGTTGGGATGAGTACCACAGATATGTAAACAAGTTTAAAACTACAACAGTAAATAAATATTTAGGGGATATGATTTGCAGCTTTGCAAAGCTTCTCTTTAATGTTTTCCCCAGTAACTTTTGCATTCATGCATGGATCTTTCTGGAAGTGGTTATTTCTCAGTTATTTCCTAGTCTCATGATGAGTTTTTGTTTTACTTCCTTCATGCCTTCTGTACTTCTGTATTTTCTTCTTTATTCATTTACTCACTCATTACATCTATAGGTATATATTCAATGACAATAAAGTACTGCAATAATTTATCTTATTGATAGAGTTATTTCAGTTTTGGCCAATGAGGGCACTCCCATGTAGGTTCCTGAATCAATTTCATATAATCCCTAATATTTTTTTTGATAGTGTTTGCTGTGTAACTTAATATTGTAATTTTTTATTTAATATTTCAGTGGGATACACAATATCATGATAATCAATTAAAACCATGTATTAGAATATGTAGAGAATATAAGACTTTTACTTCTTCCTGTCAAATTTTTATACTTGTTAATATTTTTCTCCTGCTTAATTGTATTGAATAGTATTTCCAGTATAATGTTGAATAACGATGGGAATAAACATCATTTTGTTTTGTTGTTGACTTCAGAAAAATAGATTTGTTCCTTTTCCATACTCACATGATGCCATTGTTCCACCAAGATAGACACATTCATCATGTTTATTTCCATCAATATTATAATTTGCCATTTGATTGACTCATTTGTGAAAAATAGTTGAATATTGTAAAATTCACTGTAAGTACCTTTCTATGGTATTATCACTTATTTTTATTACCATATATCATCAAAATAAAAGAAGTATTGATACTAACACTTACCTCATCTTACCATAATGTCAAAAAATTATTTCCAAACAACCTGGTCACAACTATAACCTGCTGACAGTAATGGCCAAACATTATGTCATTGATTAAAAATATCAATATTTCTATGATACTAAAATAGAAAAACTGAAGATTTACAAAATAGGTTATATGATAAATGCCTTGCATTCATTCAAACAACTTGTTTTGATATAGGTGTATTAATTATTTTGGGCTGCTGGAAGCAAAATTTGTTATTATCTTATGTTGTGTTACGATTTATAGATGCAGTGTTCCCCAAAAGCTCCTGTGTAAGAAAATTCGAGAATATTCAGCCATGTGCGGTGGTGCACACCTATAATTCCAGCAGCTTGGGTCACCAAGGCAAGAGGATCATGAGTTCAAAGCCAGCCTCAGCAACGGTAAGGCCCTAAGAAACTCAGTGAGACCCTGTTTCTAAATAAAATACAAAATGGGGCTGGGAATGTGGTTCAGTGGTTGAGTACTCCTGAGTTCAAAAGAAAAAAGATGGAAAGGAAATAACCATTGGTACCAAAAGAAAAAAAAAATATTTAGAGGTGAAATGATTAGACTATTAGAGGTATAACCTGATTAGTGGATTAATCTCTGTCATGGATTAACTGGGTGGTAATTGTAGGCAGATAGGGTGTGGCTAGAAGAAGCACATCACTGGGAGTGTGCTTTGGGGCTTTATATTTTGACTCTGGTGAGTGGAGTTCTCTTTGCTTCTGGCTGCTTTCCTCCACACTACGTTTCTGCAATGATGTTCTGCCTCACCCTGGGCCTAGAGCTATGGATTCAACTGACCATAGACTAAACCCATGGAATCAGTCATCCATGGACTGAGACCTCTGAAAATGTGAGTCCCCCCCAAATTTCCGCTACTCTAAGTTGTTCGTGTCAGGTAGTTTGGTCACACAGCAATGTTAAAAAAAAATAAATAAAAAATAAGTACCTGAGGTGCAAAAGGTGACTAAAGCACTTCTTTTTTCTTTAATAATTGTATATTTTTCATTATATGTTGTTTTTATAATCTTGTAGCTGCTGAATTTTTAAAAAAATTGATATGAGTTTTATGACAATGAATTTTCCTCTGTGCTCTGTTGTAGCTGTATTATATGAATTCAGACACACACATTGCTTTCACTATGATTTTGATTCATTTATTTTATTCATTTTTGCTGAACTGAATGTTCTCTAAAGTTAAGATCATGACCTCTGCATCTTTAATTGAATATGCCTAATTCAATTACTTTGCCCATGACTATATTTTTACTTTTCTTAATCTCTTTGTTCTGTCTGTGTCTTTGTTCATTTTTAAGATTTCCTTTAGAAACCAGGCTAAAAAATCTTTTCATGGATGAGTGGCAGCCATGGAAGTAAGCCGGGCAGAGCTCCTATGAACACACCCTGCTGGGCAGAATGTGGACAGTTAATTACCTCTGCCTGCAAAAGCTTTGAGAGTCAGTGCTGTCCAACACCACAGTCTCCATGCTGCTCCCAGCCAAGGACCGACACAACCAGAGTACTTCTACTCCATGAGGAATGATTCTAACCACTAGTCTTTGCTGGGGTTCCCTGTAAATCTCACTGAAACTTTGTCAGAGTTGTACTGTAGCACAGGGTTTCCTGCCCAACGTTATTTCCTTTCCATCTTTTATGGGGGTTTAACCTGCGTCAGGATCCCAAGTCTCTCCTTCAACCTTCACAAGCATTTTCCCTAGCGACTCTCACCCCTTGATTCCATCTTGGTGCTTGCTTCCCTGTGGACCTCCCATTTATCGACACAACAGATATTTTGTTCTCAAGTTTTACCAGGTTGTGCAAGTTTATGTTGAATCTCTCGCTGTCCTAGTCACATCTCTTTCTTGAGTTCTTCCATTTCTGCCTTCATAAGTTTATTTATTTTAAATGCATAGCAGATGTTAGGTTATAATTTTTATCTGCTGTATTTACCAGTATCTCCTGCTAAGTTGTGCTTTTCTTTTTGTTATGGTATTATTCCATTTCCATTGTTGCTGTCTGAGTTCATCTTTTTCATTATTCATGATCCAGTTTGGTTTTTCTAAGACAAGCTATAGGCAGAAGCTGTGTGTGTGTGTGTGTGTGTGTGTGTGTGTCTATGTGTGTGTCTGTGTGTGGGTAAAATCTGGCAGCCTTTAAAATCTAACTTACATAGCCAAACTTAACATCTGGGCCCAGGCTTGCAATACAAGGATATTCTCCCTCTGTCCTGGCACACAGACAGAATGACTCCTTCAAATAGGGTTCTGCTATGTTGTTACTTTTGAGGTCCTATTACTTTAAAGAAAAAAAAAAAATTCATCTGTGTCTGGGATGGTTCAGTCTGCTAACCCTGTACTCCCTGTTCCTGCAACAGTATTGCAATCCACAAAGGTTTTGTCCTTCAGAGTATATCACTTCCCATCAGAAACTATAATTTTTCTTTACAATTTGGATTTTTTATATTTACTGCTATTATATTCCCTGAGTTTCTCCTCTTCCTGTTTTTCTTTCCCCCAATCTCAGCTGCTTTAATAGTCTTCACCTTTAATTTACTCTTAGCTGTCTTATTGGCACTCTTAAGATGAAGTTTCTAAGTGATTTTGTGTTCTTTGTTTCTTTTTGTAGTGTCCCCAGAATAATTCCAAAAATGCTGATGTTGAGTAATATGCTTATCTTGGGAATCTTTATCCAAATATCAATTCTTCCACTGCCAGAGATTCCCAAGGAGGGTGCTACTGACATTTGCGGCCACATGATTTTTTGTGGGGATTCTCCTGTGTCTTGTAGGATGTTTAGCATTACCCCTGGCCTCTATCCATTATGTGAAAGTTGTGATAACCAAAAGATACTTTCATATTTTACCAAGCATCACTCAAAAGCAAAATTGGTTCCAGAAGAGAATCAGACTATTAAATTCAAAACTCAGAATTATGACAATACCTGCTTTGTTATAATTTCCGTTGCTATGACCTAGCATGTTTAAAATAACTATTTGGAGAGAGAGCACCTCTCAGACAACTTGCTATTCATTAGCTCCTAATATGAAGAGACAACATCTTATCATGTATTACATGTTGACCAACCATGCCTTTTGTTGGTGAAAACATAGACAGAATCATTATACTCTAGAAGTGAAGGGACTATGGAGATAATGTGGTAAAACGCTCTTATTTAATATATGAAGATACTGGGACCAAAAGATTCTGTGGTTTATTCTCTATTGCATATATCTTTGATAATAGAGCTGGTCTAGAACCCTGAAAACAAATCTCTCCAAATGTCAGGACTTTTCTACAGTACCATCCTGAGTTATTCAATCCATTATTGTATACCTTTAGTAAATGCACATATCAGAATGAAACTTCCAAAACATAAAGTAAAACTTATCTCTAGTTTTATTATTCAGAGAATATGAAGATGATATTATACAAAAATGTTTTAACTTACTTGATTAAAAAACACTCCAAACTTCGGATTTTTCTAAACTTGCTAAATTATAAAACAGGCACATTCTTTAATAGTAAAACAACAACAACAACAACAACAACAAAAACATAGTAAACAGTCTCTACTTTTTTCTCAGGATCTTGATTGTTTTGATAAGACGAATTCCCTTTTTATAAAGCACTAAACTTAATGTCTCTAAAGGCAATAAAAATTGGGCAGAATGTAGTTAGTAATCTACTTAAAGTGACAATGACTCAAATCAGTGGAAAATGCATTAGATTAAAACTTTATGTTTAGGAATAGTTTAAAAATCACCAAGCACCAAAATAATCTGTGGTACTTGCAGAAGTGCTGTTTTCTCTTATGATGTGGATGGCAGGAGCTGAGGCAGGCTGATTGGCATGGGTAGGGAAAGGTAATATGTGGACACTGTAACATAAGTCATATAATGTATATCATTCACACTTTCTTTCACTACAGAATTCAGGAAGGAAGATAAAGGTAGAGTCTACTAAAAAAATTGACATCTTTTTCATTTATTGAGTGATAAGAATACTTTTTTCAACAACATCTTCTGTGAGAGCCAATGTTTAAACTTAAACCACTGGGTGTAACTACTTATTTTTCATTGATTCACTTGCTTGAAGTTGGTAGTTTGAAAAACTCACAAAAATCAGTCTTTTACTTCAAGTGCTACAGATATGGACATGGAACAATTCCTACCTGACAGATATCAAGTTTTGCTTATTAAATTATACCAGTTCGAACACTGGATGTGTAAGAGAAAAAAAACTGCAATATTCTTTTGAACTTTAATCATGACAAAGTCATTCAAGTTTTTATAGGGAGATGAAAATCTCCAGATATCTTATCAAGCAACAACAATTTTAAAGTCAAGGGGGAAATGTCAGCTGAATTAAGGATGAAATGAGTAGAAATGGTGTCTGTCTTATAAAATATAGAAATAGACTATGAAATGAAAAAATGAAACAAACAAATATGTTACCATCTAGTTATAACCACTGCTAACATTCAGAGGTATGTTTTCTCTTGGCATTTTTCTTTCTATCACCAGGCTTTAAAAATATTTCAAAAGAGAGAGAACTTGAGGAGAAATAGGTTGTCTTCAAAACCTACTGTCATTCATTCAGGAAAGGTTTTAAGTGGGGTCACTGGTGAAGGTTTATCTTGAAGAGAAGACAAAAGTTAAAGGGAAAACTATACACTATATATATCTCCTTTGGTAGGCTTTCTTAGTGGCAACCATCATGGTGACTTTCTCCTTTGTGGTGAATTCAATATTGCAACCAATACCAAGAGAGAAAGAAAAAGAAAGAAAGAACCAGGAGGAGAAAACACTGTCTTTCTAAAAGAATAAGCACTACATCTAAGTAAGTCAAATGGAAAACATCTCTTAAAACATACTGACCTTGTTGGTAATTGAAATTAAGCAGATTTTACTCAATTTCTTTGCTTTATTTTTTCAGCAAGTTGATAACTAAAGAATGCTTGGGATTTGCATCTCACAGTGCCAGATATTGTAGAGTCAAAAATATGTGAACAAGTACAACTAGAAAATATCAGGCATATGGCATGAAACACATTTTCATTCATTTTTCAAAGGGGGGAAAACATTTTAACAGAATGCAAAATATTGTGCTCTGGTTTACTTGCCAAATAGAGAAAAGTGTGAATTTTAGTGAGGAAATCAATGGCTAGTTTGAATTGAAGTGGTTTAGAGTAATTGCTTTTATAAGCAAATAATTAGATAGGTTGGATATTTGGTTGTTAAAACTGAAAGTTTATTGTGTGCTATCTGATTTTCTGTTTTCCTTCATGACTAAAAGATTTGTCTGGATGAATTTCACTTCTATAGCAATCTCAATTTTTGTTGACTAAAAAACAACCAAGTCAGTGCTACATTCTCCTACAGTGCTACATACTCCTCAATTTTTCACCTATTAGGTTTATTATTTTATGAAACTCCATAGTTAAAAGAGAGATTCATCTCTTTGTCAGTATCCGAGTCTTTCTAAATAGAATTGTGAGCATACCTAATATCACTAGACAGAACTGGTCAACATGAAACATCAGGCAATTCAGCCTGCACAAATCATAAGCAATGCCCAGTTTTCATTAGTTAATTGGAAATCCCTCTTCCCATGATAAATGGACCACCTGAACCAAGACTATTTCAAAAAGCTGCTTTGGAATGATGCTCCTCTCAGAAAAATTACAACTGTAATTCTCAAAAAGTGAAGACTTACTTATATTATAGGTCAAGTACATATGTCTTAAGTGCCCTCTGAACAACAATGGCTTTTCTTACTTATCAGATTTGTTTACATGGGGAAATAGAACTCATTTCTTCTAAAACCCCAGCCTAGAAGAAAAGACTGTGACTCTAGTAGTGAGCAAGATAGGAACAAACCCACAAGGGCAGGCAGAGTTCTTTATTTATTGCTCCCAGCAGGTGTCAGATACTATAGTTTCTTTGCAACCATCAACACCCTGGGGCTTTTTAGTTCCACATCCAAGACAAGGAAGAAGGGGAATAGTGAGTAACCCCAAGGGATTAGGTACCTCCTGAATCCTATCCCAACCACTAGCAGACTCCAGCTGCGTTTAAATGTTTTGCTTTCTTTTTTTTTAAAGAATTTCTGATGCTCAGAGGTTGCTGATTACTTCCAGATTTTAGTTCTACCCCAGTGGAGATTTGCTACAAAGAGTTTTATCTGTTGTTAAAATTGCAATTGCTACAAAGAAATGTCTTCTCTTAAACCAGTTCCCCAAATATGAACTGTTACAACAGTTAAACAAAACAAAAACAAAATCTACTTCCCTTTTAAAAATACATTCTTCACAATGCTAAGAGAGTGAGTTTGAATATCTAGGTAAGCCTTGTGATCTATGTTTGTGATTCTCATCAAACTCTCCCAGAAACTAAGATGTGATTGCTGAAGTTACCAAATTAATGCCTTTAAAGGGGTGGGTCCCTGTACTTGATTCAATTATATTTAAACTGGCCGAGAAGATTAACATTTGAAGCTAGAGTAATAACCCAACTAGTAAAGGGAAATAACTGTTCAATATCTCTCTCTCTCCCTCCCCCCACTGCCTGCCCCTCCCCCTCTCTAATGAATTTACTCAGAATCCTTTTTTTTTTCAATAGTGAGAAGCACTCAAAGCACTAAGTTGTAGATACTTCATTAAAATTAAGTTGTTTAGTGATCTAAACAGTTTCCTAAGATGATATGATGATTGTGATGATGATGATGATGATGATGTGTGTGTGTATGTGAAAATTAAATCTCTCTCTCTCTCTCTCTCTCTCTCTCTCTCTCTCTCTCACACACACACACACACACACACACACACACACACACTTTAGAAATCTCTAACGTACTTATTTGAAAGTTTTACTTGGGGATGAGGCTTTAAAACACCGACATGTGCTAAATAGAACTTCCATGGTTCAAACTTGGTTTACAAATTTACAAATATTATTTCTGTGGCTGCCACTGTTTCTATATTTAGTATTCTGTGTTGCTAGAGATATTGCATCTTGGAGGTCTGTTCTGTCTGGTCTTTCCTCCAGCACATTTCTCCATCCCCAGTGTCAGTCAGAACTATTAACTGCTCTTATCCACTTCCTCTCAACTACACTGAGTACATAGAACATTAAAAATGTTTCCTCCTTTGAAAAATTTTCAAGTGAGTTCAGGCTTATTAGATACTGCCTGACAAAAGTCAGTATTTTTCAAACATAAAATCACTTCATTCTATAAACAGGCAATTTATAACCTTCCTTAAAAAATACCCAAATCTCATCTATGCATTTTAAGCCTTAAATCACTCTTTTTGTTGGTTTACTGCCATTAGAGAACAAATATTTCACTTGTTTAATTTCATCAAGATTGCAACATAACCATTGAGCCTGAATTACAAAAATAAATATAGATCATGTCCACACATATAAAAAAAGATGACAATTAAGGTAATTGAGCTAATTACGATTATTCTTGTGTCATGGACCCTTTATTGAGGATGCCTGTGAGGGAGGGGAAAGGATGCCCTCCTTTTTAAAATTATTACTGCAGTAGTCACATCAGTTTCACAGGTAGATAATAATGGCGTTAGCCATTCTCACCTTTTCTTGCTATATCCTTAAAATATTTCAATGCCCACATCTAGGGTATTATTATAGATATGGCCTTCTTTTTTGTAGCAAGCTTGCCTCAGTCATAGAACCTAGAATGGATTGTGTTGTATAAAAACATGTTCTATAAAATCTCACTGTTCCTGCATAATAAATTCTTCTTGAGAGCTGTCTATGATTTTCAGTGCTATAGTGCTAAATTATCCAAGAAAAGGATTGTGTTTCACAAAATTTTATCATAAATTTCTGTACCAAGAAATACAAATACAGTCTTGCCACTGAAATTTGCTACACTCCTCTGTAGTTTATAGCTCTTTGAAATCAATTCTTTTCAGAACTTGAGCTCATCACTCAAGAAAGGATGACTTACTTTTTTTTGTAATAAAAATAAAGAGCAGAAATGTCAGTGTAGCACCCATATTTTTGTAGGATAATCATTATATTAGTAACAGGAAACAATCATGTACTATAAATAAATGTATAAATATAATAATATATAATATATATATATTTATATATGAATATATAGATATATATGCACTTTGTTATATGTTGTCTCCAAGCCTTCAAAAATGCAAGAGAATCACATGAATATGTGTTTAAAATTTAAGTACATTTACTTAATTCCAACTATTTTTAAACTGAGTACACAATATTAAAGATTAGAACATGAAAACTGACTTACAGGACACAGACAGGGAAAGAAGACAGACAAAACTTTAGCTAATGATAACATAGGGTAGATTATGAAGGTTTCCAAACCCAAATTAGTACCAGACTGCTATGAAGCATAGACAAGGGTATCAGTGATCCAAATGAGGAATATGGCTGGCTTTGTGGGAGAAGACACTGGAATTGGGCCTCATAGTATGAATATGAAATTGATAGTTGTGGAGTCATAATATTTAGTGGCTAGAAATCCAAATCAAACTAACTTTGGTTCATTTGAAGACACAGATTTGTTGCTTCACAAATTGAGAAATTTAAGGATGAATATGTATATTAATGCAAAAGTAATAAATGAAAATTTTATTCCATTTCTTATCTGATTTTAATTGTGTATCAGTTTCATTCTCCCCCGTCTCTCTATAGGTTTGTAATCATGTCCAAGAATTTCTTGAACTCACATGGTTGCCATCTGATAACCAGACAAGAAAGTGGCTTTGCTTTCCTTATTCCATTTTGAAAAATTTGAGATAAAATTCACGGCCCAGTTTTTATCATGTGTCTAACTTTTAGACCAATTGTGGGATTAGAAAAAGCATTGATGTTTTCTGACATGAAGAATTGGAAGAAAATAGAAATTAGATTAGCTAATTAAAAATGTTTGTGGTAGCTGGGCATAATGGCATACACCTGTAATACCAGCTATTGAGGAGGCTGAGGCAGGACAATGGTTACTTCAAGGCCAGACTGTGCAAGTTAGTGAGAGCCTCTCTCAAATTAAAGACAAAATGGGTCGGGGATGTAGCTCAGTTTACAGTTCTCCTGGGTTCTATCCATAGTAATAACAGGGGAACCAGAAAAAAAAAAAAAAAGAAGAAGAAGAAGAAGAAGAAGAAGTGGTATACAGCCAGAAATGAAAAAGAATAAAATCTGAAAAAAATGGTACAAATAACATTACAAAGATATGTGTAGAGAGATTATAGGGAATACTGAGGATGAGTTAAAGAGCTTACTTATTTTTCTATAGACTATAGGAAAACACAAAACAGTTAAGGACATGTTTTTTTCTGTCACAGACTATACATTTAGAGGTTATGTGGAAAGGAAAGAGTAAAGTAAGAGAATCAGGGAGACTATCAGACTAGAGCCAAGACCAATAGCTGCTGTGTCATTATCTAACTATTAATTTTTGGCAAGTCATCTTTTTTGGTGAAGAAATGTATGTGAATCAGACTATTTCTTCCATCTATCCCATTATGTTACCATAAAAATAATAAATATGATTGCTTGAATAACTTAGAAGTATTAAATAAATTCAGGTCTTACATTAAGGAATGTAAGACCTTGTTCAGACTTGTCAACATGGATAAGCATTTCCATATAGCAAACTCATTCAGGCTGTACAAGAAAGAGAAGAAAATAAGCAAAGTTTCATTGTGAATTACTAAAATTAGTTAAATAGTCTCTGGTATTAACATCTCATTTCAATTCCTCAAGTAAAAACACCATGAACAAGAAAAAAATGCCAATATGATATAATGGAAAGATACCGAGTTTTGACAATAAGACTTACATGCTGTTTAGTACTCACTCCAGAAAGCATTGCTAGGCTTCCTTGGGAAGTGGTTTAAGCTCTCCAAGCCATAAACAAATGGGAAATAGATGTATTTCCTTGGGTAAGGAATCAATCTAAATCTTCTCTATAAAAATGACAATATCTAAGGATTAAAAAATAACAAATGTCCTAATAAATTATCTGTCATTCAAAAGATGTTAGTTAGTCTCCACATTTTTGGTTCATGACATGGACCTCAGCTCTCCTTTTCTAGTTCCTCACCATAATAACTAAATCTGGCAAGTAAAATCAGTATTTTAAATAAAATTGGGCTACCATCAAATGAAGGACCTAAATAATCTCTTCCTACCCTTTCAATTATAAAGTGTATTATATTATCTCATAGAGAAAAACAGTGTTCTGGGTAACCTGGTATTGGGTCCCCTCTTGCCTCTGCAGGAGTTCTGTTTCTTTTCTGCATGCTTCAAGAAATCAGACTCCTTTTCTTCTGAAGAAGAAAAAGAAGAAGGAGGAGGAGGAGGAGGAAAAAGGAGGAAGAAGAAGAGGAAAAGGGGGAAGGGGGGAGGAGGGGAAAGGAGGAAGGTGCTGAAGAAGAAGCAGCAGAATAGGAAGAAAAAGAGTATTCTCATTGATCTGGATATGCTTATCATTAGAAAATAAGCAAATTAGTACTACATTCAGGGAATAAGATGAATAAATATAATAAATCAAAGAAAAACTTTTAGGAGGAATACCATCTTTTCTTGCTTTCCTCTGGAAACTAACAAGACCTTTATTTGAGAAAAGTATATAAATTTTGAAATCATAAGTAAAAGGGTTTAAGTATGCATTTTTCTTTCAAAAGGAAAATGGTTATCATTTTGTTTTTAGGCATACATGAAATTTAAGACACTATTATTACTTCATCTTGGATTGCAATGATAGGAAATATAAAAACAGAGTAAGAAAGTTTGGCATTTTCCTTTCTACCTTTCAACCTTTTGATTCTGGTTTAACATTACATAGACAATCATTGTAAATCATAATGTTTTGAATTGTGTAGGGCACACTTAACTGCTTATATAGGTAGTGGTTATTCCAAACTCTGCAGCACTTTTGAACCATTTTTAGTCTTTCAATCAAATTTTGCCTCTATTATAGTTTTCTACTTTTGAAAATACTTTTATAGTCCTGTTACTTGATAGTTCAATGATGTTGAACTCTGAACGATAAATAATATTTGAGGTTTCATCCTTTTGTACTACACACATGAGGGTGGATTTTATAAATCTCTAATAATGGGCTATCCAACCCCAAAATATATTCCCCTGGAATAGTTAAATTGACTTATTTTGTGGTCTACCACAACATATGTATATTTAATTCTGTGATACAGTTTTTTCTTTCTTTCTTTTTTTTTTTTTTTCTTTTTTTGGTACTGGGGACTGAACACAGGGACACCTTACCACTGAGATACTTCATGAGCTACATACCATCACTAGTCCTTTTTATTTTTTTTTTTTCATTTTGAGACAGGGTCTCGCTAAGTGTCTAGGCTGGCATGGAACCTGGGATCCTCCTGCTTCAGCCTCCCGAGTCACTGGGGTTATAGGCTGAGGCAGTGCACCTGGCAAGAACAGCTTTTTCTTTTGGATATATTATAAGATAAGGAAGAGAGGAAAGTATAAAATTTTTCCAGAATAACTGTTAACATACTTAGCTTTGATGAAGCCCTTTAATTCCTCTATGTGATGCTGAAAATACGTCATTGTTGACAAGGAAAAGAAAGCGAACAAAAAATGGAAAAGAGCAAACAGGAACAGAGAGTTGAGAAGTGATAGACTATGCAGAAGCATATGAGTCAATCTTCATAAACTCAATTGAAGCTACAGGAAGAGGAAACTTCTCTCTTCTTCTCTAATTTCCCAACTGTAAATTTTGTACATGCTTTAAATAATGGAGTTTCCCAGAGAGGTACGTTTCAGGGGAGGACAGAGAAGAGACTGTAATACCTGCTCTTCATCGTAGGAATCCATAGTAACAACAAAAATCACTCCAGGTGATTTCCAGCACTCCAATGCCAGCACATCATGGGGCTATTTGAATTTCTTGTTGGAGTAGGGCTCAAAAGGCATGTGGACTGGTGTGTTTCTGAGATGGGCTATAAGGCAGTTATGATGACATGACCAGAGGCAAAAGATGTTACATCGGGTTTAAGAGAAACTTCTCTGAAGCTTGTCATTTGGTAGTATAACAGCTTGCTGGGGAAGGCAAGTCTTGAGAGCCATGCAATCTGTCACCATGTTGCTCATTTAACCTTCTTCACATTTTTCAAACTTATTTGAATCTATTTATTTGCTAAGCTGTGAAAAAGTGTGTAGATCACTTTACCTTTGTGTTAAGTAGGATGATGTTTACAAAGCATTTGTCATGTATTATTTTCCAATAATTGATCACGTATTCATTCTACCCGCTCCAACACTCCTGCACTGTCCTTACGTGTACACAACTCAGAGGCAGCAGCACATGGTGGTTGAAGGTAGGCTAAGTAGACAGATTACCTGAGTTCAAGTCCTGGCTCTATTTCATTAATTGATCTTAAATTGGGGACCCTACCAGTACCTACTCCATAAGGACATTATGATTAATACATGGGATGATATGTGATTAGAGGAGGGGTTGGCACACAGCAGGATATAAATATTTGTTGCTACTATTATTTAACTGGATTGTTGGTGCTTTAATCCCCAAGTAGTCTCACAACAGTTTTTTTCTCTGTGTTCCCCTTGCTTATTGAAAATTGAATAATTTTCATTTTTGTTCTACTCATATGAATGACATTTTACAGTGAATTTGGTTTTTCGAAAGGGTGTTGTGGCAAAGAAAGGCTCATATCCACCAACAAAGAAGCACCCAGTAACACATGCTTCTGGACAATAAATACAGGAAGGAAAAGACATAGTTTCAAAACTGGCCAATAAGGGGTGTGCACAATAGAAATCAAATAAAAATTGAGAATTGGCCTATATATATCCACCATCTATTTACCAGGGATAATAATACTAATCTCATAGATTTGCTATTTAAAAAACATAAAACAAAATATTATACGTTAAATTAATGCAAGTTATTCAGGCTCTATCTTCTGTTTGGTGCTTTTACTTCTGTCATCTAGTCTATCTATCATCTATCTTTAAAGGATTGGCTCCTGTAATTGTGGGGGCTGACAAGTCCAAATCCCTAAGAGTGGAAATGCAAGAGGCATTAAGGTTGAAGTTTTGAGGCAGAATTCTCTCTTCTCTGGGAAACCTTAATATTCGCTTGGAAAATCCTCAACTCCTAACCAGATGCAGCCCACCTTCAGTAGAGAGGGTGATCCTATACTTCGAAGTAAGCAAATGTTAACTGTCTATTAAATACCTCCATCACAGTAACACCTAGAATAGTGTGTGATTGAATAACTGGTTGCCACAGCCTGTTTTAGACAGGATGACATAAAACTTAGCCATCACAGCACTCTAAAGAGACTCTCTTTTAACAGAATCTAATTTCTCTATGGGGCCTGGAACTAGCCTTTTCAGTGAACATTGGCCACTAGGTATGAAAGGAAAGGCAATAAGGCACAGGCTGTAAGCTTATCTGACTGTGTCTGAGTCCTTGTTTACCTGTGTTATGATCTTTGATGTGGTATTTTGCTTCTAGGTGTTTTAGTCAATAACAAGGAGTCAGTAATAGTATCTACCTCAGGTTGTGAGTATTAAATCAGCTAACATTTGTGAAAGCTTTTAATTAGTGCCTGTGAGATTATTGATGCTCCTATAAAATTGTTAAATAATTCTGTCTAGATTTTGAGGGCATGACTCCACTTGGAATCAAGAAAGAATGACCGACAGTGACATTGAATACTATAATTGGTCTATCAAAACATTCTTTGGGGTTAGAGGAAAAGACCATTAATTCATTGTGGATATTAGTGATGGAACAATTTCTAAAATTGAGAGTCTGATTTTTTTTATATAAGCCCAGGGAAGTACAGATGTGGTAACTGTGTTAGTTGTTAGGGTCTGTAAACAAGTCATGATGGCGCCTGGCATTTTGCCAGAGGGAGTGGTTTGTGAAGTAATGCCAGAGAGCCATTAAGTGTGGACACTCCTTATTGGTTGACTGCTGTATCTAGTTTATGTTAATTAAGATAAGCTGTGTGGAATGTATATATACCCTTCCTGTCCTACAATAAAGGGCTCCCACTCCTGCTGTATCAATGTACACAAGTTGCTCATCACCCCCTGGTTATTTTGCTGCAACCGGACTGCGGCATATGGTGGCCTGTATTGGGAGCCCTGGGACACTCGGGGGTAAGTGATGAAAAAAAAAAGCTTCCCGTCCATAGATAGGATGGGAGCAAATCTGCTCGTCCCTAGACAGGGCGAGAGGAAACATGGCCATTTTGAGAAAATGGAGAAGATTGATACAGTATATTTGTGTCTTGTTTTGTCTCAGTGTATTGTATTGTCTTTGTGATGAGAATATGGAAGGGGTGTTAGGTAAATTGATAAGGGAAAGAGGCACCCCAGTGGAACCAAGAATAGTTAGGGCATGTGTTGATGGAAGCCCAGGAACTCTAGTCAGAAAGAAAAAGAAAGTTCAGAAGAAGAAGGATTATCAGGAAAAAAGTTGCAGCAAAAGGCTATTACTGAATACTTTTTGTTACCGGAGGGTGTGTGAATCGGCATGGCGGCTGCCACGTGCGCGAGCTGGTCATGGCGCAGCAAGGACTTTCCAAGCGGTGGCCCAGGCTCTTCCCCACCCCCCGCCCGGGGGAGTGGGACGCCACTGCGGAGAGCCCAAATCCAAACCTGACCCGGAGGCACAGTCTCACAGGCTCTTGCTCCCTGTGCCCAGTGGCAGTTTGAGTCCAGAACACTCCCCGGACTCTCCCCGGGGCCATCTGGGGCTGCCCAGGA
>NW_026000037.1:51343815-51414966 GCF_001458135.2 Marmota marmota marmota
CCCCCCCCGTATTTTGCTGCAGCCGGACTGCGGCAGTTAGTCCGCTTTTGCACTGCTGTGACTAAAAGATCTGACCAGAGCAATTGTAGAGGAGAAAAAGTTTATTTGAGGGCTCTTAGTTTCAGAGTTCTTAGTCCATAGAAGTCTGGGGCCATTCCTCGGAGCTTGAAGTGAGGCAGAACATCAAGGCAGAAAAGTGTGGCAGAGGGAAGCAGCTCACATGATGATTAGAAAGCAGAGAGAGAGGTCTTCACTTGCCAGATATAAATATATACCCCATAGCCATGTCCTTGGCCCACCTCCTTCAGACATATCCCATCTGCCTTCAGCTGCCACTCAATCCCATCAGTTGATTAATTCACTGATTGCATTAAGGCTCTCATAATCCAATTATTTCTTCTCTGAACCTTCACACATAAGCTTTTTGGGGACATCTCACCTCCAAACTGTAACAGTAACAATGTAAGTAAAATATACATATGTATGTATATATACATTTTGCGATTCTTATGGAATTCCTAAAACATGAGTCTTTCAATATTTTCAAAAGATAGATGTAAAGGCATAGTTACATTTTTTTTCAACCTGCTAGAGTACATTAGAAACAAATTGAAAGGCTGAGGCAGAAGGATGGCAAGCTTAAAATTCTCAGCAACTTAGCGAGGCCCTAAGCAACTCAGCAAGACCCTGTCTCTAAATAATTCTTTTTAAAGGGCTGGGCATGTGGCTCAGTGGTTGAGTACCTTGGGTTCAATCCCTGGTACCAAATAAATAAATAAATAAAAGAAACCAATTGAGTTATTATTCTTAGACATATAGATTCAAAATGAGGCTCAATGCTACTTACATAAAATATCACTCTATTCTTTCTGTACCAGAAAACAAGTGGTAGAGCCATTCTGCCACCAATCAGAGCAAGTGAAATATTAGTGGGCTATATGTGCATGTGTGACTAAGCATTGACATTCCAAGCATTAGGAATCCTAAATATTTCAAATGATTAAGCCAAAGTTCCAAATCCTGCAAAGAAAACACCTTCCCTTGGGGACATGTTTTGGTCACCCACTGAATTCAACAAAATGGCCCTGGTGATTGTCTCAGATTGCTTATCATTTTGCATATTGTCTTTACCTCAAGCCCTGCCAGTTCAGTCATACTATCTGCTCATGACCTATTGGTTGATTGTCGATTATCCCCACTCTACTGGGGGAAGAGTATGAGGTCTGGGCTTTGAAAGATGAAGCTAAATTGTACCCTAGGAAAGGGCATTTTAGGCCTGACATAAAATATCACTCTATTCATCTGTACCAGAAAACAAGTGGTAGAAAGCAAGGACAATAGATGAAGCGGGTAAGAATCACTATGGCCAAAGTATTGGCTTTACCATAGAAATTCAATACAATTAAAATTAAAACTTGAGCTTTATGTTTCTTAAATTAGTACCACTTTATTCTGTCTTTCTTGTTCTACATTAAAAAAAAAAACACCACAAAACTCAACGGATTATAACTTTAAGCATTTTTTTTTTTAGCTCAGTGTTATGGAGGTTGACAATTTAGGCTTGGCTCAGAGGGGTGGCTCTTCTGGTTTGGGCCAACTACCAGTGATTATGTCTGTGATCATTCAGCCATTTGTGATCAGCCAGCAGGTCAACTAGAGGCTGGTGAGTGTAAGATGGCCCCAGCTGAGCTAATTCATCTCTCCTCTCTGTGTCTCTCACCTCCAGCAGACTAATTAAGCACATTCACAGGGCATCTGGGCAGGGGTTCAAGAGAGACAGGAGGAGTCTAAATTCCTAACCAGCAGACTGCCACTTCTGTCACATGCTACTGCTAAAGTAAGTCCATAGGTCAGTTCAGATTCAAGAGATGGGGAAATAGAATTAATCTTTTGATGGGAGTAGCTGCAAACTCATTGAACAAAGGGTGTGGATACAGAAAGGAATAGAGCATTGGGAGCATTTGTAATCAATCTAGGATACATCCAGTAAAAAAATAAAATGGTATTTCAAAATTTTTGGAAACAGTAATACTTTTTTTTTCAGATGCTAGGTTTTAATCCTTAGCAGGCATACACACTCCTAAGAATATAAGAACAGATAATACAAGCCCAGACTCCTAATCTCTGAAAATTGGACACGGCTTCTGTCTGTTTTATTTCACAGCATTTTTTTTTCCTAGTGACTGGCAAGGCTGTAAAGGATTGGGCAGAGCATTTTGTTTTCATTCTTTAATTTTGTGTCTTTTAACTTATCAACTGCCATTACAATAAGGGAACATCAATTAATGCTAAATTACAAAGAGGTTCTTGTGGGATTGCCTATTACAGCTGCCTTGATGCCAAAACCATTCAAAGTGATGAATGTTTTACACTGAATACCAAATACACTCATAATTATTTTGCCATTTACTGAAAGTGTTGCCAATCTACCTTTGATTCTAAAGAAACTGCACATCTTTATCCACTTGAAAATAAAAATCTTGTGCTCATGAGATCTACACAAAGGCCCTTTTATGTGGGTCAAAAGGATGCTTCCCCATGCCCATTTAATGTTTTCTCTGAAGTTCTCTGTGCTGCCCTGAGGGCCATCCACATACTGGTGATAAGCATGTAACTTGCATAGAAAACTCCCTCCCTCCCAACCTACATCACAATATTCAGCATTCAGTATGTCCCATAATAAAATGGTATTTTTTGTATGCTCTCCACATACAGCTAAGGTATTGCTTTGTGAATAGAGCCCTACAATATAGACACAGTTTACCAGGAACTTAGCATTTAAACGACTTTCATCTTGACAATGACTGACATGTCTCGCCGAGAATATTATATATTTAGAAGATTTTTTTTGAAGCCTCCATACTTAAGAATCATGTCTCATCATATTCAGTGAACTTCTGAACTAAGTCTTAAATGTTTAAAGAAGGGTCACAAAGCCACTCTGCTACAAAAGTCTGCAACTTGCACCCAACTCATATCACAGAAGAAATTCATGCATAGAATAATTTTTTCTAAGTTTTCTTTCCATTAGAAAAAAATTCCTTCTGCTTTTAGCTTTGAATATTTATCACTGATAACTTGTACTAGAATCAAACAAAGTAGAAGATAAACTCTACCGGGGGGAAATATATCACATTCTTCATAAACTTTGGAAGAATTTCCTCAACACATGCTTCTCCATTTATACAGCAGATCAAGGAAGGCTAGAATCCAATTTCAAATCAAATAACCCCCATATCGATGTGCAGGGTGGTTGACAGTGCACTCTCATCAACTCTGTGCTTTCTGGTGGGTAATGTGCACAGTGTAACTTAGAGTAGCCATTTGGCAGAAAACCGCTCTAGTCAAATTGAAATAGCCTTTAGATCCTTGGTTAGAATGGAGAGCCATAATGTATGCTTGTCATTTGATGAAAAATAGTGCGCTTAAATTAAGGGAAAAAAATCCTGTCGTCCAGATCTGAGACTGCACAATGACACAGGTGTCAAGATCTTATTTAAAAGTGTTAAGGCACAGTACTGCTCAGCAGCACAATTTGTAAGAAAACACGGGATCATGTGCCAGGGACTGAAGATTTGCTGCCTGATACCG
This sequence comes from Marmota marmota marmota, assembly GCF_001458135.2. Lineage (NCBI taxonomy): Eukaryota > Metazoa > Chordata > Mammalia > Rodentia > Sciuridae > Marmota > Marmota marmota. The sequence goes on from NW_026000037.1 coordinate 51,347,407, forward strand.
GCCATAGGTAGTGATAAAATATGTTTCTTCCAGATAATTACTTGCTACTCAAGGAAAGTGGCATTTCTAAATTGATATTTCAATGCAGCATAAACAGATTATGTTGCACATGTAGACACAGGCTAGTTTTTGTCACATGATTGGACTTGGAATCAGTCAATGCCACCTAAAACTAATTCTGTTTTATGCTTACAAAGCAATGCAACTTCTCAAGAGCCAAGAAAATGTCCACTGATGTGAATATAATGAAAAATTTAGATTTAATATGGCAAAAGAGAAAAGTTTTATTTTTATTTTGATTCTTTGAAAGGATTTTAAGAATATTAATGTTAGATAAAGCTTTATAAGCATTTAGAAAGAAAGCGATTCCATGGTTTATAGAATTTCTCAGTTTGATAAAGGAATAATATTTGATCTTCCCAGTAGTATACTAAGGACTTATATGGCTCTTATTTGATTCTTGAAACAACACTGCAATTTAGATATTAATTTTCTCACTTACACAGTGAGATACAGTGTATAAGTGAGAAAATAAGGTGAAAAGAGATTAAATGACTTGTCTAAGTTCCTACAGCTTAGGTTGAAGATTGAGTTATTTGGCCATGAAAACTGAGTTATATGATATTAAACACTTGAAGTGCTCACTATTGGAATCATGAAGAAATATGTCATAAGCTTGTTATCTACAAATATAAACAAAAATGCTGTAACCAATGAATACTAGAAAAAATAAACATTTTTCCTGCTCTCATTCTCATACCATTTTTATATGAAGACTTGATACAGAACTTGATACAGACAAGTGCTACATATTGTAAAATCCATGTACACCTGCCTAATCTTTTTTTAAAAAATAAATCAGCAAAATCTTAAAAAAGTACAATTAAACATGTAAGTCCAACTCCACCAGGTTAGAGTATAAAATATGAATTTAAACATTCAAAGGAACACAATTCCACATTTCATAATGTTTATCTTTCAGCCACAGTTGAAACCAAGCCTTCTTGATTTCAGTTGTGCCTAATCTACCCAGCCAAATTTTAGGATAATCTGGAAAGGTTGTTTTTCATGCTGGATGGGTAGAAGAGACTTGGAAACTTAATGGTTTCTGTCATAGACTTCAAAAAATATTTCAATTTCACTTTAATTTCTATCTTCTGGGGTCCTTGATATTTTCAATTGCTAGTCATAACCAGGATTCTGGTCTGAAAATTTTCTTACTTCTTAACTTTGTAAGCAAATTTTCAGGGATTTTGTTTTTCAAACTGTTAAGTCAATTATGGCTCATTCAACTCGTTCTAGTTTCCTAATTATGCTGATTTCTATTACAGATAAAATAATATTCTGCTGTCTCCTCTCTCATTCCTTTCATCATGGATTGTGTGTGGGTGGGTGCGTGTGTGACCAAACAAATATCCAAACAAACAAACTTTCTTGGCATTTTAGAGAGTATTTGGAAAGGACAGAGGTTAAAAATGTACTTGGCAAATGACTATGCATTTGTTTTCTGAAGATATCTTAGAAATGATATCAAAGATAATTCTTCATAGACAAAGATATCAGACATTGGAGAAAAATTATGCCTTTAAGTCTATCCCTTTGGCTGTCAGTGCCATATTCAACATCATCAGAGTGGTAATAACACAAATTTTTATTAACCTTTCTAAAAACTTACCAATTTTCCTTCTTCCTTTGATCTTATTTTACTGTTTCTTCAAAAGGTAGTTGCCACTCAGTGCCAGCCTTCTTTCAGTCCTTAAAACCTTAAGTGAATTCTAATTGTTTTTCTAGCACCCACCAATTTAGACTGCTTTTAAACCACAGGCCTGTTCTCAGCCATAATTTTATGGAGCCCTGAACACATCTGACATCTGCTCTGTGTCTTCAGAAGACTCTTTGTTATTTCTGTGACATTCTGGTCCTGTTTCTCCTTACTGCCTTTCTCTTCCTCAAGACTTTGCAAAGTGCTATTCATACTCTTTTTGCCACTCACTTAAACTAAATGAAGGCTATTCAGAGAAGATCCTTCTCTATGCTTTCTAATAACAATTTCATATTTTATAGTCTAAATAACAAACTTCATGAGGTTCCTTCCAAAACCCGGTTCCTTCCAAAACCCTGTTCCTTAGGCCTTGGTTAACACTCACATGGGCTCTGGATCACCATGTGCTGTGGAGTCCTGTCCTTAATAAAGTCCAAGCTTGCACATTTAGTCCATTTGCTGTTGTTTGCCACACAGCTGGTTGGAGTAGGATGGCCTCATCATGTCTTGAAATCGGTGCTGGCTATTAAGTGTGTGGATTGAGGATACTGGGTCCTGCACTTACTTCAGGGTTGACCAGGCTTATTCACATCCTCATTGTCTCAATACTCCCAAAAGCAGCAAAGAAGTTTATGCCTCAGTGCATGAATACTTCCATTCTTTGCTTATGTCAGGTTTGCTAATGTCCTAGTAGTCAAAGCAAGTTAGAAGGCCAAACTCAAGAGTTTCCATCTGCAGAAGCTGTTCATAGGCCTGGATACAGGAAAGCATTAGATGGGTCAACATTCTACATCACTCTGCAGTTTTTCTTATTTTGCCTATTATTCTTGCCATCCTCCCAAACATACTAAAGTGAAATGTTCATATTTTACCTTCTCTTAAGCAAACCCTGAACATTCCACTCTCATCCTTAGTTAACAAGGCTGGGACTCCAGCCTGGGACTCCCAGGGGTGACAGATGAAGTTTCATTTGCCTCACTTTGGCTCTTTCAATTCATAATTTTGAGGTAGATTTCAGCAGTATGCAATTTTAGTAGATCCATAGAATCCTCTTATGTGCAATGAAGTTTGATATTATGAAAATTTTTGAAATGTAACCTAGCATAAGATTTTAAACTAAGTTGGGATTAATGGACCTTTAGGAAGTCTTTGGGAATATAAATCCCTTAAGATTGCAAACAATGTGAATGTGAGCCATTGTGAATTTTTTTCAGTGTCTGTCATTTGTGCCTGACCTGATCTGCTTCATTAGTACTGCTATTTCTCAATCAATTTCTTAGTTACCCACCACCAAATCTCTCTATACAACTTTACAAAAATGTTGTAGAGAACCAAAATTTATTTCCTGAATTCAACTTCCCTTCCTCATGTCTTTTTCTCTGCCCTTTCCACTCTGGTACTAAATAACAAAACTGTTTTATATTTATAAAGAAATTAAGGTTGCAAAGTTCTTCCATGTTTGTGAGCTCATTTGATCCTCACAAACCTCTCTGTGGGAATCAAAGTAGTTATAAGTTTTATGTTTTATAACACAAGAAACAAATTTATAAAACTTTGTAATCAGTCAGTAATAGTTTCAAAGAGAAACCAAGTCTCTTGACCTTTAAGCAAATGACTATTGAATTTTGCATGTCTCATTTGGGTCATTACAAATTTGGACCTGTTACAAAATTTTTTTTTGTTTTAAAATATGGGGAAACAATGGGTATAATTTATATCATCAAATTAACACCAGCTTTTGCCTCGAATTCAAAATAGTCTACCTTGACAAATATCTGCTGAAACTTACCATTTGCTCTAAAAGATAGTTAGCAATACAAGATCCAAAACAAAGCAATTCCTATGTAGAAAAAAAGTGCATTAAAATTTTTGCATAAGCCTGAAAAGCATGGAAAGGGTTGGATGTTTCTTAGGATTGAAAGTGACTCTGTTCTTATACTACTAATGTTTTGGTTTATAACATAACATAAAATGCTTTCCTACAGATGTTACTTGCTGTACCATATGCAAATTGGATGATTCATGCTATGACTTTACATCAATTGTACAAACAACTCAAAATATGGTATTTCTACCCAAAGGGGCTAGACAAACTGGTAGCAAGTGGATTTGTTGGTTTACTATTAGCACAAGAATATTTTTCTTCCTGCTTGGAAAAGCTACGTTGTGAAATTGGAAAACCTATTTCTAAAAGCTTTTTTTTTTTTTTACTAGCAGATTGGCATTTCTTTGACACTTGACAGTTGATTGTGTAGATTACATATTTTACAATCCATTAATGCACAAAAAGTCATAGAGGAAGATAGATAGGTACCTGGTGGCTCTAATCAAACACTAGTATTAATTAAGAAGGAAAAAATTGTGTATCGATGGTAAATTGAATTTCTACACTTTGTAATTTGTGTCTTGTAGTATGATATCAAAACTATAATCTTAGAAATACAATGTGGAACTAAATATCAACAAATATTGCAGGAGCTGTTGAAAAATAAATAAGGTGATAGAGACAAAATTTATCTCTTGTAGGAATTAAATACAAGGAACAACAATGTCATTAATTCTCCTGTAGAACAGGACTCAAGTGGTAACTTTAGTGGGCAGAAGACACACAGACCATATCTAACAGTATAAGATGTTTTTACATGTTCAGGTGTTTTCCTTTAAAATTAGAATCTGGCAGGACAGGTGCTTCCTCTTTGGCAGAGCTTGAGGGCTTCATCTTGCCAGAATTTCCACCCATCCAACTTCTCTTATTCTGGATTTCATGGCTTGTTTAAATGTTTTCCACTCTGGATTTAACTTAACAAGATACAATATCTTAACTAAAGATATTCCCCTGGAAATATCATAGTTATTAGTAAATGTTGATATTAAATACCTCCTTGATAATAAGAACACATATATTGTTACAAGATATTAATCACTATGTTGATGATAAAAGCAAATACTAGACAAAACAAGGGAATACTCAAGTGCAAAATGAAACAAAACACAACACAGCCTTAAGATGATTTTTAATGGAGCATTTGTCTACAGGAAGGGATGTTCTTAAAACACTGAAAGGTTCAGGGATGGGCTGGAACCCAATTGTACCCACACCTGAGGGTTAGTAGTGCTCATCTCTTCCATCTTCTTCCATGACTTCATACTGGTAGCTTGAAATCATCCATAGGGAGAATATTGATGTCGCAGAAATTGGCAAATGCTGCACACCGGGGCTTTATTGATTTTTTTTTTGTGTGTGTGTGTGTGTGTGTGGAGTTGTTGTCAAATGTTTATGAGCACAATACTGAGTGGTATGATATCTAAATATGTCTAAAGTTTTGAAAATACACGTAAACGTAGGAAAAGCATGGGGAAAGAAGCTTTTCTCTAAGCTATTAATAGTGATTATCTGAAGGGTGGACTTACGTGTTCTTTTTATTGTCATTGTTAGTTTCTCCTTTCTAGATTTTCTTCAACAAACATCTCCATTTCGCTATTTCCTGGATTGATGCAATTATATTAAATAAAAACTCTTCCTTATTAAACAAACTTATTACACAGAAATTTTTCACTTATCTTTTATTTCCATATTTAAGAATGTATCAAATACTAATGTATCCTTTAGAATGCCAAAGATTTATCTAGGAATTAAAATTCACAAGAATACACTTTCACCCACAGTCTTCTAAACTTTTCAATAACACCCAAAGTACAGTAGATCCACTGGAGGGAGGAAAAGGCCATGGAGTGCACAGGAGGACACATCATTTCTCAGCAAAGCTCCTGACATGGCTGAGGCTCTGGTGTTCCAAGACTCCTTACCCCGGTACCTGGGATAGTTCTAGCTAACCTGAGAGTGATTGGAATGTAGGCAGACCAGTAGCACTGGCATTGCGCAATGAGGGAAGGCAGTCAGGAGGGGGCAGGCATGCCCATTTGGATCATTTTATCACTGGTTGTGACAGCTTCTACTTTGAGTCCTCCTGACATTAGTATACAGTTGGAGCCTAGTTTGTTGCATGTAAGACCTGGCTAAAAATGACTCAGGGTATGTTAAGTGTATGGACATGTACTTGTATCTAAATGAAAATTTGTTAATTTCTTTTCTTAAGTCCTAAAAACACTGGCTCATGGAAAAGTGATAATGGATGTCATCATATTTCAAAATTACTTTGAACCTATATATCATATATGTAATTTTCACAAGTTTTGTTTGTCAAAGTGTGTGTGTGTGTGTGCGCGCGCGCATGCCACGCGTGTGCGCACATGTATCTTTGTTTTTTGCTAGATGGACTTAGAAGTAGAGGGAAACAGAAGTAGAGGGAAATTGGCAACATTCTAAGTAAGGAGAGGAACATGGTATCTCTTTCTTTATAATCTTACTAGATTTTTATCCTGATTATATAAAGACTCTTGCTTTTTAAAAATGTTGCTTTCACTCATCTATGTCTAAACTTCAGAAAAATGGCCTTAAATCTGCATCCCTGACATGCTCTCTAGTGGCTGGCCTGGGAGTTCACAGTCCTGTGCTCTGGTGGTTATTAAATAACCTCAGGGAGTTACTTGTTTGCTTGGTTCTTACCTTTTGGCTACAGTTTTCTTTAGGAAATCATTTTATCCCTCTGTATTCCCTATTCAGTTTTCACTGACTGTATTGCTTTTTTTTTTTTTTTTTTTTGCCTCTTGTCATAATTATCTGTAATGTTGAGTCAATTTCAAAAATAAGCTCAGATTTGCCCTAAAGGTGGCAGAATTTCTGTGGTGGGTAAGTGAAATGATTGCTCCATATAACTTTATAAAGTGTAAAGACCTCTGAGATGAAAGGAGCTATATAAATGTAAGGCTGTCATTTTAAATTGCCATTACCGTTAGAAATTCTCAAGAGAAGCATTACTGAAATCTGGCGTATGCACCATATTAGATTGCTTAATATCATTAAAGCATGTGCAGCAAATGAAAATACCAATTTCCTCTTATATGTAGCTCATGTTTAAGGCTGCGTATCCAAAGCTAGCATGTCTCCCAGCTCATTCCAGCGTATTAATGCTCAGGAAGGAAAGTGAAGTTAACAAAGTATGAAGACAATGATGTTTCTTGAGACTGGTGATTGCTTGTTTTTGTATGTATGCTTGTGAAAAAAGACAGATTTGAGAAACTAAATGAAAGGAGACGTGTACCAAAGAAGTTAGATATGACCAGGAAAGAAGGCTGGACAGAAACATACAGCATATCACCATGTAATTTATGTTTAGCTTTGGTCATGGGGGAACCAAGAAATAACACGTAATTTACAACAGCAGAAAAGAATTACAAGAGGAGAAAAATTACCATAACAGTGAAAATGGCCTGCCCTCTAATGTGAGACCAGCTGTTCTTGTCGACTCTGTTTGCAAGTTTGTTTTAGGAAAGGAGAATTCCCAGTGTTATTGGAGCCACGCACACCTAGCAATACTGAAATGCCAAGAAATAAGCAAGTGAGAGTGAAGGCATCAGTGGCAAATTGGAATCTAAGGCCTTTTGTGCTTGTTAAATGGTGGAATGATTATAATTGGAAAAAGTGATGTGCATTAGTTCTGAGTGAATGTACAAGAAATGACAAGCGTGTAACTTAATGATTACTTCACAACACTGAGGACTGCCTTATAGTCCCACACCAAGGAGTTCAGCCCTACAGCAGAGAAAGCCACATGCTTTCTCCTCCTATTCATGAGTATTCTCCACAGGTCACATGGAAATAACCCTGAAGTGATAAGTCTTGGCTTAGGAAGTCTGCTGCTTAAACTAGTATAAGTCACTGACAAAGAATGGCAAGATGCATTTTCTCTATTCCCTGCACCATTGCAATCATTGGCAAGCACATGGACAGGATCTAGCTTTAAAGGAAATAGCATATGTTGGCTCTCCTGGGGAAAAAGAGGGTGTGGGAAAGTTTCCTGAAATTCAAATCGAATATTCAAATGAGTGGGAGTGTGTCCATTTTCTCTTTGCTTTACACTATATACACATAGTATGTTGACTTTATGATAACATCCCAAATATGTATTCCAAAATTTTCTGAATGAGAAAATCTATAGTGAATGGAAACATTCGTTTGATGAAAGAGTTTATTAAAAAGTAATATTGAAAGAGTTTATTAAAAAGTAGTATTGGGTTCTTCAAGCTCTTACTATTCAAAACTTTTTTTTTTGAAAGGAATTTTGGAGAGATTGTGGGTGGGAAACAAGATTAACTACAAAGAAGCAATTGAAGGGAATTTCGGGGCCAATAAAATGGCTCTGTATCATAGTTGTGGCATGAGAGCATAAGTCTTTTTGGATTTGTCAAAACCATTGAACTGGACCCCCACAAAGAGTGGATTTTACTATAGGTAAGTTAAAAACTGATAACTTTTCGAGGAGATAGATATGTTTACCCTAATTTAAATATTGCATAATCAATACATTTATCAAAACATCACAAGATACTCCTTAAATATGTACAGTTTTCATGTCTTTATATATAAGTTAAAAATAAACCTAAATTACAAGGAAAAAGTAGAAACAGATACAGGTAATTTTCAAAATGTTTTCACATTAAGAAAAAAAAAGGATATTCAGCATGTTTACAACCAACAGCACAAAGAATAACAATATTATTAATAATAATAAATATATGAAAGTGTCAAGGTGCCGCTTCTATTTTATCTTGAGAACTGGTTCTGGATTTGCTGTGTAACATGAATTTAGATTTACATATTAATAAACTTGCCTGGATGACACTTTCTGAAACCCACACACTGATAATTATAAACACGGCTAAAGTACTGAGAGGAGTGTGAGGACAATATTATTTAAGAAAGGAAAACATTATGTAAGTCAAAGATATGTATAAAATCCTCTCACATGTTGTAATTTAATGGTTCAGGATTAAACAAGAGATGTGTTTAGAGTTAGGCACCTTCATGATGTACCTCACAGATACTTGGAGAGAAATTCCTTCAGCTGTCACTAGGTGGTGTGCGTTGTGACACAGAAAAATCAGGAATGCTTCATTGTGGACTATAGATGTAGACTAATGAGGAATAATGCTAAGCAAAACTGGGAAATCTACAGTAGAGTTTACTTTCCACAGCTTAGGTTAAATCTTTAAAACAAAATACTATATCTACAACATATGATCCCTAAGTGCTTCTCCAACATTTCGAAATATTAATATGTCTTCTTCTATTACTTGAAAGGTTCAACAATATTCAGTAAGGCAAACTTTTACAATCTGGTTTTCTTGACATAAAGGAAGAAAGTCTATTATTACCTCTTTTTTTAAAAAGGTAATCTTTATTTATACATATGATTCACTGTAGAAGGGTGTAAGAGAGAGATTTTTTTCTTTTTTAACATCTATTAGTAGGATGAAGCAAAGATAGTTACGATGGAGAATAGATTATCAAGACCACCGTGCAAGTAATATCCTGCATATTGAGTCTAATCACCCATTTAAGTTAAAGGAAGAGTTGTTAAGAATATGGAGAATCACACTCTAATGATTAGTGATGAGAATCACCTACATAATGAAATTAGTATTGAGAAACATATTTTTAGGCAGAATGATTATCTTGGGAGATGGATTAAAAGGATAATTGAAGAACAATGTAACCTTTTTCATAGTTATCAGATTGAACTTGTTTAAGGCAATTTATCATAATAGTGTAGCTATGCCAAATCATAAAAGGACTGACCATTGCTTAAAAAATGTTTATTACATATTAATATAGACATGTTGTCATACCAGTGAAATACTGCCAATAAAAATGTGTAGGCTAATAAGTGGAGTTGAACAATATCTCAAGTTTCCTCAATAACTCTCATGAAGAAGTTGCAATTTCAAAAGAGTTTGCAGTGTTTAAAAAGTGTTTCTGAAATGGAATCACAATTTATTGTCTCAGCACATTGGTAACAACAGGAGAATCTAGTATTTAAGTTGATTTGAAATATTCACAAGGATTGCAGAATAATTTCCTTCTTTGTATATAAAACACAAATCAAATTTGTACTTTCAATTAGTCATAAAATTGGGTTGAGAGGGGAGTTAATTAACTAATTGAAGCTGGAATACAAGAAATGGAAATATGCCTCTTGAAAAAATTTGCTTTTACCCTTTTCCTTTTCCCACAGTATCTTCTTACACTTCTGTGAATAATTGAATTGTTACTCTTTATGTGTCTCTTCTTAAATTTTGATTTTGAAATTAATATAGAAAAAACAAATTCTTTACTTTTAATCTATTTTTTTTTCTTTAAAGCAATTGTAGGTGCACAGAAAAATTGAATATATAGAAAATTCCTATATAGTCTCCCTGCCCATTTCCCACAACTGACTCTCATTATTTTCCTGATTATTAATGTCTTCCGTGGTTGTGGGACATTTGTTACAGTTGATGAGTCAATATTAATATATCATCTTGAATAAAATACATTTAACCTATCAGTTCTCTGTTCCCATCATTCTTATAGATTTTACTGAGTGTATAATGCCATGTATCCACCATTACCGTATTGTACTCAGCAGTTTCACCACCCTCAAAATTCCTTGTGTCACCTATTTATTTCTTCCCTTCAATCCTCACCCCTAGCAGTCCAGTCACTGATCTTTCTACTATCTGTATAATTGTAGGTTTTCCAGAATATTATATAGCTTGAACATACAAAATACAGCCTTTAGAAAAAGAATACTTCTTTGTCTTAGTCTATGCACTTAAGTTTCCTCCATGTCTTCTCAGGGTTCAAAAGCACAAAAGCATACTTTGTTTTGTTGTTTTGCTTGGTACTGGGGATAGAACCCAAGGACTCATTACCAGTGAGCTATACCACAGCCCTTTTTTTAATGTTTATTTTTAAAATTTGAGTCAGGATTTCACTAAGTTGTCATAGCTTTCCTCGAACTTGAAATCCTCCTTCCTCAGCTTCCCAGCTAGCTTGCATTACAAATGTGCATGGCTAGGCTCATCCTTCATAGCTCTTTTATTACTGAATGATATTCCATAGTACTAATGTATCACATTTGTTTATCCGTTCATCTAATAAAGGGCATCTTGATTGCTTTCAATTTTTGCAAATACAAATAAAGTTTTTATAAACATTATGCATAGAATTTTGTGTGGACATGTTTTTCAGATCATTTGGGGATCCAGTGGCATGATTATTGCAATTATGGAAAAATTGCACTTAGCTTTGTAAGAAACTGCTAAATTGTCTTCTGAAGGGTCTGGAACATTTGGCATTCCCACCAGCTATGAATGAGAGTTTTTGTTGTTCTCAATCCTTGTCAATATTTTATATTGTTGATGTTTTGAAGGTTACTCATCCTAAAAGGTATAAAATTAACTTTTTTGCTATATAGTTCTATGAATTTTAACACATGCACACATCTGTGTAACCACAGCAACCAAGATAGAACAATACTATCATCACCTAAAACTCTCTTATAATTCCTCTTGGATAACACTACCCTCTTCCAAACCTGGTAACTGCTGATTGATTAACCATTGCTATTCTCTTAAGATTGTTTTCATATAAGTGGAATCAAACAGGATTAATAATTTGAGACTGACTTCTTTCACAAGAATGATGTCCTTGAGATAATTTCTACTTATTGCAGATATCAGTTGCTCCTTTTTATTTACAAGTATTATTTCATTGTATAAATGTATCACATTTGAGTTCTCCATTTGTCTGTTGAAAACCACTTGGGTTGTTTCCAGTTGTTACTACTACAAAAAAGCTGTTAATTATAGCTAATCACAGCTTTTTGAATGAATATGTTTGCATGATTTTAGGGCAAATACGTAGGAATGGCATTACTGTGACATAGTTTTAAATTTATAAAAAACTGTCAAACTACTTTTCAGAGTGTCTTTACTATTTTCTACTCCTACTAGCAAAGAATGACAGCCCCAAATCTTCTGTATCTTCTCTAGCACTTGTTATTTTCAGTATTTTTAAATTTTAGTTATTCTAATAACTATGGAGTAATATATTATCATGATTTTAATTTTATTTTTCTCATTTGCTTTAATGTGTAGAATATAATTTATGGGTTTACTTGTCTTAACTATACTGTATATGATAATGACTGTTCAAGTCTTTTGACTTCAATCCAGGGTCTTGGGTGTGCTAGGCCAAACTACATCCTTACCTGATATGCATGATATCTCGAGAGCATTCCAATTATGTGTTTTGAGGAATGATTTCATATCATCTATGTTGTTGAATTTATAGATAAAGAACTACTGGTAGTACTTTCAGATTATTGATTTTTAAAAATTTTAAATTTTTTTTTTCAATTACATGATAGATAAAAACATAAAAATTGTCCAGATTAATAAAGTGTCATTGAGTTCCCCATATATGTATAAATTATGCAAAGTTTAAATCATGTTAAACCAATCTGTCTCCTCAAACATTTACACTATCCACATGGTAAAAATATTCAGAATCATTTCTTCAAGCTTTTCTGAAGCACATGGTACACAATTGCTATCCTTATTCACCCTGCAGTGCTATAGTACACTAGGACTTTTTACTACTATCTACCTGTAATTGAATATCCACTGATCAACCTTCCCTCATCCCTCCCTCCTTGCTACTCACCCTGGCCTCTGGTAATAATGGGTCTTCTCTCACCTTGCATGAGACCAACTTTTTCAGATTCCGGTGAGATCATGTGTACTTGTCTGTGCCTGGCTTTTTTCACTTAGTATAATGATCTCTAGCTCCCATTCATGTTGTCACAAATGGCAAGACTTCACTCTTTTCCTAAATGCCTGAATAGTGTGCCATTGCATATCTGCATCACATTTTCTTTATCCATTCATCGCTGATGGACTCTTAGGTTGTTTCCAAATCTACTGACTCTGTATCTGCAGGATCTCTAGAATGCTCCCACCTTTCCTTCCTAATATTTTTAATTAGTGTATTCGCCCTCTTTTTCTTAGTGTAACTAGAAATTACATCGAACCTTTCCTTAAAAGGCCATATTTGGAATTTATTTATTTTCCCAGTAGTATTTCTGTTTTAGATTTCATTGATATTCTTATCCATGTTATGTGCTTCTTCTGTTTACTTTAGAATTACTTTCACTCTCCTTTTTCTATCTAGTTTATTAGGTTGTAAAGTTATCATTGATTTGAAAACTTTAAAAATGACTATACATATTTATTAATAAAATTTTCCTCTACGCATTGCTTTAGCTGCATCCCATACATTTATATATGCTGGGTTTTCATTTTTATTTTTTATTTTATACAAAAATTTTTTTTTTAGTTGTAGGCGGACACCATTTCTTTTTATTTTATTTATGTAGTGCAGTGGATTGAACTTAGGGCCACATGCAAGATGAGTGCTATACGGCTGAGCCCCAGCCCCAGCCCCTCATTTTTATTAAGATAAAAAAAGTCTTCTAATTTCACTTGGGTTCAATTTTTGTCTAATATCGTATACAAATTGTATTTGGTTTTCAAATATTTGGAAATTTTCATGTTAATTTTTTGTTAATCTCTACCATTTTGTATCAGTATTACAATAACTTTGTAATAGAAATAATATTTTGTATAATTTTAATTAAAAAGTTATTAAGGTTTGTTTATAACCTAGGATATAGTTGACATTGGTGAATTTTTCCATGCATTTTTGGAAGGAGTGTATATTTCAGTTATTCTTGGACAAAGTATTCTATAAATGGTAATTACATCCACTTGCTTGTTGGTGGTATTTTGTTTTTCTACATCCTTTTTGATTTTGTGTTTATGATTTCTATTAATCAGTTTTCAACATCTACTGATGTTTTCTACTTCTCGTTTCAATTCTGTATATTTTTATTTCAGGTATTTTGCAACCCTACTGTTAGGTGCATAAATATTGAGGATCACTGTGTCTTGTTTGCAATTAATCATTTTTTTATTATGTAATATACCCCATCCTTAGTTATTATCTTTGGTCTAAAGTCATCTTTCTTTGATATTAATACAACCACTTCTGTTTTGTTGTTGTTTTTAACTTAGTGTTGCATGGTATATCTTTTTCTATCCTTAAACTATTGACTTACTTACACCATTATATTTGAAATTTGTTACAGTAATTTCTTTTTCTTCTTTGTTTAGGATATTATTTAGTGTAATTATTGTATTTTTAAATTTAGTCTATAATTTAATTATTTGTTTTCTGCACATTTCCTTCTGCTTTACCAATCTTTCCCGTTTTCTATCTCTTTTAGGTTATTTGAACTTTTATTTTTTTTTTTTTTACTATTCTGTTTTACCTAATTTCTTGTGACTTTGAATATAAGACTTTATAGATTCTCTAGTGGTCACCATATTGCAATAGTTATTTGTTTTAATAGAGTCAGTATGCATCAGCCCAAGTAGCATGTAGACATTTTACAACATGAAAGTCTCTTTACTCTTTTTTGTTATGCTGTCACATATATCACAGAAACATGTAGTAAAGCTCCCATCATCCAAGGTTATAATTTTTCTTTCAACCATAAATATATATTAAAGACTTAAGAGAAAAAAACTATTGATTATATTTACCCAGATACTTGCCATCATGATTGCTCTTCCTTCATCCTTGATAAACTAAAATTATTTCTGGTATCATTTCCCTTCTGGTATGAAGAATTTATATTGCACTTCCATTAGAGGAAGCTTGTTAGTAATGAATTCTTTTAGTTTTCTTTTAAAGGGGAATTTAAACTTGTCTTATTCACTTCTAAATGATATTTTCATTGCATGTTGAATTCTGGGTTGACAGTTCTATTTTTCAATACTTCAAGTATGTCAATATACTGTTTAGTCTGCATATTTTAAGATGAGGAAACTGTAGTCAACTTGATTGTAAATTCCTTGACATAAGAGTGAAAATCCACATCATGTACACCAAAAGAATGAGACCCTAATTAGAATGTTATACTTCATCCATGTTGTTAATGGTTTGGATGTGAAGTGTCTCCCAAAAGCTCACGTGTGAGACAGTGCAAGAAAGTTCAGATGAGAAATGATTGGGCTGTAAGAGTTTCAACCCAATTAGTGATTTAATACTCTCATGGGGTTTAACTGAGTAGTAAATGTAAAGGTAAGGTATAGCTAGAGGAGATGGGAATTGGGATGAGTTTTTGGGAAACACACACACACACACACACACACACACATATTTGTATCTAAAGAGTGGAGTCTCTCTCTCTGCTTCCTGATCACTGTGATATGAGCTGCTTCCCTCTGTCATCCTCTCCCACCATGATGTTCAGTCTCACCTCAGGCCCTGTGGAACAGAGTCAGCTTCTATGGAAGAAGACTTCTAAATCCTTGAGCCCTCAAATAAACTATTCCTCCTTTATAATTGTGCTTATAGGATCCTTTAGTTGCAGCAGTAAAAAACAACTAACTACAACTCATGTATAATATGTCAAAATATAGTCTACTGTCACGTATATCATAAAAGAACAAATAATTTTTTAAAAATAATATAATTTTAAAAAGAAATACTTTTCTTGAATCCTTATATGTAACCTTGAAAACTTCTAGATACATGTTAATTAACTAGATATATACCTGAAACCAAATATATACCATAGTGGTCATTATGTGGGGTGATCATATATTTTATTTAAGCCATAACAATTTTGAGCAGATTGTGAGTGTATGTATGTATGTATGTGTATTTTTTAAGTACTTTAGAATAACAGACAAACCAGAATTAGAACTGATGGTCACCCAAATTTTTGTGAATTTTTCCTTGCAGGGAGGGAAAAACATGAAAACCATGTAGATGTTTATCACTCCTTCTTCAAAGAACAGTAGAATTCATGTGAAAAGTGATCTTCCCCATCCAATGCTTCTAATTTTTTAATAAATATAACTATATATCTACAGATTCTGCCCAGCAATAATTGATTAGACAAGGTAGGGACCCTAACCCAGGTCCATCATGTAACCTCACCCTTTCAGGTAAAATCAGATGACTCAAGTATAGAGTTCTGATGACCTTTGTTATCACAATTTTGAAAATTTGTTTGATTTCAAATAAGACTCAGGCAATGGGATGCAGTTGTATTCTGGCAGTGAAACTAAGTAACCACCGAGCTTTTGGCTTTATCCTTTGGCATTTGAAGGTAAGGTCTACTTACTGTCAGAGGAAAAGAAGCAAAAAACAGTCAAAGAATGTCTGCTGGTAGCAGTTGGCTTCTAATTACCACTCATCCCCATGTGTTGACCCTGTCTCTTGGCTTCAATGCATGAACCAATAGGTCCTTTTTTTGCCTAGGTAAAGTTTGTTTGGCTTTCAGCCACTTACAACTGAAATTTTTTTTTCTCTTGGGTCTTTAAAATATGTTTAATGATTGAATGAAAAGTTATAACTTTGGTGATGGGATCTTTAATTTATGCGTTTTTAATGTATATGTGAGCATGTGTCTAAGCAAGAAGCTCTCTATCATAGTGCACTGAAAGAACAATAAACTAGTAATAGGAAAATAACTGCATATGACATAAGTATCTTTTATGCCTTAGCTTTATTGTATTTTATGAATAATATAATATTATTATATCCTACATCTTTTATAATACTCCTATCATTGTAAAGTCTTAAGTTTATATTCTCAATGATGTTTATTAAGCATATTAATTCTAAGAAGGTAAAATACACAGAGGTTAAAGTTACTGTGTATGCTGGCTATTCCATGTTCTTGAAGATGCTTGTTATTTGGTGAAACATTGTGTAGTAAATATGAAAGTTTCAACTGTTAGTCTAACAAATATTTATAGTCCGTCCCTGCTATCCAGATGGGTGAAAAACAACACAGAAAAGGTCACTACAATGAGGAAATTACAGAAAACTGTATGAGATGAGCAATAAACAAGTAAACAAATTAATAAGCAATAGATAATATATAACTAAATAATTTCAGGTGTTGGTAATTGCTATAGAGAACTAATCACACAGGGTAATGGGAGAGTGTAACTGAAGTGGAAGATTGACGGAATTTCCACTGGGGAGTTAGGAAAGACTTCTGCAGGAGAGCCAAGCCAGGCACACACAGAATGTTGAGAAGGAGTCAACCTCTGGAAACATCTGAGATTACAAAACTGGAGTAAACTGGATGACCAGGGAAATGAGAGCTAAAGAAGCTGAGTTATAAGGAGAATGGATGTGATACAACTTAACATCATTGTTTCCTGGACTAAGAGAGGAGAGAAACAGAGGAGAAATAAGAAAATATGGTTATAATTACGTTAGTGTTACCCTTCTTTACCTAGGGGAGAACTAAATGTTAATTCTCCTGAGTATGTAAAGTGACACTCAAAATATAAAGGACTTTCCCTGCTAGACCATTTTTCCTCCTCCCTATTTGGTTTTCAGCTGTTCCTGCCTCTGAGAAAAGAGGTATAAAAGCAGCTAAGAGTCTGCTCATTCCTCTGAAGCCAGAGGTACTTGTAGTTTGGAAGACATTTTATTTCATCTCTTTTTTAACTTTTTAAAAACTATTTCTGAAGAGGGTAGCTAATAATAAGATAGATAGGTGGACAGCAGGGAGTTAACTAAAATGTTCAAAATAGTTCTGAGTACAATCACATTTAAAAATAGAGAGAACAGGCCAGGAACAAAACCCCACTCACTCAGTATATCTGGTTCAGATGTAGCTAATGTCCCTATTTAGCATCTTCAAGTTGCTCACACTTTCCTCACCAACCTAAGAATGTGCCTCTAGCACTCTATAGCCTGCCAAGTCCAAGGACATGGGAAAGTGAAGTATCAAACAAATGGGGGATGAAAGGTGCTGAAATCATCTTTTTAGAATATTGCCAAAAAGCGGCTTGAGATTCTAGGGTGCTAATTGCTGAAATATGTGTTAGCTTCTGAATTCATTCTGAGTTTATGACCCACTAACCAAAAGGTAAGAATGATTTTTTTAATGAAATGAAAAGAATGGTGATAAAAGAGAGCAATGTAAGAAAGTATTTTATCCAAGGCTTCCTGGAAAGTTGCAGTATATGAAAAGAAGTTTATTTTGGATGCGCCATATGGCTAAACACATTAGATTTGACCACCAAAGGAATTAAGTTCTTTACTGATTTTTTACTCCAAGTGTTCTCTGAAGAAGGATGTATTAGCTGTGATCTTGACAGTAAGGAATTTTAGGTACCTAGTTTGAATTTATTGTCTTTCGTATCATTGCATTTCAAAATTAACTTTTCTAAAAAGCTGTTTGTGGAGGTAGTTGCACAATCCTGTAATCCCAGCACAATCCCATAATCCCAGTTATTCTGGAGGCTAAACCAAGAGGATTGTGAGTTCAAAGTCAACCTGGGTAACTTAGTGAGCTCCCATTTCAAGAAGAAGAAGAAGAAGGAGAAGGAGAGGAGAAGGAGAATGAGAAGGAGGAGGAGAAGGAGGAGAAGGAGGAGAAGGGGGAAAATAAGTTATTTATGATTTCAATCTCACAACAATTTGTTAGAACAAGTGAAAGTCTCTATGTTTTTTCTGTAGATGAAACTGAGGCGTAAATAGCTGGAGTAAATTGTCGTAAATCAAGTGTCTTCTTAGGGGCAGAAATAAGACTATCTGGCATCTCTTTCCCTGCCATGAGACTATCACACTCAACTTCCTCATCATTAATCTTAAAAGACTTTGGGATATATTACAAAAAGAAGTAGGTGAAGCATATTTTCATATTTTAAAGAAAGTGTTAGTTAAATGACTTTTCTGAAGTAAATTATCAGCACTTTAAGAAAAGAGTAGGATGTGATAAGGGTCCCTTCAGCTTTATGAATTTAATGGTGTGGAGGAATTTGCAGACTGAAATCACCTAGATGCACCATGTATACATACATATAGTCACTATATATATATATATATATATATATATATGAAATATTTTATATATGTATGTTAAGTCTGAATTATTGATTGCATTATTTAGTTTTATAGTTTCCTTATTTAGTTTTTGTTTGAAAGATCTGTCTAGTAGGGAGAGAGGCATGTCACAGTCATTCAGTATTATTGTATTGTGGTCTGTTTGACTCTTAAAATTGAGAAGGGTTTGTTTGATGTACATAGATGCCCATTGTTTGGTGCATAAATATTTATAATTTCTATGTTCTGCTCATATATACTTCCCTTAAAAAGTTTGAAATGTCCTTCTTTGTCTCTTCTGATTAACTTTGGTTTGAAGTCTATTTTATCTGGAATGAGAATGGAAACTTCTGCTTGTTTATGTAATCCATATGAGTGATAATTTTTTTCCCATCCTTTCACCTTCAGCCTATAGATGTCTTTGCCCATGAAGTGAGTCTCTTGGAGACAGCATATTGTTGGGTCTTGTTTTTTAATCCAATCTGTCAATCTATGTCTTAAATTGATGAATTTAGGCTATTAACATTCAAGGTTATTATTGAGATATGATTTGTATTCCCTGTCATTTTGATTTATTTCTGGTTTTGAGTTGTCTTAGTTTCTCCTTTGGTTGAATGTTTCTTTAGTGTAGATCCTCCCTTTGCTGGTTTTCACTTCAACCTCATGGAATATTTTATTGAGTATGTTCTATAATATAGGCTTTCTAGTTGGGAATTCTTTTAATTTTTGTTAATTATGAAAGGTCTTAATTTCATCTTCACAGCTGAAACTTAACTTTGCTGGATATAAGATTCTTGGCTGGCATCCATTTTCTTTCAGAGCTTAAGCTATATTATTCCAGGACCTCCTAGCTTTGAAAGTCTAGGTTAAAAAATAAGTTGAGATCCAAATTGGTTTCCTCCTATACGTAATTTGATCTTTTTTTCTCTCAAAGCCTTTAAGATTTTATCTTTATTCTCTGTGTTAGTCATTCTCATTATAATATGTCCTGGTATGGGTCTGTTGTGATTTTGTACATTTGAGTCCTGTAGGCTCTTGTATTTGATCTTCCATTCTATTCTTTAGGTTTGGGAAATTTTCTGCTATTATATCATTAAAAAGATTGTACATTCCTTTGGTTTCTATCTCTGCTCCTTCTTATATTCCAATAAATCTTAAATTTGGTCTTGTCATGTTATCCCATAATTTTTGGATGTTCTGTTCATGATTTCTTACCATCTGCTCTGCATGGTCAACTCTACTTTCAAGATTATGTATTTTGTCTTCATTGTCTGAATTTCTCTCTTTCAACCAGTCTTGTCTGTTGGTGATGCTTTCTGTTGAATTTATAATTTGGTTTACTGATTACTTCCTTTTGAGGATTTCTGCTTGTTGTTTTTTTTTTAACAATCTCTAAAAGTGGGTCTTTCTCTTTATGTGTTTTTTTTTTAATTTTATTTCACTACTTTTACTCTCCTTTATTTCACATATAAATTTAACTATGTACAATATGAACTCCTTTTGGGACAATTCTTCTACTGTGTTATCAGTGGCTTCTGTTGTTGAAGCATCTTGGTTTGTGTGGGGTGCTTTTTTCCCTTGTTTTTTCATGTTGTTAATGTGTTTTCCAATCTAGAAGTAAAGGATCTAAGTCATTACAAATTCTATCTATAGACCTATGGTGTCCCTGAAGGTTTCTAGCACCTCAGCTTTAGTGGTGAGACCAATATCAACAGCACCTAGTATAAACAATACATAGCCTTAATCTTAATAGCTCCCACTAAGGCATCTACCGCTTCCTTACTTTAAACCAAAAAGCTGAGTTCAATAATTATTTATAGTATAAACAGAAAATTTGTTAAAATGGTCTATAATTTCAAATGGTGGACAAGAAAACAGAGGTAGTGTGGTATGCAATGTTCTTGAGAGAGGAAGAGAGAAGCTAGAAGTAAAAAATTCATAGGAAGAGTGGAAGAAGAGCCAATAGACATTGGCTATTGGTTGGAGAAACATTGGACAGAAAATCCAAGAAAACACAAAGAGAGAGGAAGGATATAAACAAAGAGAAAAAAATACATACATGAGAATACAACAAAAATGCAAAACACCATTCATATTTCATTGAATTTACACACTAATCATATGAATTCATATACAGTTGTGATCGAGCAAACAGAAACCTAAGTATTACCAATCAAATATACATGAATGCTTTATATCCTTTATGTGTGATGCTTCCTACTTTCTTATGACTTCTGTTATTGTTTCCTCAAACAAGGCCTGATTCTAAAACTTCACTTTGAAAATCACACTTTTTAAAAAAAAAAAAACTTTAAAATTAGATAAAATGGTAAATAACTTGGAAAAAAAATCTTATATCAATAATTATTAACTTTATATTTTCATAAGTTCTGTGCTTAAAATTTATTTCAAAGATAGAAAGTTTGGTCTTTGGCTTAAAAAGTTTTACAGAAAGATATTTGGTTGAGAGATATCTATATATTCATACCTGGGTCCACAATTTCTGCTCCTGATACATAATAACATGAGATAAAAGTTGAAAATGAAGACCCCAAAATACACATACACATATTCAAATATTTGTGGTTGTGTATGTGTATGTGTGAGATATATATATATATATATATATATGTATATATATATATATATATATATGGAGGCAAACAAAAAAAATGCAAATTGAAAGTGGAATTGAACTCAAAAGTCTACTGCACTCAGAAGCCTAATGAACTCAGATGCCTGGCTACCAGAAAATGTATGAGTTAAAGGGGTTCTGAGGCAATAAAACGGGGAGTAAAACCAGAATTTACCATTTCAAGTCAGGAGCTCAAATAATAACTCATAAAATGAGGTGAGAGTTATTAAGATGGAATTTTAGTTCCTCACCCAGGAAGGTAGAAGGACAGTGGGACACAGATATAACATCTTGACCAAGAATGAATAAAACTGTATACCTCCTCCTTTAAAATATTTGATTGGCGCTTAATATCTCTGCAGACCAAGTAATATGAAAGGGTCAGTAAAAAACTTAATTTTGGACCAGGAACACTGTGAGTTACCTGGAGTCAATCATAAACTAGTCAGTAGAAAGGGAGATGAGAGGGTGAGGTATCTGGAGGTTGAGGAAGAAAATAATAAATGTAACCAAAATAAGTCTGAAAACATACATCTCAAATGTGTGGATGCACCTTAAAAAAGACTAAAACATACCAAATATTTTATCTCTAGATCTTTACCAATTAATGTACAATCCTTGGACCAGAAGCCTTAGCATCACCTGGGAGCTTACTAGAAACAGAATCTCAGGCATCAACCCAGACTTACTAAATTAAAATTTACATTTTAATATAAACACCAGGAAACTCATATGTACAATAATGTTGGAAAAGTGCTGCTGGAGAAGAAAATATATTTAACAACTGTCTGACAAATACTTTAAATATGATTAAATCACTCTGAAAGCTGAAGGAAGCAAGTTTCATTTTAAAAAGAGCAAATAGAGGGCTGGGGATGTGGCTCAAGAGGTAGCGCGCTCGCATGGCATGTGTGCGGCCCGGGTTCGATCCTCAGCACCACATACAAACAAAGATGTTGTGTCCGCCGAAAACTAATAAAATAAAATAAAATATTTTGTTTTAAAAAAAGAGCAAATAGAAGCTATGGGTGTAGCCTTGGTGGCAGAGAGGGAACTTAGTATGTATGAGGCCCTGAGTTCAATCCTCAACATAAAAATAAATAAATAAATCAACAAATGAAGAAACAAAAAGAGGCAAACTATATAGAGTCTGTTGGATATTAAAAAGAAGTCTTGAATGCAGAAACTTTGGGGAAATGGGAGGGAGGGTGAGGAGGGTGCATGGGAGCAGGAAAGATGGTGGAATGAGATGGACATTATTACTCTAGGTACATAGACTGCACATAGGGTATGATGCTATATCATGTATAACCACAGAAATAAAAAGTTGTGCTGCAATGTGTACAATGAATCAAAATGCATTTTGCTGTAATTTATACCTAATTGAATTGATAACTAATTTAAAACAAAAAAGTCTTGAGAGAGAGAGAGAGATTCAAATAAAAGCAACAGACTGAGACAATCTAACTTACTTCCAATTAGAGTTCTGAGGCTGAAAGTAATAGTCAAGTATAATTTAAGTATGTTTAAGTTGTGTTTGTAGATTAATTTTCAGAGTTAAAAACAAATGTAATATATCTTGAGTACCAAAAAGGACCAATATAATTAAGCCACATTCAGAAACATTGTAGTTAATCTTCAGAATATTACTGACAAAGAGAAAATCTTAAAAACCAAAAAGAAAAGTTGTGTGTGCCACATATGTGCCATCAGTAACAGATGACAGAAAACAAAGGATCAACAGCTCCCATGTGGTGAGATGACATCACTGACACCAAATGAAGAGAATTTCATTACTCTTCTCAATCCTTTTCTTTTTCTATAATCATACCATAGGCCACATAACTTTGCAATTTGTCCCAGTGAACAAGTAAAGTGTTTTTCACTGGTTTCTACATGCAGCAATATGACTGGTTGTGGCCAATACATTATGTTGGAAGTATTAGTATGCCAGATGTAAGCCTGGGTTTTAAGCCACCTTCCTTACTCTTATGTATTTCTGCCAACTTCATGATAAATCATGAAGATCTAGGATC
This sequence comes from Marmota marmota marmota, assembly GCF_001458135.2. NCBI lineage: Eukaryota > Metazoa > Chordata > Mammalia > Rodentia > Sciuridae > Marmota > Marmota marmota. The sequence continues at coordinate 51,370,707 of NW_026000037.1, forward strand.
TCTTGCTGGTTACACAAGGAAGATGAGAGACATGGCATGCATGAAGCACACCTTCCACAGCTAATCTATCATATTCTCTGATGCATGAGCTAAATGATGGCTTATTATAGTCTTCCAATGAAATTGTGTGTCTGCTACATTGCAACAACAAACCAATTTACACCCACATATAATGCAAGAATAATCACAAAGATATTTCACACAGCAAAGAGCTTATCACAAATAGTTTCTCACCAAAGGTCTAGTAAAGTAGGATGTAGAAAAAAAGGGACACCACAAACAAAGATAAAACATGAGACAAAACAAACAGTGAGCACAAGTATTCATAAAATACCAATAACTTTAAATGAGTATTTTTAAAGGTAAAATTAAATTCTGAATGATGAGAACAAGATTGACCTTTTTTGTGTTCAGTTGGTAAACTATGTTGAAATCTATGTTGTATTAAGAAGCAGGATGGAAATACTGAATAATTTTGAATTTCATGAGAAAAGTTAAAGTTACCATGTGTTATGGTTCAGATATGGTTGTTCCCCCAAAATTCAAATGTTAAAGGCTTGATCCCCAGGGCACCTATGTTCAGAGGTAGGGCTTTTGTTCAGAGGTACGGCTTTTTGTGAAGGCTCTGACTTCATCAGTGGACTAATCCATTGAGTAGACAGTGTGAGATGTCAAAACTGTAGGTGTGTAGGGTGGGGGCATTTGTTGAAGGAAGTAAGTCACTAGGGGTATATCCTTAAGGGCATTTCTTGTCATGGGCCTCCTTCTCTCTTCCTCTCTTGCTGCCATGAGCTGAACAACTTTCCTTTACCATGTGTTTCCACTGTTATTTTACCTCACCTCAGACACAAAGCAATGTGGCCAGCTGACTATCAACTGAAATCTCTGAAACTATGAGACAAAATTCGTGTCAGGTGCATTGATCACATCAATGAAGAGCCAACTAGCACAACATGAATATTAAAATATAAAAAATAACAAATTTGCCTGTAGTGCTTCCAAAGAAAACTGAAAAAAATATATGGAAAGAACCATGAAAATCTACTTCAATAAAAGATGTAAAAGAAAAAAATACATAATCATATCAAAGGAATAATTTTTAAAAAGCCACCATATTATATAATAGAAGTAAGCCTCAATTCTTGTAAAAACTTTAAAAATCTTCTACTAAAAATTTAGATAATTGGCCTGCCAATTAACATGCATAAATCTCACTAGTTAACAGGGAAATAGTACATGGAGATAATGGAAACAAAATAATTATTAAAAAACTCAACACAGGCAAAAATGTTTAAATCAAACAGTATAATTATTGATGAGGATTTGGGGATATTGAGATTGCTTATACATGGCTTGTGAGAGTGCTGAGTCACCAATTCTAAGACCAGTTGGAATATCTAGTAACACTGCTGATCAAGCAATTCCAGTTCTTGGACCACACAGAAGAGAAACTGAAGTACATATGCACAGGAATTAGCTAATGAATGCTTGTTGCAGCATGATTAATAAAAGAAAATTTGTGAATAAATATGCGTAAATAGGAAAATAGGTAAGCTTTTTTTCTTTCATTCATATAATAAATTTTATATGGCAGTTGAAATGAATGATCAGAGAACATCTGTACCGTTTTGATTGAAGTTTAAAACAAAATGTGTGGGGCTGCGGTTGTGGCTCAGCGGTAGAGCGCTCGCCTTGCACTTATAAGGCGCTGGGTTCGATCCTCAGCACCACATAAAAATAAATAAATAAAATATGGGGCTGGGGATATAGCTCAGTTGGTAGAGTACTTGCTTCACATGCATGAGGCCCTGGGTTCAATCCCCAGTACCAAAAAAAAAAAAAAATAAATAAATAAATAAATAAATAAATAAAATAAAACAAAATGTGGATAAAAAATCTAATTTTATAATAATATACATGTATAATGAATACAACTATATAATATTTTAAAACTGCTTGTTCTTTGTTAATATATAAAAACATACATTCAGGACAATCATTTTATCTGATAAAGAAGGAAATGAATTTGAGGAGGTGATCATAGGAGCTTCACTTGTACCTGTAAAATTTTATTTTAATAATATTTCCTTTTTCAATAAATTTGACTAATTCCCAATTTTTGAATGGAGCAGTAAAAGGTAAGAAAAGTCATAAATATAAAAATGGCTATTTTTGTATTACCTTATTCTTTTTGAAAAATATAATATTGACTTTAAGTATGAAACATCTAATAATGTCTCCTATTTATAAAAATATTTATATTGGGGGAATTTAGTGCGTAAAAGAGCATGTCAGGCATGTCATACAACAGTGAACAAGAATGACACAATTCTCATTCCACAAAGCAATATCTAGAAATATTTTAATAAAATATAGTTTTCAGAATAGTTGTCCTGAACATTTTGAGGATCAGCAGTCCTTTACAAAGTTATTCACTCATTCAGCAACTATTATATTCTGTCATGTACTGGACACTGTTTTTAGTTTTCAGGATGTAGACGTAAACATCATCATTAATGATAATCATTTTAGTAATGTTAATGGGAATAATACCTAACATTTAATAAGTACTCATTACTTTAAAAACATAGTACAAGTCATTCACCCATGTATACTTAATTCTGACCAAAACCCAGAGAAGAAAATAATATCACTGTTTCCAATTCATAGATGTTTCATTTCATTTTTATTTCTGAAAGCCAGCTTTGTGTATCTAGAACCATTTGAAACAGCCACTCTCCTCAAATTTAGGAAGAAAAACATCCTCAACCACTTCATATGCTCTAACAGTCCATGTGCTGGAGTTTAGTTTGTGTGTGTATGTGCCCTACCCCAGCAGATCAACTTTTTCTGAGCCACAAGACCAAGGAGCTCAGAAAATATTCATATTTATGCATTTTTTTTCTGTATGTACACCACAGGCCTGTGGAGATATCCTGGTACTTTAGTTGATTTCAAGTACATCTTGGAGCTAAAAGTGGCACAAGGTATACTACTATCTTCAGAAAGTGAAGAATCAGCAGCTAGAGTAAGTTTTATTTCAAAATATGACTATAGAATTCTCTTGGAGAGAGAACCCGATCTTTCTTTTCAATATTACAACATGATAGAATGGATCAATATTTGTCTCAATTTTGGTTGAGGCCCAACAATAAATAGGTAGCATCAATGCCTAAATTCAAAATGAGATGTTCAAGCCCTAATTAAGGCCTCCAAGGGAGGTTGTTCTGAGTAAGAATGAGTTCTGTTCACTGAACCCCACTTCTAGTCTTTAAACAATGTTAGATAAGTAGGAAGAATGAGGTTGGGAATTAGAGGGAATGTTCTTGAAATATAGTGATGTGCAGTCATTCCATCACCACATTATTATAGAAGAGGGAATGGCTTCTCCGTCCCCATAACCTAAGGGACAAGGGTTTCAAAATGCCCCTTCAATGAGCTTGGCTAGGGTCTCAGGACATTCCCTGAAAAGCCTTCCTGAAGGGAAGAGAACTAGCTGGCTGGTGTCTCTGATGCATGGTACAGCGGGAAATGGCAGCTCTGCTGGGAATGCCTGAAGATCATGGATGAGCCAGGGCTTCCCATCAGTGCATGTAAGCATCAAAGCAGAGAGACAGCTTGTCCTCAAGTTAAATGGGCTCTTCCTAAGTGCAGCACTTGGTGGGAGGGAAACAGAAAAAGATCATGTGGAGTGGTACACAGGAAAATGGGGGATTTGCAGAGTAATAGTAAGCTGGGCAAATCCTTTGCCTGAATTACAGAAATTAAATAGATCAGAAGTCTCCAGAACTGAATGATCCTCCAAAGAACTTGTGAATATCACATGAAAGAAGAAATTGTTCAAATTTAAAGCATCTGCTGTGCTAGAGGAAACTAATGCCGAATTACGTGGTGTCCAATCATGGCCAGTCTCTGCTGCCCTCATCCACTTTCAACACTGGAGGAGGTAGAGCTGTTCACCATGAAGGAAGGGGACAGGACTGAGATGCTGGGTCAAACAGGGCTTAGCTCCCAGCTTTCTGCCCTCAGTAGACACTCAAATGGGCTTGGAAACATTTACTGTAAGATGAGCTAAAAGTACGGAATGTTTTGATTTTTGAATTGTCTGTTTTGTGATTTAAAAATGGTTATTGGGCTCATTTGGTAAAGTGCTCGCCGCCCATGTACAAGGCCCTGGGTTCAATCCCCAGCACCACTAAAAAAAAAAAAAAAAGTTTATTATGTGAAAGTGATTATAAAATTCCACGGGATTTCTGTTAGAATTCACTCAGGAACAGAAAACGAGCCCATAGAGAGAGTTTGAGTGAGCAGTGGGGCAGTGGGGTAGGAGATGGCAATGGGAGAAGAGAAAAAATATTATTTCTTTATGTCTCTTTGAGTTTTGCTTGTTCAGTCAACTGGCTGCATGATATGTTTGACAGGTTGTTTAAAGAAGGGTAAGCAAGGCTCTGTAGATGTCTGGGGCTGTCTGAAGAGCAACTAGCAAGAAAGTCTAAGGAATTTTTAAGAATAAGGGTGTCTAGGATTTATTTTCCAGTTTTGGGGGATATTTTACTGTGATAGAACCCCGGACTAATATGCCCAGATACTGAGTAAAACCCTGGTCCTTCTGCATTCTCATTTTCCTAACTGATGAGGGAAGCTACCATAGTACGTACGTTTGGATAATAAAGGAAGAGCCATAAGAGACCAACTGAGGAAATTAATATCCAAGTGGAAGCAAGGTACCAAAACAAGATGTAACTAGAAAAACTGAAGACTCAGGAAATCCTTGATTTTTACAATTATTTTATTAATAGGGAGTAGCTACGAGATTTCCAGCAGCATAGGATGAGAGCATAAGTATTATCTTTCAAAGATAAAGATTGAACAAAAAACTGAAAAACTTAAGCACATCCAAGTGATTTCCACCTCTATTAGGTTATATAGAAAGTATCAGAGCAACTATTTAAATTAATAGAACACATGTTAATAAATACCCTTATAGCTGGGCATGATGGCACACACCTATAATCCTAGAAGCTCATGAGACTGAAATAGGAAGATCATGAGTTCAAAGCCAGACTCAGCAATTTAGCAAGGGCCTCAGCAACTTTGCAAGACTCTGTATCAAAATAAAACATTAAAAAAGGCGGGGCTGGGAATGTGGCAGAGTGGTTAACTGTCCCTGGGTTCAATCCCCAATATCAAAATAAAATAAAATGATAAAAGTAAACCCCTTTATGCTTTATAAAGTTGTTGGTTAATATTTGTTGATTAATTAATGGCTGACAATATATGCACAACTGATAGTTTTTGCAATTTAATATGTATTCTGTCAGTCAGAGTGAAATTATCAAGTAATAAGGTGTTTATTTCCTCTTTTGCCTTCAATAGCATTTTGTCTGCTGCTATGTAATCTTCATGAGACTCAGAGATGCTAAGTGAAGCTAGTTTTCAAGTGTCACTCTTGGCAAGTGAGATATTCCTTTTATAAAAATATCTGCTGAGCTTTGACACCTAGACTGAAGTGTGTATCCACATATCTGCTATAAAGTGAATATGTCTTTGTTCATTCTGACTCACAGATCCTTCAGTCAACAAAAGTGCTTTACAGATGAGCAATTCAAGACTGTGAAATCAAAGGTGGCATGTAAAACTGTCTCTCTCCAAGGACTACTGATCATCTTTCCTTGAGAAACTAGTAAGCAGATGTGGCTATTTAGTTTCAGATCTCTCCAGAATGCGTATATATTGTCATTGTCATTCTCTGAAAAGACAGTGCTTGCTGGAGACTGGAGATGGTACCACATTTGTCTAGAATATGCTCATTAGTCCATTGATTCTTAGAAAAATATCTATTTTATCCATTTAGTATAAGCTTCTCTAAAGTAAGAGAAAGCTTATTTTTCAAGGAATTTGTGAGACTATATAGTAAGCAGACTTTGCCCACTATGTTATTGATGCACATGTTTGTTAGTATATTTTTTAAAATCATAAATGCGCCATTAAGTTTCATACTGTACCAACTTCTACTTTCAATCATAAAGTAATTTTTCAAAGGATTCTACAAAACATTATAGTACCTCATTATTTATTGCTATGGCCAAGTAGTCACATGATGGCATCTAAGAATATTTTTAATGATTTCCCCATCCTTGATTAGAGCAAAATATTCATGAACAGCCATGCCTTTAATTGTCTCTATGACATTTATCTGGCAAGTCCCCAATCTTAAATGATTTCAGAAGGTTGGTAAAATGCTGAAACAGTGATGACTCTAACTGGAAGGCAATGTCCAGAAATATTTTGAAAATACAAAGAAGTCTTCCAAAGGACCATGAACTCAGTGTGGGGGCTGGAATATCTAATCCCCAAGCAGCACAGGCCATCAAAGATACAACTTGCGCTTTCAGAGGAAGAAGTTAGACCTATAACTGAACACTCCATTTCTCACATTGCATGTCGCGAACTATCTCTCTTCAATTTAGAGGAGCCCTAGCCTAATTCAACAGGGCAAAGGTCCTAATTTCTAATTTGCTAAGCAATTTATCACATATTACCTACTCCAAGTCAGATCAAATGCTACCACCAAATCATGGCAATGAGTCCAGAAATGGTAAATTTTTTGATTAATTCACTGAGAGGCTTTGTTGCTAAATATTGAAAATATATTTTTAATGTGCAACATTAGATGTGTGTTCTTTTATGTAACTGTGTTGATAATATTTGTGCAAAATTATGTAAAAAACAACAGGGTGAAACTTAAAAAATCTTTCCTGAAACAAAATTAAAACTTACTGATAATTCAGCTTCAGATAAGTCACCTCTTGGGTTATACAGAGAGGTATTTTAGAGTACTCAGGAATTTCGCATGAATCTTTTCATATAGAAGATGTTCTGAACTAATAGACTAAGAAAGAAAGAAAGGAAATTTCCTTTCTGTCTGAACTACACAAGGGGACAAAAGACAGACAGGAAAGAAAGGAATTTTTGTATCTAGTTGTTTACTCACAAAAATCACTGGAACTTGAACGTCACCACCACTGGATTCCAACAGTTTGAATTCATATTCCTGCACTTACTAATTACTTAATTGTAATAAACCTCAACTTCTTCATCAATACAGGAAGATAAAATGGTGATAATATTTAAGTACCTCACAAAAAAACAGAGTGTTTTCATCAGCTTTTTTTGCTTCTGTAACTAAAAGACTCAACTAGAACAACTGTAGAGGAGGAAAAGTTTATTTGCGGGTTCACGGTTTCAGAAATCACAGTCTAGAGACAGTTGACCAAATTTCAACATTCAGGATGAGGCAGAACATCATGTCAGAAGAGTGTGGCAGAGGGAAGCAGTTCACAGGATGATCAGCAAGCAGGGGGAGAGACTCACCAGATACAAACATATACCCCAGAGCCATGTCCCCAATGCCCCACCTCCTCCAGCCACACCCCACTTCCCAGTTATCACTCAGTTAATCCCATCAGGAGTTTAACTCACTGATTAGCATAAGGCTTTCATAACCCAATCATTTTTCCTCTACGCCTTCTTGCATTGTCTCACAGGATACCTAACATCCAAACCATGACACAGAGATTGAATGATGTAGAATTATTTTTTAAACAATTTGTTTTTCACTAAGCCCCAGCAACAATATGGTTATATGATGATAATGTTTTGGAACTATATAGCATGGTAATTGTAATCATCAATTAGAGATAATGAAAACCATGAGAAGCTGGAAATTTGATATTGTAAAATGTGAGAAAGCAAAGACCATAAAGTATTAATGAGGACTCCTGACAGTAAGATATATATCTATATCTACAGTTATTTGGAAAGTCCTTTAATAAGTACATATAGTCAAAGAGCAAGCATTTTAAAAAATAGTTATCCCCTTTCTTGGTTAATTTTCTCTCACATAGATAGCTACTACATAATTTAAGAATAAAGTAAAATATGAAACTAATCAAATATTGAAAGTGTAAATAATACCCATACCTATCTGTAGAAGCCACATAATATGGTGATTTAGATGATCAATAAAATAGATCTGGGTTTAAATTCTTACTTTTCCTGTTATTACATTACAAAAATTACTTCTAAATCCACTTTCTCAATTAGAAAATGAGAAAACAAATTTCCATTTTGTTGAATCATTATAAAGATTGGATGAAAAAAATATATGAAAACTCTTAACATAGTATCTAATCATAGTAGAAGTTCAATAAATGTTAGTAGTAGCTATTATTATCATCCTTGTTATTAATATTATTTTCAGTAAAAACATTAGGCAAAATCAATTTACCATTATCAGGTATAAATTTCTAAAAATTAAAACTATTTTCACAAATTCAGCTTATTTTAGTGACAGAAAACATTTAGAATATCCCTGTTTTAGTCAGCTTTATCCCTGCTGTGACTAAAAGACAGGACCAGAACAACTGTGGAGGAGGAAAGTTTATTTGAGAACTCATGTTTTCAGAGCTCTTATTCCATAGACAGCTGGCTCCATTCCTCAGGTGAGGTTGAACAACATGGCGGAAACGTGTTGCAGAAGGAAGCAGCTCACATGATGATCAGGAGGGAGAGAGGAGTCTACTTGCCAGATAGACATATATACCCTAAAGCTACACCCACAATGAACCCCTACCTCCAGCCACACCCCACTCAATTAATACCATCAGGATTAATTCACTAATTTGATTAAGGCTATAACCCAATCATTGCTCCTCCAAACCTTCTTGCATTGTCTCACATGTGAGATTTTATGGGACAACATATGTAAACCATAACAATCCATTAATTAAAGTTTGTTAAACATATACTGTGCTCCTCCCACATAATGGTAAATGGAGTTCCCTTGTTCTTTCCTCTCATCTTGTTTTCAATATGATGAGAAGATTAAAAATATCCCAAAAGGATGATTAATGCCACTTATGGAAAAGTAGAGGGAAAATATGAATACCCAGCCCAGTCTTGCAAGGAAAAGCTGAGTTTTGGTACTGCACTAAGAGTTATCCAAAGGAAGAAAAAGGTAAGATTTTTGCAGAAACAATACTGAGAAGGTGCTAAAGCCATCATAAATTGTGACTACATTCAAGTAACCGAAAAAAGACCAATGATTTCAGATTTATAAAGGTTGGAAAAATGAGAGAAAATAAAAGAGACTGGAGAGACCATTTTAAACCTGATCTTCCTAAGCTTTGTAAATATTAGGTAAGTAGAATATGGAACTGTACCTTCAGAGTAATGCACAAAAACAGATAAGGTTTAACTTTCATTTCTTTTTCCCTTTTCTTTTTTGTGTTTGTTCATAAAACTTATCCAGAGGCACATTTTATAAATCTAGAGATGCTTTCACAAAGCCCAAAGTTTGGTATCTCCAGCTGTATGATGGGGGCAGTAACACAAATGGAACTTGCTACTTTCAAATCTGCACAATTCACTGTTTTCCTTAAATTTGTTCTTTTAATATCTAGGTATGCCAGTGGCTTTTATAATAGGTTAATGGTAGCTTCTGTCTCCTCAGATGGAATATATCAGAAATAAGATGTTTTCTTTGTGAGCTGGGCTGAACAGCAATAGACTGTTCAATCGAAAGCCACTCAGAATGGTGACATCAAGTTTGAGTACAAACAAATACTGACCTCTGCCTTGGTTCTAAAATGCTGTTTCCTTTCTCCACAGGCAATAGGGCAATATTTTTATTTCCTCTGTAACCCATCATAGATTTCAGTGAGGGAAAGTACTTCTGTAGCACATTCTGCAGGCAAGGAATTGAAGAAAATGGGAGGTCCTGTCCATTAGCTCATTTTAAGTTCAGGATAACAGAAAACTGTGGCCTTAAGAAGAAATAGAGAAATTGGACCAAAGTCTTTCTGAATTTTAACTTTGAAAACGTCCTATATTCTGCTGATTCAGTTGAATAAAGCTTTTTGCCCTTTGCCTTTCACTCTATTTGTTTCTTAACATTTTTACTGTCACTAAATTCTACACACATGAACCACATTCAGTTTGAAATGATACTGATTTTTACAGGGGGAAAAAACCATTTGTAGTATGAAATACAAATCATTAACATCTTGAATAATTTTTTAAAAGGTGGGATTGGAATTTTTCTTTCTGAAATTTTGTAGATTTATCCACTTTAGAGCATATGTTAGCACATGATTTTGTAAGGAACATACCTCAAATGTTATAAAATTTGCCACCTGTGATATACACTTTTATCAACTTATATTATCATTATCTTTATGTACTACTTTTTTTTAATTCCTTAAGTTTGCTGTTATGCTTATTAGTGCTTTCAAGGCTGTAGGTTCTATTGCAGTAATCATAGACTTGAATTGTATCAAAGACTTTGTCAACTCAATAAGAGTTATTTTCCATTGAAAATAATGGGAGTTCCCTAAGATACCATATGATGCTCTATTTAGATTTAATGTCAATAACTAAACTGGTTGAATGTGATCTTTGCTGTTGGAGCTCCCTAAACAAAGATCTGCTCCCCAATATGTTAAATATGAATTCACTGTTTCTGTGATGCTTAAGCAAAGAGGGTTAAATGCCAAAGAGCAAAAGAGAGTAAGAAAACAAGGGATATCGTTTGTCTCCCGGGAACCTCTGCTTTGAATACAACAGCAAACTCACAAATATATGCAGTGTCATACCAAATGAGCACACATGAACCTGAAAACCAAAGGTGTACTCGGGCCATGATGAATCATTCACTATTTTTACAAAATCATAGATTCCACTTAAAAGAAAAAAAAAAAAAACACCAAAGCAATTTAAAAATTTTCTTTTCAATTGTGTATGCTGCTTTTCCAATATAATTGGAAAGTATGGTATATATGAAACACTTATCTTCATGGAAAATACTGAATGGCAGTTGTGGATAGCAATTGTGTGTCCTCTCTCCTGTTTGTGTTATAGTCTCCCTTTTCTCCTTGGGTTAAGTGTGAGTAAGGGAACATATGGTCATTTAAATTTTTTTTCTTACTTTGTTTTGTATGAGTTCAAGTCAGTACATCTTAAAAGAACTTAAAATCATCAACACTAGTAAAATATGCCCAGGCCTGATAAATTCAAAGAGCAAAAACCACTTGATGTTTTCAGTATTTCCTAAGAAACAAGGGGGAAATGTTTAAAAAAAAAAAAAAAAAGTGGAAGTAATTTCTAAAAATGTAACTTCGGTTTTATGCTATTTTAATTCAATCCACTGCTATAATTAAATGATCTGAATTAAATTTTTGATGATAAAACACTGTGATTTTTATCATCACATGACTGAATTTGTTAATCAAATCTGTCTGAATTATGGTTTCTTCTTTAGCATCTTTTTTTCTTAGTTGAACTGAAATTTATGGTTGTAAACCCATGGATTTCTAAACCCAAGTGTATCATCACTTGTTGCATTCATTAAGTTCAATTAAAAAAACTGAATTTTTTTGAGAGAGTAAATTAAAAGAGAAAAATTCACAAGGGAATGAAAGCATTACCTTTAAAACTAGTGCAAAAAAGAAAATTTACTAAAGACCATGGGAGCTTGAAGAAACTAAGGACCACTGTCATAAATTTAAATAAATGAAAAGAAAATTTAAAATACAATATGTTCCCTCACTCACACTTAAAGCAGGGAAAAGAAGGGAATATGACATAGGAGAGAGGACACAATGTTGCTATCAACAACTACCATTCAGTAATTTCCAAGAAGATAGAGTTCAAATAATTTACACTTCTAAATTATATTCTGATGCAGCATATACAACAACAAGTGAAAAGGAAAAATTTAAATTGCTTAGCTTTTATTTTCTTCTTTTCCTTTGAAGTGGAATCCATGTTTTGTTAGAAAGTGAATCATGCATCACGGTCTAAGCACACTTTCCATCTTCAGGTTTTTGTGTGTTCATTTGGTGTGACAATGCATATATTTGTTAGTCTTATGTCATATTCACACTGCTAGAAATAAACTGAAATCATTTGCACTTTAAAAAGCTCCAAGAAAACTGAAGCGAAGAGAGAGAATTGGGAAAAAGGAACAAAAGAGATAGAACTTTCTTTGTAGTTGTTTTTACTCAAAATGCCCTAAATTACTGGTCATGAAATATGCTGTAATAAGCTTTCACTTAAATTTAAGAATAGCTGCTATTTCCAATTCATATCTTCTGGATATAGAGAAACTTTAGGACTTATCTAATTCATCATATTCTGGAACATAAAGTTGGTCCTTGAGAAAAAGCTGCCCAATGTCAAAACAAACTGGAAACCATAGCCAGGCCTAAACATTCTTAGAGAGTGGTGAGTGCCCAGAATACACTTAAGAGCCTAGTTATGAGCCTTCTTCACACTTTAAGAAGCTATGCTGGGGCTATGGTTGTAGCTTGTCTAGCATGTGTGAGGCACTGGGTTTGATCCTCAGCACCATGTAAAAATAAAATAAAGGTATTATGTCCACCCACAACTAAAAACTAAATGTTAAAAAAAAAACTCTCAAAAATGAAGCTATGCTGGGCTGGGACTGCAGCTCAGTGGTAAACACTTGTCTAGCATGATTAAGGCAGGGCCCTGAGTTCAATCAGAAGGAGCTATGCTGCTGGTGACTTTCTAAATGTAAAACATTTGTTTTCTTTTTTTATTAAGTTGACCCCTGTATTTATAAAATTATTCTGACAGAATATTTCTAATTGTTTTGCCCAAAAGTCATTTATAGGGCCATCTGCTCCACCCCCTGAATGTGGAGCATCCAGGCCATCCACGTATCAGTGATGTTCTGTTCATAATGCTGGGGATTGAATACAGGGCTTTATCACTGAGCTACATCTCCAGTTTATTAGGATTTTGAATTAAGCAGACAAGGTAAAGGAAAAGTTTAGGAATTCACAATGAAATATTTAAAAATTAAACCAAGGGAATATCTTGGCATAAAATTCTACTGCTCATTCACATTTTCAAACCAAATTTACCATTTATTGAAAAGACAGATAATTTGCTTTCTCTTATCCAAAACCCTTGGCCCAGATGTGTTGCAGAATAAGACTTCTTTTTTTTTTTCAATGTGAGAAAGCAATACGGCAAATTGAATACATAGGAGAGAACTCTCACAGAGAATTACATAAACACTGTTAACCAAGCACGTACAACTTCAGCAATGTAATGTAGTTGAATGATCAGGTGAACTAGAATTGAGACTAAAGATGCCCACATGACTGTTAAGTTTAGGTTTTGCTTCTAAATAAGTTATGAAATCCTTTTGGTTTTTAGTATTAATTGGATATCCAATGGTAGGTAATGGACGGTAGACCCCTAATTGTTTTTCCTCTTAATATTTTGAAGTCAATGTTCTCATTGTAACCACAAATATTAATACACCATTACCAAAACAAAATAGGTGAAGAAATCTAAAAATTGTTAGCTCAATGCCTTAGCACATATTAAAATGAAGGTTATTTTCTTAGTAAAAGAAGATGGTTCCTGATAAGTCTTCAAGTGGTTTCAAGATTAAGAGACAGGTGTTCCAGTAGTTATTTTTCACTTCTGCTAAAAAAAAAAAAAAAAAAAAAAAGGACTAATGGAAGTGACATAAGCTTCAGAAGATGATAGAGGCAACAAAGCTGTAACTTTTGGAATTTTAAGACATTAAAGGAAAATGATCACAGAAGAAAATATTCCTTTTCATGCAAAGAGAAGAAACATCCAGAAAATCAACTGTATGGAATGGTTTTGTTTGGTTTCTGCTTAAGGGAATCAGCCCTTTTATGTTTGTAATAATAAGAATAGCAGTCTAAAGCCATGCATCTTGACTATAAAGTGCTCATCATTGTCACTTCATTAATATAAATGTTTTTGCTCATTTTCTTACCTCCCCCATGTTCACCACCTGGAATAGATCCACATGGTACCTTGAGTAGAAAAGGATGGGTGAGTAGTCCACTATTTTCACTTACAAATTTCTATATTTATTGACTTTAAATGTGGTTAAATTGTCTTATTTAAGAAAAATATATCGTTGACAATAACAGAGTAATTACACAGTCATTGCTTCAATCTGGCTATATAAATCATTGTGATTTAACCTACAGTAGTAATAAAAATAAATGATATTGTTTTTGGTTCATTACTGCTGATCTAATAAAATGTAATGAATTAAGAAATTTCCTAAGTGAAACAGTCTCATAAAAATAACAATTTACTAATGGTGCTGTAACACCCAATGTGAATGAGTAAAGAAAAAAATAAGCATTTCAATAAAAATCTATCTTTAAGAAAATGTCTTCTCCATATTTTTTCATTGTCTATTTTCTGGTCCAAATGCATATTTTGATTGCATTCATGGAGATCATTACCAGGAACTATAATCTCAAAATGATGGCTTGTTTATATGAAAATTTTAATAAAAATTCCTGGAACTCATGAGTTTCTGGGTAGCTTATGTGAATTTAAGGAGGTGGACATATTCCATCTTCTGGGAATGCTTATATGCCAAGAACTAATTATTGTTAATGAGCCAACAGTTCTTCACAAAGGAAGAATTACTTCTCCCTTTGTGGAGTACTGTGAAAAGGCCACCCCAAAATTCTTTTGAGTAGCTGATTTCTGACTTGCTTTGTTTCCTTGAGCTTCCTCTCCCATTCTGCACATGCACCCATAAACAGTCACAGCAAAAACACAAGATCTGGTCTTTCTCATTCCAGAGATGAAAAAATAATTTCAAATGTATGTCTTTATTATGAGTTTTCTTTATAGCAAAATTACCTGAATTTCATTCAATGTGATGTTTCTAATCATGTCATTGCCTATTTTATGAAAGATTGATTTTTTTTTCTTATTGTAAAAGCAATGAATGTTAGTTGCGGAAGGAGAGATGTACAAATGTCAATCAACATCCCACTACTATGAGAGAACTACTCAACATTTAGCCTATTTATTTACACTCTTTCATACCACACATGCTGATGTGCACACACACAAAAAAAATTGCCTTACTCAATTTTTGGTAACTGCTCTTCGCTTACCACTTTTAATCTCTATTCCACTAGATTGGCAGACAAATGTGACCTCAGTCCTTCCTCAAGCTGCTGTCTCACCAGGCTTTGTCATGGTTCCTGTGTCATACATAGCAATCGGACACCAATGATCCCTCTAGTTATTCAGTAATTGATTCACACAGGATATTGCTGAACAGTGAGAAGGACCAATTGATGGTGTGATCACTGACAAAGTCAGTAAGAGTGACATTCATGGAAAATGACATAAATGTACCCAAAACCTTTTATTTTAACTGAAAGCAAAGAAATGATGCATAAGCATTTGATAATATCTTGGCATGGGACCAAGGTTTTACTTATGACTGCTCATTCTTGAAAGGATTTTCATATCTTCTTTCCTTTGTACTCTACGATTTCAAGCAGTTCAAGCATTTCAAACATTGGTTTCTTAAAAGTGCTATGAAAGCCTAAAGATGCATGTCATCTAAGAATTCTTATTTTTATATTATCCCACACCTTTTAACACTGTTTCACCTGCTCATAACTCCATAGCAATTTATTTTTCAAAATTCACCTTTATTTAAACTTTCCATCTGTTTCGTTTTTGCAAAATAACATTTTTCCAGTAATTCTGTTTATATAACATTTAATTAAATTACTTAATTATGATAATAGGTTCAAGTGGCATGAATAGGTTCTTGCACCTTTAACTGAACTCACTCTTGGTAAGCAAATGGTTCAACTGGTCAGAGTAGAACTGAGCACACTCAGAGTGTGGGAATTTAGTGACTAACACAGAGGAAGTAGTTGTATTGAGTTACTTGACAAGCCGATTAAATAAGTTCAGCTAACACAATTCTTTTGTATATTTCTCATTAATTGAGTAGATTATTTCTGTAGAAATATGCTTTCTTCATCTAATATTGTATTATACACATATCCCATAGTTTGAAATAACCTTTAGAAATTTGATTTCTTATGAGATTTCTTTGAACAGCTGTCCCAAATACAATTTAATCATTCCATTACTGATTCAAATTTCAAATTTGTCATTAGCAATACCTTTCAGGTTATTGTTAGGATAATATTTACAGATGTAATTATTAAAGTAAATGTAATAGACATTTGTGCATAATCATAACACAGTTTCAAACTACTCTTAAGCAGGCATTTTTGCACACTTACTTTTAAGGGAGTAACATGCAGTTTGGGGATCCCAGTCAAGCATTATTATTTTATATATCTTTAATAATTTGATACATAAAATCTTATTTCTCTTTTAAATCTCATTTCTTTTGATTAAGAAGTGAAACATTGAAAATATTGTTATTGTTTTCCTTTTGTTGGTAAGAGATTACATAGAGGTTTTTTTTTTGTTTGTTTGTTTGTTTTACATCCTTCAACCTTTTTATTTTGAGAGAGGATGTTGCTAAGTTGCTAAGGCTGGCATCAAACTTGTAATTCTCCTGTCTCAACCAACTGAGTCACTAGGATTACAGGAACACATCACCATGCTTGAACTGTCTATTGTTTTCTTTTTTATTATTATTTTCAACTAATATTTTTCAGAAAGTTTTTATTTTTCTTTAATTTTGTTAACTTTCAAAAATGCATTATTTAATACAGTTAAACCTATCAGATGTTTTCTTGGTTTATTTTTTAAAAAATCTTTTTGAAATTCAGCATTTTGATCAAACAGACCCCATATTTTCTTTTACTTAAGTTGTTGATTATATTATGAGTTACCTTATTAAAAAATAAATTAAATATACTAAATATTATTTATTTATTCACTCTAATTCACCTCAATTTTATTTTACTTTGTTGAATTAGTTGTCTCCTGTTTGTAACTGTGACTATTTTTTAACCAATGAATTGTAATTCTAATATTAATTAGATAATGGTCATGGTTGCACATTTGTGAATGTAATTCATGCCATTCTATTGTACACTGAAAATGGTTCAAATGAAATAATTTTTGGATATGTATATGTGCAAGTATGTGTGTGTGGAAAGAGAGAGAAAGAGAGAGAGAGAAATATTAAAAATAACAGAAATTGGAAAATAATTGAGTGATATATAAAGTGAGGAGTTTATAGTTTTAAAAAAATACACTCAAAAGATATGGTAATAAATTCATAATTTTGCTTTTCTTTTTTGTACTGGGGATTGAACTCAGGGGCACTCGCCCATTGAGTCACATCCCCAGTCCTATTTTGTATTTTATTTAGAGATGGGGTCTCACTGAGTTCCTTAGTGCCTGGCTGTTGCTGAGGCTGGCTTTGAACTTGTGATCTTCCTATCTCAGCCTCAGGAGCTGCTAGGATTACAGGCGTGCACCAATGTGCCCAGCTGCTTTTGATCTTTTACTTACTTATTATTGGACTTGCCAGGATTTTGGCAAATTTTTTGTGTTAATTTTATTGAGAGGATTTGGCACACAATGAAAATCAGCATTTTTTTTTTTTTTTTAATGCACAAGTCTCTAGGTTGTGGCAAATATATGCCATATTCTAACCACTGCAACCAGGACATGAAACATAGATTTCCTCCTCCAAAAGTTCCTTCAGGTCCCTTTGTGTCTTTAATTATTTCATTCATTTTATCTAAGTTGTCAAATTTGTTGGTATGATTTTTTCCTAGCTCATCTTTGTCCATTCACTTTCTGGAGTTTATACCTCAATTCCTCCTTTTTTTATTTCTTACACTGATGTTTTGTGCTTTTGTCCTTTTTTTTTTTTTGTATTGTTCTGCTGTTAGAGATTTATCACACATTTTAATAATTGCTTTCCAAATGATCAGCTTTGATTTCATTGACTTTTTTGTTTGTTCCTGATTCTCTTTCATCTCTCTTATGTTCTTACCCTTACTTTTACTTTCATTGTTCTTCTTCATCTATTTGTAAAAGTGTAATTTTTGATTCTGGACTTATGACCTTTCTTCTCTTCTAATGAAGGTATCTAAGTCTATACATTTTCTTTCTTGTACTATTTTGGGGGCATCCCACACACTTTGCTATGCTGTATCTATCTTATCATTCAGTTTAAACATGGTCCAATTTCACATGGTATTTCTTATTTCATTCAAACATCAGAAATGTTATGCTTAACATACAAATATTTGTGGTGCTTTGGGTTATATTTTATTTTTTATTTAATTATTATTTGATTAGGAAAAAATGAATCATTTCAATCTGCTTAAAATTAAAAATCTTGTGTTATATCTTAGAATATGATACATTCAGATCACTTAACTCTTTTACTATTGTTCGGTTTAATGTTCTATAAAGTATCAATGGTCTAATTCATTGTTTTATTAACCAGGTATTTATGTCTTTGTTGATTTTACTTTCATGTTACTTGACTACTTAAAGATTGGTGTTAAAAATCTGAAGCTATAGTTGTAGCATTATCTATTCCTTTCATCTGTCAGTGTTTTTCATCTATTTTGACGCTATTCTTGTGTGCTTATACATTCGTGAATTGACATTTTTCCACTAAGTTGTATATTTCTTTATCTCTGGTACTATATTTTGTGTTGAAATCTGTTTTATTTGATAATAATATAGCACTCTAGAGACCTTATGTTTATTGTTTGAGATGTTTTGTGTAGTTTGAGTATCAGGACAGAATTAGTTTCATTAAAGAAATTGAGAAGTGTTCCCTATTTGTCCAATTTTTTAAAGAGTCTGTGAAGTGTTGATATTAATTCTTCTTTGAATGTCTTGTAGAATTCACCAGTAAAGCCATTTGGACCTGGGTTTTCTTTATGAGAAGTTTGAAAATGACTGTTTTGATCTCTTTACTTGATATTTACCTGTTCATATTTTCTCTTTCTTCATGAGCCATTCGAGTAATTTTTCTTTCAAAGAATATTTTCATTTTATCAAAACTTTATGACATGCTAAACAATTGCTCATCATATTTATTTCCTTTTAATATGTTTTATTCTATTTTTCCCCCCAGGAATTGAGTACAGGGGTACTTAACCACTGAGCAACATCACCAGCCCTTTTTAATTTTTTTTTTTTTTTTAATTTTGAGATATGGTCTACTTTGCTAAGACTGGCTTTGAACTTGTGATCCTCCTGCCTCAGCCTCCATAAGGCACTACAGGATTATGTGTGTGCACCACTGTGCCTAGCTAATCTATTTTATTTCTATAATGTAAGTAGTAATACTCTTTTTTTTTAATCCTGACTGTAATAGTTTGTTTCCTCTCATTCATTTTTTAAATCAGTCTAGCTAAATGCCAGCCGATTTTGTGATTTTTTTTTTTCCCAAAGAACTAACTTTATTTTTCATGGATTTTTCTTCATTGTTTTACATCCTATTTTCTCTATTTCATGAATTTCCACTCCTGTGAGTATCATTTTGTTTCTTCTTCTTTCCTTAGCTTTATTTTGCATTTTCTGTTTTAGTGTCTCCAAGCAAAGAGGTAATTTATTGATGAGAGGGTCTTCTTTCTATTTAATACAAGCATTATAGTTACATGTTTTTGTCTAAAAATTGCTTTAGCTGTATCCCCTAGAATGTGTCTTGCTGCGTTTGTTTCCATTTTCACTCATCTAAAGAATTTTCTAGTTTTACTTTTGAGCTATTCTTTGATCCATTAGTCATTTATTAGTGGGCTGGTTAATTTCTACCTGTTTGCAAATTTGCAAACATTTCTATTATTGATTTCTAACTTAACTTATTGTGATTGATAAAAACACTTTATATGACTTCCATGTGTTTAAATTTACTGAGTCTTATTCTGTGGCTTAGCATTAGTTTCATTCTGGAGTATATAAATGTGTATTCTTGAAAAATACACATTTGAAAAATGTATTCTTATGCTTTCAGGTGTTGTTGGAAATGTCAGATATAGTTGGTTTGTAGTATTCCATTTATCACTGAAAAATGTTACTCTTTGTCTAAAGAAAAACATTTAAAAATCCACCTCACATCAACTTTTGTTGTTTTGAAGTGATTTACACAGTATAATTTTACAACCTATTTTCAAATTATTGTTTTTTTATAAACATAATATACCTAAGTTTTATTCAGTTTCTGAATATCTTCCTTTTGAATAGACCATTCAATTCATTCATCCTTAATGTTATTTCTGATTTGGTTAATTTTAAAGTTTTACTTTCAGTTTTACTGTGTGCTCCATTATCCCCCCATCTCCCCTTCCTATTTATTGCTTTGCTTTGTATTAAGTGGATAAGTTTGTAGTACAATATTGAAAATCCTGTAATGACATTTTAAAAATATTTTGAATCATTTTCTTAATAGATGCTCTAGATTTACAATATACATCCTAAATTATCCTAATCTACTTCAGTTTATATTGATTTTTTTCCAGGGAAATATAGAAATTTTACTGCATTATAGCTCCATTCTCTCCTAATGCTTTGTGTTCATATTGTTATATATGTTTGTATGTCACAAACCCAACAGTATACTGGTGTAGTTATTTTTTTTTTACATAATTGCCTAGTAAAAGGTGAGAATAATAAGGGTTAGCATATATTTAGTGTTTCTTATATTGAACTTTTATTTCATCTCTGTTGATTCTCTTCTACTTCTGGTTTAAGGTTACCATGTGTTTTCTTTCTTTCTTTTTTTTTTTTAAACAGCAATACCAATTTGCCTCCACCTACCTTCTTTGTTATGTTATTGTCAAGTATATTAGATTATGTCAAGTAATTTCATTATATATAATGTTTTAAGCAATTGTTTTCTAAATTAGTCAAGTAAAGAAAAGATTTTTAAAATGTAATTATACCATCATTGTGTATTACTTACATAATTGCCTTCATGTTTCCCTCTCTTCCTCCCTCTCTATCCCCCCGCCCCCCTCATTCTGTGGCTCTCTCAGGTACCACTTGCTTTATGTTTGAATAATTCTTTAGAACTTGTTGTAAAACAGGCCTCCTAATAACAGATTCACTGGTTTTATATGAGAATATCTTTTGTTTCACCTTCATTTTTTAAATCTAGTATTGCTGAAGATAAAATTCTTGGTCAACCAGAATTTGAGCATTTGACATGTCACCCTGGTCCTCTGACCTTTATTATTTCTGATATGAAGTCAGGTATCATTTTACCTTTGTTGTTTAAGATCTTTCTTTGAATTTAGCTTTCAATATTTTGAACATAAGTGTCTGGATTTGAATTTCTTTGTCCCATTTGGAGTTCTTTGAGTTTCTTTGTACAAAAATTAGTTTTCCATCAAATTTGGGAAGTTTTTAACCACTGTATCTTTGCAAGGTTTTTTTCTGTGCCTTTCTCTCCTCTCTGGTATGCACGTTACATATATGTTGCTATACTTAACGGAGTCCCACAATCCCCTGAAGCTCTTTTTAGTTTTCTTCATTTTTTTTCTCTGTATTCTTCTGACACATAATATCTTTTGATATGTTTTCAAGTTTTATAGTTCTTTCTCTTTCAAGTTCAAACCACTTGCTAAGAACCCTGATTGAAAATTTTATTTCAATTATTGCATTTTGTCATTGTTAAATTCCTACTTCATTCTCTTAAATAATTTCCACACCTTTATTGACATTTTCATTTGACAATATATTGTCATCGTGTTTTCCTTTAGTTCTTTTGATTTATTTTAGTTCTTTCAACATTTTAGTAAGAGTGTCTTTGACATTTTTTGTCTGCTAAGTCCATCATCTGATCCCTTCAAGGACAGTTTCAATTGTCTGTTTTATTCCCTCTGTGAGAGGGTCATGCTTTCCTGTTTCTTTGTATGCCTCATATATGTTTTTAAATTAACATATTTCAGATTGTATATTATAGTGACTGGATACTGATTTCCCCAGAGGCTGTCATTTGTTTGCTTGTTTATTTATTTTGTAAATTGAATGAATTCTGCAAAGTATATTGTCCCTGATATGTGCAGGCTTTGATGTCTCTAATTAGATTTTTCCACTTGTTTTTGTTATTGTTGTTTAGATTGACTAGTTACTTAGATTTTGTCATGGATTAGCATAAGCCACTTATTATTCAAAGGATTTACTTAAGTCCTCCAGTAACCTTAGACTTTTACCTTGTCTCATGAATGTATGGCTTATAAATTGGTCATTGTTCAAGGAGTCTACATTTTCCCCCTTTATATTAAACCAGAATCTAGAACATTGGAGAATTCCTCTCTTATTACTTACTTATGAAACAGATTGTCTTGTACTTTAGTGAAAAGGTGAGTGTGCTTTTATTTTTAAATCTGGCTTTCTGGGAGTTGCTTTGGGTGAGAGTGGCTTACTGTTCAGTTTTCAGTAGAGGTTGCTTTCAACCAATTATGCCAGTATGGATTCAGCCTGATGTTGATGATTCTGTGTGTGGCTAGAGGGACTTTTTCTTATGTGCACTATGTCTTACTCTGATTGGTCCAGAATGCATTTAATGTAGCACATACACACATCCTCCTCACCCACCAGAGTTTTTCACTATCACACAAGGCTTATTTTTGATGATTTCTATTAACTTCTGCTCTACTGCTTTGCTATCAGGATCCTTTTAATGTTTTCACCAATATCATCATTTTTAAAAAACAATATCCTTATACCGGAGTTCTCTACTTTGTTGCAAATAAAATGTTTGGGCAGAGTTGTGAACATTTTTGTCCTAATGGTCCATTTTCACTTTTCTCTCCTGCAGTACAACATCAGAGCCAAGACCTATGATATGGTTTTTCCATGAAAAGTACTGAGGACAAACCCTGGTTTTTCTCTGCTTGTTCTTCTGACTTGGAACTTTCACCCTATGGATGAGTTTGGTAGGACAATCAGGATCCCTGCATTGTGCCTGATGCACTTGAAATAACGTTTCTGCATGTAAGTAGAGAGTACATGGAGGAAAGAGGCCTGTTTTTCTCAGCTGCACCTGCCTGGGATATAGCTCTTTAACCTAGGGCTAGGAATACAGTGATGGGAAACCATCACTGCATACTGGGAGCTACTATGGAAGGAGCACTTTCTTGACCACATTACATGTGCCTGGGTCAGAACTTCCATAATGCAATGCTAAAAGTAAGTAATAAGAATCCATATCTCCTAATCCATAGTCTCTTAATATTCCTACTGAGATTTAGCAGATTTTCTTGAAAATGTATTTCTCTCTTTGCTGTATATACTTAAGGCAAATTCCAGAAGCTTGTGATGATTTTATTCATAATTTAATGAGTTAAATTATTATTTCTCAGGGAAGTGCTTCTACAGTATTCCTTTCTCCCTCTTTTTAGATTTATCTTATTTGGTTCATCTGGTTGTTTTATTTTCACTGAATTTCTCATTATTTTTCTAAGATTTTTAGACTTTAAAAATTTATTTTGCTTTTATTTATTGAGATTATTCATTGTAGTCATTTAAAAATCTATGTTAGTTTTGTACATTTTGTAGTCAATTGCTTCCCTCCCCGCATGTGAATGTGTTCCAGTTTTTTATTCTTCATATATCCAGTGTTTTTGGATTATCCCCTGGACATCATGAATGTTATGTAAATTCTGGATTCTTTTAGTATAATCAAAAGTGTCCATGGTTTTTATCAGATTAATTTTGAGGCTGAGCTTGAACTGCAAATCCTATCTTCTGTCCAGCAGATGCAGTCTCTGCTCAGATCTTTTGCATGTAACTAGGCTGTTTAGATTCTGTTTCTCACATGCATAGCTCAAGTGGTCAGAAGGAACTGTGTCTAGACAACATTTAGGTATCCTCTCTCTGACTCTTTCCCTGTGAGAAATTATGAGAAGCCCTCATAATTTCTTGCTTCTCTTCTCTTTTCTTTTTTTTATTTTATATTTTTTTTAGTCATAGATGGACAGCATGCTTTTATTTTATTGTGTATTTTTTTATGTGGTGCTGAGGATCGAACCTAGTGCCTCCCACATGCAAGGCAAGTGCTCTGTCACTGAGCTACAGCCCCAGCCCTCCTACTTCTCTTTTCTACTTCAGTCTTCACCTCTAATTCAAAGCAAATCTATATCTAAGACAGCATTTTCTGCCTTCACTTGTACCACTTTTCTACTTGAACTCCAGCCAGTATCGCTAAGATGACTGAAAGCGCCACCCATCACCACATTCTCTTCTCTATCACCATTTGATTTGTCCACAACAAACTGTTTTCCACTGAAGAAACAAAATACATTGAAAAATGAACATAGATTCCCTTATTTGCTACTTGATTTTTTTTTTTTTTTTTTTTTTTTTTTTGAGAGAGAGAGAGAGAGAGAGAAATTTTATTTTTTTATTTTTTAGTTTTTGATGGATACAACATCTTTATTTTATTTGTATGTGGTGCTGAGGATCGAACCCAGCGCCCCACGCATGCCAGGCGAGCACGCTACCGCTTGAGCCACATCCCCAGCCCCCAAAATATTATTGATTCACCTATTCCTTGGGCCAGCACATATATGGCAGCTCTAACAGACATCATTCATGTGCACTCCAGCAACACCTACCCTCAGACTTACACCAGGAGCCTTTCAGCCTCTGCCCTTGATTTTTGTGGTGCTTTGGGGATCCACTCAACATCCCTAAATACACATGCAGAACTGCAGGGATAATAGTGTCCTCCAGGGGAGACATTTGACCAGTGGGAACTGGGAAATGAGAGAGACATGATTAGAAGTTATTTCCCCCCAGCATTTCCTGGATAGAAGGTTGAATGGCATATTCCATATGGATTTGAGTATGTGACAAGAAGTTATCTTTAGTGGTCGTCAAGTTAAAAGTGCCATGTGTTCTCATACTGGCTCTTTCTCATTCTTTCAATAGTTTCCATGTTCCTCCTAGCTGCTCTCTGGGATCAAACTCTCCCCAAAAGCAGTGTATTTAAGCTCAGTCATAGATTCTGCTTTCTGTGGACCTCAACGCAGATCAGTTTGTTTTTCTGAAAACCTCTTAAGTTTCTAGCACATTAGGAATATTACTGAAGCCACTTTTCCTGACTAAAAATCCTGCATGTTCTGACTTCATGTCCACACGTACCTTATGTGTGATTTTTGGACATTTGTGTCTCAGTTTCATGTTATTTCTCAGAATTCCCTCAACTGTCCAATCCTGCAGTTTAAATCTTTTATTTCCTATTGGTCAGTCCACTTAATTTCTCTAGCACTTACTATGGTTAACCATTTTAAAGTTTTTTCTTGAGTTTGTCACTGTTATGTAAGCTCCTTAAGATTAGAGACTTCAACTTTATTGTTCATTACTGTATCCTCTTCACCGCTTATAGTGTCTGGCACACAGGAAGCACTCAGTAAATTTTTAGTCAAAGAGCAAATGAATGAAATCACCATCTGCAACTTAATGCCCCATATAGGTTAAACTTCCTCTTCACAATATTTTCCAATGCTACTATCCTTTCTTATGATATCCATCTCTCTTTTTATTTATTCCATTATGTTTTCATCTCATCCTTCCTTCCCCTTGTGGATTTGATCCTGTTTCATAAGGAGTTATATGAGTGATGCTTGGGTAGCAAGTCCTGCCAATGAAGAACTTCAACAGCCATGGCATAGAGTTTGTCTTTGATACTGAGGGCTAAAATAGATGTTATCTCTGATCTGAACTGAAGATATCAAATCATTCTACAAAATTTTCTTCTTTCTCTAGTTAAATTATTTTAAAATTTTCTCTTGGATCTGAATGGCACTGTGCCCTTCTAACTGCTCTTCTCCTTTTTTCACATTAATGATTGTGGGTTTTCTTTCATTCATTCTCAGATGAGGAGAGTTCTATCCAAATCCGGTGTTTATCATGAGATGCTGAGTTGTATATCTAACTTTTCCCCTGAGTCTAGCACATTCAAATGCTGTCCTATACCCAGCTGTAGATGTAGTCAGTACTTTGAAGTTCAAGACTTCTATCACCACCATTGTGTCTACAATATATTCAGTGAGTGGAGGTTATCCTGACCTGACACGAACTCATACAGACTTGTTGCCCAACACTGTGTACAGATGGAACACATATTAAATTACAATCCTTGGTACGTATTATATTTTCAAGCTTCATTCTAGCCCTTCATCCACTATCCTCCCCGCTTCCTAGCATTTACTGAGGATGCTATAGCTGCTAGGTATAGTCTACCAGAACTCTGCTTTAAAAAAACAAAAACAAAAACAAAAAAACCCCAGCAACTTTATAGTTGTTTTGGTTGGCATTGACCTTGTGTTTCTGAACCAGGAAATAGAGTATGAGGAGAGAGATGAAAGGTGTTTCTGACAACTTTCAAGAAAGCAGGATTGCTTCTTTTCTAAATTATAACAAGAAAGGGCTATCAATTGTTTGTTGCAGTACAGTTTCATCAGCTTTAATGGTACTGAAAGTTTCGTCCAGATTTTGGCAACAGGATGACAGTGAGCTATCGTTTTCAAGATTGTTATGTTTTTTAGTTTTTCTGTATCTCAGATATTTTAGTAGAATCCAGTTAAACTGTGAGTCAGAATCTCATTTTTTTAAAAATTCCATTTGTCACATTTGAAAGTATTTAATCACCCGTGATGGTTTAATTTATTCCTGTTTTTGTTTTCATCCTATTTTTCATATATAATACCCTTCTCAGAAATATTTAAAAGTTAGAAGTATATGAAACACATTTAGAATCTAGACAGAGAACAGAGATAGCCACAAAACTTATACATTTTGAGTTCATTTTATGTGCCAGGAATAGTGCTAAATGATTTATTTTACTTTAATCTCGTTCTTTGT
This sequence comes from Marmota marmota marmota, assembly GCF_001458135.2. Lineage (NCBI taxonomy): Eukaryota > Metazoa > Chordata > Mammalia > Rodentia > Sciuridae > Marmota > Marmota marmota. Next base: position 51,397,380 of record NW_026000037.1, read on the forward strand.
GGAAGTAAGTAATCTTATCACTGTATCACATTGAAGAAACTAAGAAATTAGGTAATTTAGTCAAGGTACACAGTTATATATTATTTCAAGTTGGACCTGGAAAAATTATGATCAAGTAGATCACATATTATTAAATAATGATCATTTCTAACAAACAGCTCTCAGTTTCATGCTTTAAGTAAATTAACAGAAAATCAAAACAACTCTTCAGCTCATTTATTTGCTTTTATTAGGAAGGATTCCTTTTTTATTTTGATACATGGGTACATGTATAATATCTAAATAGGTAAATACACTTCTACAGCCAAAAATGAAAGGCATATCAACAGCATCTGTAAAATTCTGACAGAGCCCTATAGCATCCCCTCATTGTAAAATTTAGTTCTCTCATTTCCTGTTCTATTAATGAGTGTCTTGTCTATGGACCAGACACCCAAATTACCAGTTTGTAAAAGACTACAGGATACAAAATACTTACAAATCATAAAGAAAAATCACTATCCCATCTCCGTCACAAATAAAAGTATATTTATACTGTATAGAGCCCTGGCTTCTCAGGGATTTTCTTGGAAGGTCTGACTATGGCAAGCTTGGAGGAAGCAGGGTTTTTTTTGTTGTTGTTGTTTCAAAGAATGGAGCAAATCTGGTGAAACTGAAAGCAGGTGCCATGGGGCATATGTATGGAAATTCTCCAAAAAAAAAAAAAAAGCACTGGAGTTAAAATTGTAAGAACTCACTGTGAGTCAGCTCAACAGAGAGAGTTGAGCTAAAATGGCACTGATAGGCTGAGATTAAAATGAATAAATGGAGTGACTCCTGCTAATGGAGAGCTTTGAAGATAGTAGTCAGAGTTTCTCTTTGATCCAAAGGGATTGCCCCTGAACTTAATGAATAGCCTCTTCCTCAGGCAGTGGGGTGGCTATTTGGGGATGTTCTGACACTACTCCTCCTGGAATGCTGGCAAGGAGCAAAAGGGAGGGGAGACAAGAGGCCACTAAATTCAATGAGGAGAGGAAGGCTGTCCATTCTCAAGTCACTGACTTCTACACTTCCTTCACCTGTTTGTTGAGGGTCGTTTCATTTACTTGCTGTTTCCTTTTCCACTGCTCAGCATTTCTCTCAAGTACTGCTTAGCTATTGAGTGTGACACTTGCTGTGTAAGTTAGGCAGTTGGGGGAGAAAGTCTATGTATTGAAGGACAGTAGGCAGTGTTTAGTAAGTTATTCTACTCGTGCATGCATAAAAAATTCATTGACCAGGAAGGGTTAATGCCCCTCCAAATGGCTTAACTTAATCCTCAAGTGCAATTGGCTCATTCAAAAGATCTGGCCCATTGAGTGCATGTTAGCAGAGAAGCCATACACCTCTCCACCAAGTCCAGTGCAGTGAGGTTAAACCCAAGGGCATACAACAGATCAGTGGCAGAGACAGGAATAAAATCTCAGCCTTCTGAGCTCCCGTAAAGTGCTCTCTCTACTTGACTTGTTTTCCTTCTCTTATGAGGTATGAGAAGAAGAAAATTGAAGATGAGAGAAAAAATTAAGGAATCAATTTTTTTAAAAAATATGTATTTTTTTCAGACCCATATGAGAAAGAAATGTGGAAACAAATGAAATATACTTCAAGAGCAAGTTGGCGCCACATTTATAAATGCTTATGATACAGCATAGCAATAGAAAAAGCAAGCGTCCCTGTTGTAGGATTATGCATGAAATGCTCCTATGCTTTGCAGTGTGAATATAGTCATTTCCCTTTGATCAACTCAAGAGATATTAAAATGAACATTGTTTCTGAATTACATATAATATACATATATTAAAAATATATAGAAATAGAAATTTAATATAAGAAAGTATTTAGGAAGAAGAGAGCTTTTAAAAAAGCAAAGAATTGTAACTTATATGCAATATGGATGGTAGAGAGATTAAAAACTCAGGATTGAAAAATCAAAGGACTGTTTGCATTCCTGCTTTGTCGCTTTTGTAGTAGTTTTAGTCAGCTGTTGCTATGACCAAAAGACCTGACAAGAACAATTTTAAGAAGGAAAATTGCCTATGAGAATTCCATATGACAGTGGTTCATTTGGGAGCTCACAGTTACAGGGGTCTCCTCTGTGTATAGCCTACTCCATTCTTTGGAGCCTGAGATGAGGCAGAACATCATGGCAGAAGACAGTGGTGGAGAAAAGCAGCGGGTAGTACGGCACTAGGAAACGAGAGAGTGAGAAGAAGAGAGAGAGAGAGGCAGAGTCCCATTCAACAAAGACAAAATATATACCACAAATGCACACTGATAGTTACCCACCTCCTCCAGCCAAACTCTACCTACCTACAATCACCACCAAGTTAATCCCTATCAGGGGATTAATGTGCCAATTAAGTTAAAACTTTCATAACCCAATCATTTCATCTCTAAACGTTTTTTTTTTTTTTTAAAGAGAGAGTGTGAGAGAGAGAGAGAGAGTGAGAGAGAGAGAGAATTTTTTAATATTTATTTTTTAGTTTTTGGCGGACACAACATCTTTGTTTGTATGTGGTGCTGAGGATCGAACCCGGGGCGCACGCATGCCAGGTGAGCGCGCTACCGCTTGAGCCACATCCCCAGCCCCTCTAAACGTTCTTGCATAATCTCACACATAAGCTTTTGGGGGACACCTAATATCTAAATCATAACAATAATATTGATCAAAGTCTTAATATATAAAACCTCAGGTTCTTTATCAAGGGATATTGGAAAAATAGTAAAATTAGTTACTTCATAATATTCTTGATTTTTAAATGAGGTAATACATTTAAAATACTTGGGATAGTGGTTGGCAATAGTGGACAGTCAACAACAATGAGCTCTTATTGTAACTTACCAAAGCTCTAACTTGAGACTATGGTAATATTAGAGAGATATTAGTAGTTTTCATATGTACTTTTTGCATGTGTTTGTGTGACCAAAGGGGTTTGACCCAGTTGTCACACATTCTAGCAATTGCTTTGTCACTGCAATATGTACTTCTGATAGGCAAAAATAGAGTAAGGTAATCATGAGCATGTTATTTGTAGAACCAGAAAAAAAAATGAAGAGAATTTTTAACAAACAAGAATTCAAGTCAGAACATATAAAGACATACAAGAAAACAGATGGAACCAACTTATGGAGCATGACTTAGGTTTTCAGAACATGACAAATATCTGCTTTAAAAACCTTTTAAAAAGGTATATCTTAAATTATAATGCTACACATCTGTTCTCTCTTCTATCTCTAGTTCTAAAACAATATGGTAGACTCTGGAAAAGCAGACTTTTAAGTGTGATTATTTAAAACAAATAGGTAATACCTATGGAAGAGTCAAGAATTATTTTAATAAGGTTTAATCAAAAGATAATTCAGCCAGGTGCAGTGGCACAAGCCTATAATCCCAATAGCCTGGAAGGCTGAAGCAGGAAGATTACAAGTTTAAAGCCAGCCTCAGCAATTTAAGGATGCCCCAAACAACTTAGCGAGGCCCTAAGAAACCTAGTGAAACCCTGCCACTGTGGGTCAGTGGCTAAGACTTCCTCACCACCAAAAAAGAGACCCTTTTAAAAGATTTCTGCATCAAGGTTATCGGTACAATTGCTCAAACTCTGTATTTTCATGATGTAGTTAATTTAAGACATTAGCCCAGGTCACAGCTATAGAGAAGTCCCATCTTCAGTTAGTGACCATGGGTCCTACCCCTGGCTACCCAGACTTTTGACCAAAAACCTATTCTTTTCCTACAACAATAATCTGTGAAAACCCATAATACTTTAGGTAAAATTGTGTGTGTGCATGAGTATATGCCTATATATTTCTTTGGGAAGAGGGCACATAGCATGTACCAGGTTCTTGAAGGAATAGGTGACATCAAAAAAGTTGAGAACCTTAACTATGTGGGGTCTTCAGTTTTGTCCCAATTTTTCTGATCAAAGGCTTCATTTTGCAATTTTAATGGCTTCTGTTTCTAATCCCATAACCTGACCTATTCTGTACCCACAACACACACACACCTTAATTTTCTTACCACTATTTTTTTTTTGTCTTACCCAATCATCTCAGTAAACCATGGCCAAGTACTGATAGGATTTTTCTTCTTTGATATTTCATGCTCAGCTTCTGTAGCTAAGTGGACATCAGGCTTACAGACTGAGGACAGAAACAAAAGAAGGGTTTCTTCACTTCAGGGAGTTAAAAGATAGAGTCCAAAAGAGAAAACAGTAGGGCTGACCTGCACTGAATCACATCCTGTATGATATTGATATTGAACTTTTTATGGGCTTATGTCATAACGTCCATATTTTTCATGACAGGGAAGATATAGTTTAGATGATATAGTACAGTCACAATTTACAGCCCCCTGCAACATCTAGAAGAATGCTGTGTATACAGGGAACAGGTAAATACCGGGAGATTAATTTGATCATATTCTTCCTCTCTACTTTCCCCCTTTTAGTCTTTTCTCTCTCAGCCTTAACAAACCTATTTCTCTATAATTTTTAATAATAACACTTACATGAAAATTTATGTTTTATAAAACCATGATAGAAATGATACTTTTCTTCTTTTTTAGTATGTAGCACTGACTTTTCTCCTGACATTGCCAGTAATGATTACCTAGAATTTATTTCACTATTTCCAATTTGAAAAGCACTCTTCTAGGTTCTACTTTTCAAAGAATGAGAGAATTAAAAATCTAGTGGTTGATTCCACTGGATTGCTACTTTTTTTTTTTTTTTTTTTTTGCAGGCGGGGGCGGGGAGGATTTTCAGACATGGAGAACCCACGGTCCCCCCCCCCTCACAGTCCCATGTTAAAGAAGTTCTGTGTCAGTGGGTCTCACTGCCCACTCCGAAAAGAAGATTTTGCATTTCTGTTCCCACCTTCGAGGGTTTGGTAATGGTTCCGTACAAGTTGGTTGTCAAAATGGATGGACATGCTGCTGGTGCCTATTGTGGAGATCCCACAGTGCAAAAGATAGCCCTGGGGAACAAAGAATTACCTGATTCAAGATGTCTGAGTGCTGAGGTGGAGAAAGGCTGCCCGGGATGAGGTCCTCAGCCTTGCTCCCCATCCCTTCCCTTCTCTTTGCGGGACAGGAGCAGCTTATTTGGTTTGCAAGGGGAAGGCAGAAGTGCTTGCTGCAGCCTGTCCTTTGCTTTTCTCTCTGGAATCTGACAGCCTACAGAGAAGGTGGATTCCCACCTGCTGTCAGCCATGTGATAAAGTTGGTGGAGCAGGCTGTGCTCCTACCACTGCAGACGGCAGGGGTTTTGTTTGTTGTCTGTTTGGTGGTAATGGGAAGGGGGGTGACTTCAATTCAGAGGAGCCTTAGCAAGCCTATTAGGACTTATCTAAGCCATGTCCTTCACTATTGCTTTTATCAGTAATAAAGCTGACATTTTGATCTCTAACTGTCTGACTCCTGTATCATTCTCTGTAAATTGGTTCTGATCTCAGGTTGGGAGCAGTGGTGTTATTTTTGACCCCCTAAAACCCAAAATCCGTTACTGTCTGATGGTTCAGGATCTTAATGGCTTACCTCCAGGACTCTTGGCTTTTTGTGTCAGAGGATCTCACTCAGACAAAGATGGCCAAAATATAAAAATTGACTAATTAATATAAGATTCACACGTATTAGGGCTGAAATTTTCAAAACAGGACCATCAGATAGCAGTTACAAGTCTTCCTTTCTGAACAGAAAATGCTTACTTTTCCTATTGGTGATATAAAAGAAAATTTATTCCAAAGATGTGTCTATGGGATTATTATTATTATTATTATTATTATTAGTAGTAGTAGTAGTAGTAGTAGTATTTAGAAAATAGCAGCTAATTCCTTACTCGGAAAGTATAAGAAATCCTGAAATAACAAGTATTTTATAACCATATCCATGACTTTATTTTACTTGTAATAGATAGGCCAACAAAAATTGAATATTGGATAATAAAATACAAAGAAAAAGAGGAAAAAAATCCAATTTATAGCTGAAAGTGGAGGAGGGTAACTTAAAGTTGTGCAATTGAATATCATAGTCCTAACATGAAATAGTTTAGAAAATATTGTCACAAAGCAATGGGATTGATCATTTAAAGCTGCACACAAGACCTAGCTCTCTGGTTTTTGTCATTCCCATGTGTGAGAAGAACTTAGTATTTCATGACACTGCAAAGGTCAATGACATTTTAAGTGATGTGAAAAGGAAGAATGCAATACATGACAAAGTCAAACACCCTACAATTTTCCCAAAGTGTGCTTGATGAGTCAGGATGAACTTAGCAAAATTAAGATGTATCTGGGGCTCTGATGCAGGGTCCAGAGCCATTCTCAGGGGTCCCTATGCTCCCTGTAGTCATGAGGCGATACAAACTATCAGAAGATTCACCTTCACAATCTCATCCACAAAGATCAGAGAAAACGGAGAATTACCTAGTGTTTTTTAACTCTTCTTCCCCAAATGAGATGCATGTCAGGTCTGTCTTAAGTGAACCAAGGACTACACCTAACTTCAAAGGTGATGGTAATCCAACTTTGTGGAAAGGAGAGGGGAACTTGAATCCTGTGAGTACTACCCTATCTTTACTGACAATCACATAGGCATGACCAAAATTCTAGAGGAAACGCATTGTAATTCATAGAATACACCTTTAAGTACATTCTTCATCAACAATAGTTTATAAAGCACCCCGAGTTTAAGGAATAATTAGAATATCAAAAAATACTTAAGCATAAGCATAGTTTCATCCTCGTATTTTTGTATGGCACAGTGTTTAATATTTAGTGTTTCAGTCTCTCTGAGGTCTCCACAGCCACAACGATTCTTCCCTCTGTTCATGTCAAGCATTGCATGTATTAACACGGTGTGCCGTGTCATCCAGGAAGACCTGAGCACTGAAACCCCATGTTCTCAAAGGTGCCCAGGCTCAGTTGCTCATTGTCCCAACAGTATTTTCCTAAGAACATCTTAAAGGCACATACTAATGTTCTTCTTGCTGCATTTTTTGACAATCTTTACTTGAATGGTGATAAATTTGGAGAGAGTACTATAGGTAATGATAGCTGCTGCACAAAGACTTCAGGGAAATGAAAGATTTTTTTTTTCTTTTAAACTTGTTGGGAAACTTGCTATCCAAGTCAAATTTCCAAATAATTTTAAGAACATTGAATACATAAAAATAACGCTTAGAGGACTCAGGATCTATTTTAGACTTTGTGTTCTTGGACACATCTTTGAACCTTTCTGATCCTTGTCTCTTTTCTCATTAAACAAAAATAGGGGGTAATCCTGGCAATCCATGTTGTCTTTGCAGACATGGTTCTTATGAATCTCAAATGTGGTCATTTCTCTGGAGGTACTTTTGATAGTATGAAGGTAGAGTGAGGAAGTGCTAGAGAATAAGGAAGAAAGAGGAGGCAGAGGAAGTGTAAGTAGAAAAGAAAAAGCAGGGCAAAGAAGAAAGATGAAGAGGAAAAGGAGGACAAAATAATGACCACCGTGCCAATGAAAAGTATATGACAGCATAAAAGCAAATTTGGACTCGGAAATAGGAGATAGTAAGATTTCATGAACACTGCCCAATCCTAACAGTGGGTAAAGACCACAATTTTCCAAACACCCTTTGAGAACAGAAAGTTTATGATGGTTTTAATGTGATGTTCTAAATCATAACTTTCTGCCATTAAGCAAATGTTCCATGATAATGTGGTGACTTTATACCTTTCTTGTTTAATCATCTAAATCTAGGCATTCTTAGATATCTCTATGCACATGAAGTGTATTACTCTACAAAGTCTTTAGAGATACTGGATACTTGGATCAGACAAATCCTTGCTTTGTTCTTTAAAAGTGATAATAGAAGCACTGGAAGCATTGGGATCAAGGGAATTAGAGGAAATGCTCATTAAAACAAATTTAAAAGGTCTAATGATTAAAATATTGATTAATTAGCCAAACATTGATTAGCAGTCACACTTTATCAACTACAAAGTTTCTAATTACTGCACCATTATTCCATAGATTGACCTGTTCTTTCTTGTCACTTATGATGAAGAACAATTTTTATTAAGTGGGTTTTGGATTTTTGACCTGTAAAATTTTAATAGGGAGTGCAAAGTGGGTGTCGTGTGTGGTTTGGCATTTTATTCACCAAGGGATAGATAGTTACTGTCTCTATTTAACCAGAAGCACAAAAGTGCAGAAGGGACATGACCACTTTGGGAATAAAATCTTACCATCTTCCCAATAAAGGAAAAATAGCCACATACTCATCCATTGAGTTGAAAAAGAAGAGAACATTTTCCTTTCTGGCTGCTATGCAGAGATTGGATGGTAGGAACTCTCAAGCATAGTGTATCAATTACAGGTTGTCCAGAGTTGGGGAGTCATTATGTGTAATATAAAATAAAGGATTGGTTATGGAGTTAATTGTATGGTATTTGAGAACTGGTTAAACCAGGTGTAGAAGCTGTTGCTTCTACATCTGCTACTGAGCATGATCCGAGCAGGCCAGACAGCTGGGAATTAATGAAGGACCAGAAGTAGGGGGGAGCAAAGACAAACTGGAACTGGCATCTGTCTTTCTTCTCCTCCAGTTCAATAGTGCAGGTGACTTGCAGCTGAAGCTGGTGCTGTTCACTGTGGAGCTGCCCAAGCACAAGGGCTGGGATTCAGAGATGCTGAAAGAGGAGATTCTACTGGAGCTGGAGTTGCTTCACACCTGGCCACTGCCCCTTATCAACAAGGCAAGTCAGCAGATGAGGATGAAGAGTGCAGACTTCAACAAACATTCAGGATGCAGAAAAGGCTATTCCTGTGTTTTGAAATCTTTGTGCAAATTTTCTCCCATGGCCAACCCCAACCCATCATCATCAGGAAAAGCAATTCTGGGAAACAAAGCTCTAGCTTAACTAAGTTGGCACGGTACAAAGCCATCACATAAAGCACAAAAGATTCTACCCTGCAGTATTGCAGACACCAGCATCCAAACTCAGGAAAAAAATTGTACATGAGAAGACATCAAGGCACAGCTGCCACTTTGAAGGAGGTCCACCACAAAACCAGTAATATTTTTTCCTTTTAGTGAGAATTCTTTTTTGCAGATGTCAAGCAGGAAAAAGGTAACCAAAAATGTTTCAAATGGGACCAATGAAAATAACACATTTTTAATAACTGGGCAATTTCTGGACATCTTGCAAAAGAAGATCTTGTTGATCTCAATAACAGTCTATTTAAATCTGCTGGGATGTGCAGTGCATGTGTCCTGATTCACTAATAGCAAAGGCCAGTATGCCATACAGGGTTACAGTCTCAATAGAACTGTCTGGAAGTGCTGCTCCAGGTTCACTCCTGATGAGATTAGCTTGAAGGCCAGAAAGCAGATTTACAGCATGAACATAAGTGAGCAGGGGACACATTTTTTTTTGAGCATACATATGCTTGACAGGCAGAATGTGCTTATAACCTTATTGCCAAATAAGTAACAGCACATAAGCTCCTTGTGGTCTATGGAAAATGACATCCTGAAGACAAGTCAGCAGAGCACTAGGCTGACAATATCTGCAGCAGCCATAATCAGGAAAGGAACAAGATGGAGGAACTCCTTCCACAAGGGAGGGACTCCTTTGGGCTTGGCTTCTTGGTTCCACTGAGAGGCTGGCCATGTTTTAGAAACAGCTAGTTTATTCAGAAACATTTGAAAGGAGAACTGGCATTATGCCCAGATGAAAAATACCTTACCTGCTTCTGTGTGGGAAGAAGCAAGAAATAAAGAGAATAAATACTGGGACTCTGGGAGCTGCAGGAACAAGGCTAGGGTAGGAAGAATCCCTCACATTCCCCCCATTTTATGTGGAATAGCATGTAGGAAGGACAGACTTTTTTTTCCTATTAGCTGTTTGATTGTTCTCATGTAATTTAGTAATAAACTTTGTCCAGTAGTTATCCCATTCCAAAAATACAATGTGAAAGAAGTGTTTAGAAAACTAACTGGATAACTCAGATCTTAATGTGTTATAAAGTTGTCTGACACTTCAAAAAAGGTTTTGTTTTGTTTTGTTTTTCTCTGATTCTGACTTACAATTTCCTATTCCAGACCATTTAGATTTGCATATATAACCATAATAATGTAGCAAGATATGCAATTAAATGGCTACTCTTCACTGTGTTACTGGCTGCAAGTCTAAATATATATAGATGAGCAGTCACCATACCACCTCACAGGGAAGAGTCTTAGTAGTTTACCATCTTTCTAGTGAAAATATGGGAAAATAACAAAGAAGTAACATAAATTTTACATTACACAAATTTTAAAATTTATGTAATTTATTGGCTACTGGGATTGTGATATTGGGAAAAAAATTTTTACTTTGGGGTTATACTTTGGGATTATACTTTCCATTTTACTATTGGGTTATACTATTATGTTTTAATTTGCAAGAATTCCTTGTGTATTAAGATGTTTTTACCTTGTTTGTCATCTTTGTAATAACCATCTCTCTGCTTCCTCTTTTAATGAGGTAACTACTTCAAAAATGTGCTAGCATCAACTTCCTTAACAAGACCCCCAAAGTGCAAGAAATAAAAGCAAGAATCAATAAATGGGATGTCATTAAATAAAAACCTTCACAGGAAAGGAAACGATTAAGAGCATGAAGAGAGAGCCTATAGGATGGGAGAAAATCTTGGCCAGCTATCCCTCTGATAGGGGATTAATATCCAGAATATACAAAGAACTCAAAACCTTCACACTAATAATAATAATAATAATAATAATAATATTATTATTATTATTATTATTATTATCATCATTCAATCAATAAATGGGCACATGAACTAAACAAAAAATTTACACCAAAAAAATCAATAAATGGGCAAAAGAACTAAACAAAAACTTCACACAATAAATATCTAAAAAAATCAACAACTCTAGCAATCAAGGAAATGCAAATCAAAACTACATTAAGATTTCATCTCATTCTAGTCAGAATATCAATGATTAAGACTACAAACAACAATAAATGCTGGTGAGTTGTGGGGAAAAAGGTACACTTGTTGGAGGGGTTGCAGACTAGTAAAACCACTTCAAAAGAAGTATGGAGATTCTTCAAAAAACTAAGGATGAAACCATCATATGAGCCAGCTATGCTATGAAGCCAATCCAGATGTCTGTGAATAGATGAATGAATGAAGAAATACACACACACATACACACACAATGGAGTTTTACTCAGCCATTTAAAAAGAATGCAATTATGGCATTTTCTGCTAAATGGATGGAAATAGAAAATACCATGCTAAGCAAAATAGGCAAACTCAAATGTTTTCTGTCATATGTGGAAGCTAGAGTAAAATAAAGGAAAGGGTGAGGGAAGGATAAAATAACATAAAGAACCAATCAATTACAAATTAATAGATGAGGAAAAGGAAGTCTAATAAAGTAAAGGAAGGAGATGGAAAAGAGGAGAGAAGATGGGAGGAAAAGTGGGTGATCATGAAATGAAATCAATTTCCATTGGTGTAGGAGTTTGTCACGATGAGCCCAACTACCATGTATAAGCATAAAGTTCGAATAAAAAAGAGACAAAGAAAAATTATTAGTTTTTCCTCTTGATTCTTTGTATAATATTTTAAGTTTAGAAAGGATTTCTGCTCAAGTAGAAGTCTTTCTATTTATAGAAGGAAGGCAGCAGAGCAGGCAAAGAGAGGAGGAGTATGGAAGGTAGAGAGAGAAAACTAAGCAGAGTTTTAGTCAGCTATTTTCCTGCTGTGACTTAAAAGACCCAACCAACACAATTATAGAGAAGGAACAGTTTATTTGAGGGCTCATGGTATCAGAAGTCTCAGTCCATAGAAGGCTGGCTCCATGCCTTGGGGCTCTAGGTGAGGTAGAACATGGTGGAAGAAAGCAACTCACATGATGATCAGAAGCAGAGAGAGTCTGCTCTCTAGATACAAAATATAAAATGCATAGCCACAATCCCAACGAACAACTTCCTCCAGCCACACACTACCTGCCTCCAAAAACCACTCAATTAATCCCATAAGGGATTAATTCACTGATTAGATTAAGGCTATAGCCTAATCATTCCTCCTCAAAACTTTCTTGTGTTGTCTCATGTGAGATTTTTGGGGACACCATGTCTAAACCATAATATTACACTCCTCCCCTGCTCCAAAGCTCACACTCATCTGAAATGCAAAATAGATATAGTTCATTCCCAAGAGTCACCATAGTCTCTACAGTTCCAAGAGTGCTCAAAGTTCAAATCCAAAGTCTTCTCTGAGGCGTAAGGCAATATCACATTGTGAGCTCCTATAAACTTAAAAGCAATTCATAAATATTCAATGTATAAAGATACTGAGTAAATATTTTCATTTACAAAAATAGGAGCACAGAAAGAAGGGATGGGATGAAGGCAAGACCTAAATCCAGCTGAGTAAACAGGTCCTACAACTCCACGTCCAGCATCTGGAGTACATGGCATGATGTCCTCTCCAAAGGGCTTGTGTAGCTCCATCCCTGTAGCCTTGTTGGTTGCAGCCCAAGTGGCCTTTTGGTGATGACAAAAGGAAGTCTAATAGAGTAGAAGAAGGAGATAGGAAAGAGGAGAGAAGATGGTTTGTCTCTGCTCGATTCCTGCAGCTTTCCTAGGGTGATGTCCCACATTACTGGCATTTCTTAATCTCAGGGGTCCACTCTGCAGCTTTGGCTTCTTTACATCTCCACACTTTGACTTCTCAGAAGGTGCCCACTGGGATTCCAACCCTGCTGCACTTTGCCTGCCTTCCCAGGTCTTCCTTTGAAATCCTGGTGAAAGGCTCCATACACCTCAAACTCCAGCATTCTGTATTCTTGCAGAACCAGCACCAGGTGGTTGATGCCAAGGTCTACCGCCATCTCAAGCAGTAGCCAAACCTCCAAGGACCCTGGCTGCAGAAGCTTCTGAGTGTCTAGGTGACTGAGCATGTTGAAAAACTTCCTAGGCCACCACTTTGTACAAAAAGGGTTCCCACTGGTCTCTTCTTAAGAGAATTTTCACTTTTACTCCCTTGAGCCTGAGATGGGTGTGGTCTTGCCTGCTCCTGAGATGCCCTCAAGCCATCTTTTTTACTGTTTCTGGGCAGAGTCTTTGACAACTGTAACCTCCTTAGCCCCAGTTTTATTCCTGCCTTTCAAGTACAAGTTTTTCAAATTTTTCTGCCCTGCTTTTTGCTCTGAATATTACAATAAACTTGGTAAAAGCCTCCACTTCCTGAATGCTGTGCCACCTAGACATTTCTTCCACCAGATTATGAAGTCCATTGCTTTTAAAATCAGCCTCACAGAAAGTCTCAGAAACTTCTCAGCCAGAACATAACATGAATGGCTTATAGTCCAAATATGAATAATGTCCTCCTCTTCCTCTAAAACCTCTTGAGCTCTGTCTTCACTGTCCACGGTTTTTTGGCATTCTGATATTCTGAACTTCCACAATAATCGACCATTAAGCTCTGCTTACAACAATCAAAAGCATTTGCAGCTTGCTCTGCTATACCTCCCCAAATTCCTCCAACTAATTCCAAAAAGCTCCAAAGCTTTTGAACCACATGGTCAGTTTAGTCACAGCAATGACCCTACTTCTTGGTACCAATTTCTGTTTTAGTTAGCTATTTTGTCACTGTAACTAAAAGACCTAACCAGCACAATTATAGAGGAGGAGCAGTTTATTTGAGGGCTGATGGTTTCAAAGGTCTTAGTCCATAGATGGCTGGCTCCATTCCTTGGGGCTCCAGGTCAGGCAGAACATGATGAAAGAAAGCAGCTCACATGATGATCAGAAGCAGAGAGAGAGAGAGAGAGAGAGAGAGAGAGAGACCACTTTCCAGATACAAAATATATAACTCATAGCCCCCAATGAACCACTTCCTCCAGCCACACTCCACCTGCCAGTAGTTACCACTTAGTTAATTCCATCAGGGATTAATTTATTGATTAGATTAAGGCTGTGACCCAATAATTTCTCCTCCAGAATTTCGTGCATTGTCTCACAAGAGAGCTTTTTGGGAACACAATATCTAAAACATAACAAGCAGAGAAACAGATTTTGAGAGGACAAATTACCATATCCCTGTGGTTTCCCTAGAAAAGCATTCAGGAATTTTGCCTCAAGTGTCTGCTATTTGAAAATCATCTCAGTTTTTCCTCATTCTAAAACTTTTAAAAGTATATACAATAGTTATAAACCCAACAATGAAATATACCAGCCTCAAAATATGATGCCTTGAATTTCATAATTTTATTAATATTTTAGAAATAGTTTCTTTTTATTTCATTTCTGAAAACTTTCTTTATATATAGGGAGCCAAAATTATATCAAGTACATAGTGTGTGTAAGTGTCTACTTCTGCACTCTATTAGATGTTGCAAATCTATTTCTGAGATGAGTTGTATTCTAAAATAGACTTCATTTTATGGTTTATTTTTAACATTTAATTATTAAATACCTGAAATTTTTGAATGACCCCATAGAATGAAAATAAAAATTGACTTTTTCTATATGTACTTATGCTATTTGAATGTGTCATTTCTTCCTGGTAATTATTTCATTATTCACCTAATACATAAAAATGATAGGTAACTGGATTTATGGTTCATATATATTCAGATGAATTATATGTTCTTAATTGAATAAATATGAGCTATTAGATGGTTAATATAATATGGTTATTGCAACAGTGATGAAGCAAGATTTATAAGTCTTAATACACAAGGAAATCTCACAAATTTTCTTTGATTGAAGCTTTGGTGTTAACACCATTTGTCAATTCTTGCTTTTATTTCCTGAGCTATTGAAATTTTATTTAGAAAATCTTAGTCTCATTGACATATATAGAATATACCACCCAACATCAAGCAGTTACACTTTTTTTCTCAGCAGCACATGGATCCTTCTCAAAAATAGATCATATATTATGTCACAGGACAACTCATACAATATAAAGGAGTAGAGATAATACCCTGCATCTTATCTGACCATAATGGAATGAAACTGAAAATCAACGATAAAAGAAGGANAATTCTGCAATCTGTATATGGGGTAAAAATGGGAGCTCATAACCCACTTGAATCAAAGTGTGAAATATGATATATCAAGAACTATGTAATGTTTTGAACAGCCAACAATAAAAAAATTAAAAAAAAAGAAAATCTTAGTCTCATGTTAGAACTATTTTTTGCTTTATATTTCCAAATATGTAATTATCTATTATATTTAATTTTTATTAATTTTTTATTTATATATTACAGCAGGATGCATTACAATGCATATTATTCCTATAGTGCACAATTTTTCATATCTCCGGTTGTATACAAAGTATATTTACACCAATTTTTGTCTTCATACATGTACTTTGGATAATAATGTCCATCACATTCCACTATCATTTCTAACCCTATGCCTCCTCCATTCCTCTCCCACCTCTCTGCCCTATCAAGAGTTCTTCTATTCCTCCCATGCTCCTCCTCCCTACTTCACTATGAATCAGCCTCCTTATAGCAGAGAAAACATTCAGTATTTGTTTTGGGGGGGATTGGCTAACTTCACTTAGCATTATCTTCTCCAAATCCATCCATTTATCTAGAATGTCATGATTTTATTCTCTTTCATCGCTGAGTAATATTCCATTGTGTATATATGCCACATTTCTTAATCCATTCATCTATTGAAGGGCGTCTAGGATGATTCCACAGCTTAGTTATCATGAATTGTAATCCCACCATCAGTATATGAATGTACCTTTTCCCCCACATCCTTGCCATTTGTATGCATAATATCTGCCATTCTGACTGGAGTGAGATGAAATCTTAGAGTGGTTTAGGTTTGCATTTCTCTAACTGCTAGCAATGATGAACATATTTTTCATGCATTTGTTGATGGATTGTATATCATCTTCTGAGAAGCATCTGTTCAGGTCATTGACCCATTTATTGATTGGGTTATTTGGTTTTTTTGGTGCTTAGTTTTCTGAGTTTGTTATATATCCTAGAGATGTGTGAGGGGTAAAGATTTGCTCCCAAGATGTAGGGTCTCTATTCACCTCACATATTGTTTCTTCTCTTGAGAAGAAACTTTTTAGTTTGAATCCATCCCATTTATTGACTCTTGATTTTAATTCTTGCACCAAAGGAGTCTTATTAAGGAAGCTGGGAGTATAATCCCACATGATGGAGATTAGGGCCTACTTTTTCTTTTATTAGACACAGGGTCTCTGGTTTTATTCCTAGGTCCTTGATTTACTTTGAATTGAGTTTTGTGCTTGATGAGAGATAGGGTTTTAATTTCATTTTGTTGCATATGGATTTCCAGTTTTCCCAGCACCATTTGTTGAAGAAGCTATCTTTTCTTCAATGCATGTTTTTGGCACCTTTGTCTAATATAAGATAATTGTAATTTTGCAGTTAGTCTCTGTGTCCTCTGTTCTGTACCTGTTTTGGTGCCAATATCATGCTGTTTTTGTTACTATTGCTCTGTAATATAGTTTAAGGTCTGGTATAGTAATGCCACCTGCTTCACTCTCTCTGCTAAGTATTGCTTTAGCTATTCTGGGTTTCTTGTTTTTCTAGGTGAATTTCATGACTGCTTTTTCTATTTCTATGAGGAATTTCATTGGGATTTTTGACCAGAATTGTATTAAATCTGTATAGTGCTTCTGGAAGTATGGTTATTTTGATAATATTAATTCTGCCTATTCAAGAGCAAGGTAGATCTTTTCATCTTCTAAGGTCTTCTTTGATTTTTTTCTTTAGGGTTCTGTAATTTTCATTATATAGCTCTTTCACCTCCTTTGTTGATTCCCAAGTATTTTATTTATTATTATTATTTTTTGAGGCTACTGTAAATGGGGTAGTTTTCCTCGTTTCCCTTTCTGAGGATTTGTCACTGATATACAGAAATGCCTTTGACTTATGGGTGTTGATTTTGTATCCTGCTACTTTGATGAATTTATTTACTAGTTCTAGAAGTTTTCTGGTGGATCTTTTTGGGTCTTCTAGGTATCGGATCATATTATCAGCATATAGTGCTAATTTAAATTCTTCTTTTTCTATATGTATCCCTTTAATTTATTTCATCTGTCTAATTGCTCTGGCCAGTGTTTCAAGAACCATGTTAAATAGAAGTGGTGAAAGAAGGCATCTCTGTCTTGTTCTAGTTTTTAGAGGGAATGCTTTCAATTTTTCTCCATTTAGAATGATGTTGACTTAAGGCTTAGCACTGATAGCCTTTATGACGTTGAGATATGTTCCTGTTATCCCTAGTTTTTCTAGTGTTTTGAATATGAATATGTACTGTATTTTGTCAAATGCTTTTTATACAACTATTGAGATTATAATATGATTCTTATTTTTGAGTCTATTGATGTGATGAATTACATTTATTGCTTTCCATATGTTGAACCAACCTTGCATCCCTGAGATGAATCCCAATTGATCATGGTGCACAATTTTTTTGTATTTGATTTGCCAAAATTTTATTGAGAATTTTTGCATCTATGTTATATATATATATATATATATATATATATATATATATATATATATAT
>NW_026000037.1:51414974-51418453 GCF_001458135.2 Marmota marmota marmota
TATATATATATTGGTCTAAAGTTTTCTATCTTGTGTCTTTGCTTGGTTTTGGAATCAGGGTGATATTATTCTCATAGAATGAGTTTGGATGTGCTACCTCTTTTTCTATTTCCTGAAATTAATTGAAGAGTATTGGTAATAGTTCTCCTTAAAGGTCTTGTAGGACTCGGTTGTGTATCCACCTTTTCTTGGTTAGTAGCATCTTCTATTTTATCACTTGATATTAGTCTGTTTAAATTGTGTATATCTTCCTGATTCAACCTGGGCAAATCATATGACTTAAGATATTTATCAATGCCTTCAATATCTTCTATTTTATTGGAGTATAAGTTTTCAAAATAACTTCTAATTATCCTCTGTATTTGTGTAGTGTCTGTTGTGATATTACCTTTTTCATCACATATGCTGGTCATTTGAGTTTTATCTCTCCTTCTCTTTGTTAGCATAGCAAACAATCTGTAAATTTTTAAAATTTTTTCAAAGACCCAACTTTTTGTTTTGTCAATTTTTAATTTTTTTTCAATTTCATTGATTTCAGCTCTAATTTTAATTATATCTTGCCTTCTACTGCTTTTGCTGCTGATTTGTTCTTCTTTTTCTAGGGCTTTGAGATATAATGTGAGGCCATTTATTTGTTGGCTTTTTCTTCTTTTAAGGAATGGACTCCATGCGATGAACTTTCCTCTTAGAACTGCTTTCATAGTGTCACAGAGATTTCAATATGTTGTGTCTATGTTCTCATATAACTTTAAGAATTTTTAAATCTCCTCCTTAATGTCTTTTGCAACCCATTGTTCATTCAGTACCATATTATTTAGTCTCCAGGTGTTGGAGTAATTTTTATTTTTTATTTTGTTATTGATTTTCAATTTTGTTCCATTATAATCATATAAAATGCATGATAGTATCTCTACTTTTTTGTATTTGCTAAGAGTTGCTTTGTGACATATTATATTGTCTATTTTAGAGAAAGATCCATGTGTTGCTGAGAAGAAAGCATATATGCTTTATGTAGGTTGAAATATTCTATATGTATCAGTTAATTCTAAGTTATTGGTTGTATTATTAAGTTCTATAGTTTTGTTATTCAACTTTTGTTTGGAAGATCTGTTCAGTGGTGAGAGAGGTTAAAGTCACCCAAGATTATTATGTTGTGGTCAATTTGACTCTTGAACTTGAGAAGAATTTGTTTGATGAACATAGCTGCACCATTGTTTGGGGAATATATATTTATGATTATTATATCTTATTGGTGTATGGTTCCCTTAAGCAGTATGTAGTGTCTTTCTTTATCCCTTTTGATTGACTTCAGCTTGATGTCTACTTTATTTGATATGAGGATAAAAACCCCTGCTTGCTTCTGCATTCCATGTGAGTGGTATAATTTTTCCCAACACTTCACTTTCAGTCTATGGATGTCTTGTCCTATGAGATAAGTCTCTTGGAGGCAGCATATCCTTGCATCTTTTTTTTTTAATCCAATCTGTCAGTCTATGTCTTTTGATTAGTGAGCTTTTCATATAAACACTCAGGTTTATTATTGAGACATGACTTGTATTCCCAGCCATTTTTGTTTATTTTGGTATTGAACATGACTTGGTTCCTCCTCTGATTAGACTTTCCTTTAGTGTAATACCTCCCTCTGCTGATTTTCATTATTGTTTTTCATTTCCTCTTCATGGAATATTTTGCTGAGAATGTTCTGTAGTGCAGGCTTTCTAGTTGGAAATTCTTTTAACTTTTGTTTATCATGGAAGGTTTTAATTTCATTATTAAATCTAAAGCTTAATATTTCTGATATAAGATTATTGGTTGGCATCCATTTTCATTCAGTGCTTGGTATGTGTTGTTCCATAATCTCCTGGCTTTGAGGGTCTGGGTTGAAATATTTGCTGAGATATGAATTGGTCTCCCCCTATTTGTGAACTGATTCCTCTCTCTTGTGGCTTTTAAGATTCTATCCTTATTCTGCATGCTAGGCATTTTCATTATAATGTGCCTTGGTGTAGATCTGTTGTAATTTTGTACATTTGGTGTCCTGTAAGCTTCTTGTATTTGGTTTCCAAATTCATTCTTCATGCTTGGGAAATTTTCTGATATTATCTCATTGAAATAATTGTGCATTCCTTTGATTTGAAACTCTGTGTCTTCCTCTATCCCAATAACTCTCAGACTTGGTTTTTTGATGCTGTCCCATAAGTCTTGGATGTTCTGTTCATGGTTTCTTACTATCTTCACTGTGATCAACTTTATTTTCCAGATTATATAATTTGTCTTCATTATCTGATGTTCTTAGGAAAGAGATCTAGTCTGTTGATTATGCTTTATATTGAGTTTTTTATTTGGTTTATTGCATCTTTCATTTCAAGGGTTTCTGACTGTTTTTATTCAGAGTCTCTATCTCTTTCTTGAAGTAATCTTTTGATACCTGTATTTGCTCTCTTATCTCTTTGTTGGAGTGATTGATTTTTGCCTGTATTTGCTCATTTAGGTCATTCTTTAACTCACAGATCATTTTAATTATGAACCTTCTGAACTCCCTTTTCTGATATTTCATCAACTTCGCTGTCCATGGCTTCTGTTATTATACTATCCTGGTTTGTTTTGGGCACTCTCCTTCCTTGTTTTTTCATGTTGTCTATGTGTCTTCCTTTCTTGCAGTGTGAATCTGTGATATTACAGTTTCTACTCTATATTCTTATAATATCCATGCAGATTTTCTGTACCTTACCTTGTTGCTGGGCTTCCAGACCCTGCTGGTGTTTCTCAATGTATGCTTCTGCAACTCAAGGTGGTGGCAGCAATAGCCACGGTAACTCGAGATAATAGTTGAAGTACCGCAAGATGGATGCAATGTCTTACAGAGATAGGGCTGAAAGGGTAGGCCTCACACTCTCTTTGGGATGCCTGTTCTGAGATGCAGCTGCTTGTAGGTCCTATCTGTTGTTAAAAAATATAGAGGCTACTGCATGGGGAGGGTTATGACATGACTGTAGTGTCCTAAGATGGAAATGGGTTAGACTTAGGCTCCCAGATATGTGAGGGGGGGATGGGGGGGTGAACTAGGACTTACCCTCACCTGGGTCCCACACAAATCAGTGTGGGCAAAACTGGGACACTGGGTCTGTCCTCCTGCAGTAGTCTCTTGGATGGAAGGGGCAGTACCAGAGACTGGGCTCAGGCAAATATCTCTACCTTTAAATTTTTAAAACCTTAACTTCATTGAGGTTAGAAAATGTCTATATGTGTGGGTTCTCTAAAAATTATCACAATATTTCAATGACCTAACAGTTGTTTATTTTTTTGACAAGTATTCATATACTTGAATTGAACATATAATTTCTATTGAATGTTTGAAAAAATAAGTGAGTTAGAGATGCAGATGGAGATGTGAATATTGAGATATATATATATATATATATATATATATATATATATATACACACACACATTCAGTCAGTTATGGCATTTAATTGATT
>NW_026000037.1:51420787-51435730 GCF_001458135.2 Marmota marmota marmota
AAGGGGAATAGCTGGGTCAAATGGTGGTTCCATTCCCAGCTTTCCAAGAAATCTCCATACTGCTTTCCAAATTGGCTGCACCAATTTGCAGTCCCACCAGCAATGTACAAGTGTACCCTTTTCCCCACATCCTCGCCAGCACTTGTTGTTGTTTGACTTCATAATGGCTGCCAATCTAACTGGAGTGAGATGGTATCTTAGGGTGGTTTTGATTTGCATTTCTCTGACTGCTAGAGATGGTGAGCATTTTTTCATGTACTTGTTGACTGATTGTATGTCCTCCTCTGAGAAGTGTCTGTTCAGGTCCTTGGCCCATTTGTTGATTGGGTTGTTTGTTTTGTTTTGTTTTTGGAAAGTTATTTTTTTTTGAGAGAGAGAGAGAGAGAGAGAGAGAGAGAGAGAGAGAGAGATTTTTTAAATATTTATTTTTTTAGTTTTTCGGCGGACACAACATTTGTTTGTATGTGGTGCTGAGGCTCCAACCGGGGCCGCATGCACGCCAGGCGAATGCACTACCGCTTGAGCCACATCCCCATCCCAAGGAAATTATTCTTAAGCTTTCTTAATGTGATAGCTTTGCAGGTATTACTCTTGCCTATTGGTCCTTCTTTTGAATATTGCACTGCTGATTTATCATTTACTTTCCAGTAATATTATTGGATTGAATTTTTAAATCTAATGTGAGAGTTTCAGTTTTTGATTATACTGTTTAAATCCATTTATATTTTATTATGACTGTTAAAATATTTGGACCATATACTTTCAGTATGCTCCTTTCATGCCTTTTTTTGAAAGAAAAAGAAAGAAAGAAGAAAGCTTGTTTGGTTTCTCTTTCTCCCCTTTCCACTGCTCACTTAAAAGTCACAAGTTTCCTTTCTATTAGTTGAGTTGTTACTTTTAAATTCTTAAGACATATGTAGAACACATTGTCATTCAACCCTAGTACTGGGGATGACTCAGAATGCTTATAGACTACAGTGTCTCTGAATGATTTCTGTAATTCTTTTTTTCTTTTTTTAAGGAGAGAGAGAGAGGGAGAGAGAGAGAGAGAGAGAGAGAGAGAGAGAGAATGAATCTTTTTTGTAGATGGACACAACACATTGCCTTTATTTTTATGTGGTGCTGAGAATCGAACCCAGGTCCCGCCCGTGCTAAGCGAGCGCTCTACCACTGAATCACAATCCCAGCCCTGATTTCTGTAATTCTATCTCTAGATTATAACAAAGTATTTTTTTCAGACAACTCTTCATCTCTATTAAATCAGTTTAATACATAAATAAATAGAATTCTACACTCTCATGAGATCAATGAATCATATTCTGAAGGAATTGAGAGAAGTTAAATAACCTGTGAGAGTGACCTAAATGGGTCAGAATCATTCTTTCAGTATTCTCAACTTGAAAGATAATTTTCTTCAAAAAATCACGTTGGCAGTCAGCCACATTGGTGCACTTCTATAGTCCCAATGGCTGAGGAGGTTGGTACAGGAGGATCGAAAGTTCAAAGCCAGCCTTAGCAAAAGCAAGGTGCTAAGCAATTCAGTGAGACTCTGGCTCTAAATAAAATACAAAATAGTACTTTGGTTGTGGTTCAGTGGCCAAGTGCCCCTGAGCTCAATCCCTGGTAACCTCCCTGTAAAAAAACATGTTGGCTATACTGCATCAATAAAACCATTGAGTATCATCAATATGTACAAAAACTTTTTTAAAAAGCGTTCTTCTTATGAACTAATAAGAAAATTCAAGAATGATTCTTGCTTAACTATATTTTGCAGCTACATTTTTTAAAAGCAAACGTTATTGAACCCATTCTACTGATATAAGAGTAATTTAAATTCGCATTGTCATATTCATAAACATAAGTATTATTTACACTTTATTTTTCTGAAGAAAAAAATGGTGTGATTATTCCAAAGTAGCTCAATAAATTTGCTAGAGTCCTTTGGTTGGAAGTTATAGACAATCTAATTCAAACAGGCTTACCTAGAAAAGCAAGGGTGGTACAACTTTATATTGACTTTTTAATGGAAGTTGACAACAAGGAACTGGACTGGATTCAATGTGGCATTATATAGAGTGATTCACAACGGGCAGAAGCAGTAGAAGACGAGTTTTCCATATCAAGCTGGGCAGAGTGAATGTGGGGGTCCAGTAACAAACTTCAGCAAGGAAAGGCTACAGGATACAAGAGCAAATATAAACATCAGGATAAAAACGTGCAATCTAACTCCCTGCTGAATCTGTCTCCTGTGTAGAGAAAATGGTTTGAAACGCATCAAGATCACTCACCAGCCAATCTCAGCTCTTTGAACCTGAGTGAGGTTTTCAGTATCTACATAGCACCCTCTTGGCCTACCATTGTCTTCACCTCAACAATTCACAAATAATACAACAAAGGAGCATCCTGAATGGTAGGGAGAAGGTGGCTCTGTTGAGCTCTATCTGGATCTCTTGAGGTTCACTTTAGCAGCAGCACAGTCTATAAAGGATAGTAAAGAGGAAAATGAAGGAACTAATTCTTTCCAAGCCCTTGCCATGGCAAAAATTAAAATAAAACTAAAAACTGTTGGACTAACATCGAATCTCAGGATGATAATATATGTCCATAAAATGGGTCAACAGTATTAATAATCAGGGAAAACATTATTTCATCCCCTTTGTTTCTTTATAGTTAGATTAACACAAGGTATAAATGCCCTTTTAATCATTACTAGCCCTCCAACTGTTGGAACAAATGTTGCAGGATAGAGGAGCCTGATAGATATGATTATTCCCTGCTTTGGCACCAGTCTGTAAGTCACTTCTATATCTGTGCACCTAAGGACAGACATGGATTAGGATCAAGAGTTCTTTGACATTGCAGATTTGTAACTGAGTGTCCAGTAAGCTGCCACTACCAGTAACCTTTGCTTTGATAGCTATGTGGAGAGAAAAGAATATAAGATTAAGAGGAATTGAATAATGTGTCATAGAGCCTCTTACGCTTTCCAAAAATTTCCATCAATCTTTAAAATTAGAAATATACATATGTGTTCACAGAAAAACCATTCTTGCTAACATCAATGAAAGGAGTTTTGAAGGGACTGTACCTTGGCATTTAACTGAATACAACTGAATGATGTCAGGTGCTGATTTGTAAACCAACAACTTAAAAAAAAAAAAAAAAGCTCTTTGTTGCTTTACAAACGTGAAGTGTTGTGATTCCTCTGGGAATTCTGAACAAGCAAATGTTTTTGTTAGACATGGCAGTATTTTACAGGCTTATGTTATTATCATTGGTTTCAGTGCAAATTTTGATTTTTTTTTTTTTACTTAGCATGTGAAGGACCTGAAAAACCATCCCGTATGAAATACAAGAATCAGACCTATAAATATGAGAATTACATACAAATCCCTCAAGGTATGGATGGGAGAATAAACTTCATACTCTGCATATGCAGCAGCTATATTAACATGATAGATTTTCAACGCTCTACAGGATCCATTACTGTTTTGGGCCAATAGTCCATGAATTTGAAGGATTTATACAATGGACCATAACAGCTCCTTAGGAACGATTATATCTCATCAGATGAAAAAATGTCTTTTTAAAACCTTCCTATTAACCTGTTAGCTCCATAGACCATAATCCTTTGAAGGTTAAATTATATACATAGCAAAATGGGCCAAATCACCTCATTTTGTGTTTTAAAATGTATTTATGGGGAAAAAGCTTTCCAAAATGGGAGGATGATAATTGTACCCAAGTGTACCATCAAATCAAGGTGATTTTTAAATGTGAGCAACAGGCACTACATGCTATTGGGCTAAGGAAAGAAATCTGATAATCTAGAGATAATACCCCTTTATGTGCCATTTACATTCACAATCATCTAAAAATAGATCAAATAATTGAATACAACCTGAATAGTCAAATACAATAGTTCTCAAAACTTAGGCAAGCACAAAGAACCATGAAAAGGTCATGAGACACAAATTTGATGGAAAAACATTGTTAAAACAGTTTATTTTTGTCTATGTGATTGTAAAATCATATTAGCACAGGAGGAAGATTTGATCATGATTTTTAAATTGTTTATAGAATATTATTTTTTACGTAAATGCTAGTCTTTTTCAAATGCATGTGAAGTACTTAATGTATTTTAATTAAGGTACCAGTGGAGTCTGAGTTAACTTGATGTCTCTCTCAGATAGTGGGAGTCTTCTGGCCATACTGCTTTCAACCTTAAGCTTAATTGTGAAGAGAGTTGCTCAGTGGAGTGCTTGTTGTTCAGGGTACTGCTAAGACCTCCTTGTCAATGACCAATCAGCCTCTTATCCTATCTACCTAGAACAAGTCCTGACAAATGCTGTCATTCAAGGTTAATTAGCAATGACATATATCCATATGATACTTAAGATTTGAAATATGTGGGCTAAATTAACCAATTTTGAAATCTTAAGAGAAGAAGAGTGAGCAGATCGATTCAGAGAAAAGATTATTTCTTGAGTTAGGCCCATTGGCGAATATCTTTCTGCTGTTATGCTTACATTTCTGTTCTCTTTCCTTTGAATTTCTGTGAGTGATGTTCATTATTTTTGCCATAGTTTTTGGAAAAGCACCTTGAAGTCTTTGAAGAAAATGACAATAGAAAGCTGAAGAAGAAGAGAAAATAAACATCTGTGAACTCTCACAAAATCCTCTTTTCTTCAGCAAATATAGAGACTCAGACAAGTAGCTAGAAACAACAGATATAACAATAAAAATGACTAGCAAAATCATATCCTGTAGTTAAGAAATCTGTTTTCTTATAAAATGTGATAGTCTTACCATTGCACCACACTAAGTGCCTCTCACAAACAGAATGAGACAGTGACCAATCTTTTCTATCCCATTGTGCAATTCTCCTCCAGAGAGAGATCTGTATATGGACTAAATTATAATATGGACCACTTCTAGTCTTCATGCTCTGCCAGCTCATTTGTGAACCTCTGCAATTATTAAATGTGCTGTGATAATTAGAAAGGCTACCCTTTCAAAGTTTTACTTACCTAACCTAAGTATAAACAACCAACACAATCACTTGTTTTTCAAGTTAACAGTTCCCTCCAATGGAAAAATTGGAAAAATTCAAATAATTTTCTTCCTTCCCTTTTCCCATTTCAGTCGTCTCAACTATTTAAAAAAAAATGCCATAAGGAGAGAGGACAAATTGCTACCATAAAGGATTCTGAGCCTCCCGGTGGCCTCCATGTCTTTATTTGGAGGTTCGTAGGAAGATGCTCCTAGATGCTGTTAACCTGACTTTTATGATCTACCCTTAGGAAGCACACTGGAGGTATGGACAGGCAGAGCCACACGAAGAAAACACTTTGTGGTCAACTCTGACTTCCCCGCTGAAGTTGATTTTTGGGGAGAATGAGGAGAGGAGCATGGTAGCTTCCATGGGGAGGCAATGCAAATTATTGTTCACTCCCTTACTTTTGAGGCCCATGGCCAGTACCTTCCAAAAGACACCATTAAAATAAATAAGACATCATTTGACTTAGCTTCTTGATATTGGAGTAACATTCCTGTTTCTTTTCCAAAAGAACCACCCAGGTGATTAGGCAAGACTTTTTGTTTTGTTTTTCAATCCAGTGGTGAATATTTAAAAATGGAAATGCCAATGAACACAAATTAATGAAAACAAAATTGGGTCTTTTGACATTAGATCTGACACAGCCTGAAAGGGGAAAGTTTCTGCTAAAGGGATTTTAATTTATTTTATCCCCTTATAATTCACTAATATCAATGACGTTTTAATCGGGTTAATCTTCTAAAAGATATAGCTAATGTACAATGTTTTTTGTATTTCTTGTTACAAACTTTTGTCTTGATCTTACTTCGAAGATCCAAGTTTACTAAAGGAAATGATATTGTGGATTTAAAATTCTCTCATCTTTGTTTTCTAAGCATTCATAATTGTGGCCAAATTTGAGCTCTAAACAACAGTCTAGGACATGGGTGGTGCACAGTGCTACAAGGGATAATATATTAAGAGAGGACTGGCCTTCTTTCTCCACTGTCTCACAGGCAACAACATGGTTGGTCACTCAACTGAGCATTAGGTAAATCTAATGTTGCCTTTGATAGGAGAAAAATATCAAATTCGTAAATAATATAATGGATTGGGAACAAAACGTGTCAACTATGGATTAGAATCATTTGTTCTTAAAACCTCTCCCAGAAATTACTCAAATAAATTATAAGCATCTGTGGTGCAGGCGCACATGCGCGCACGCGCGCGCGCGCGCGCACACACACACACACACACACACCAAGGAAACTCACCGGAGCAATTACCTATGCATGAAAGATTTCACCTTTCAGGACACTTAGTAAAACTAAGAGATCAAATAAAACTAGTTTATCTTTCACTGTGTTGTGGAGATTGAGAGCTAATTGTGCTTGAAAGCTGGCATTAGTGGACGAGTTTAAGATCATATAACAATCAATAATTTCTAATAATGTAAAATAAAATAAACAGGAAAAGCTAAAGGAAAGGAGGGGAGAAAAATGGAAAACAGAACACATGTAAAAAGTATGCTATCATTTTTCTTCCTAAAAACAGCCATCATTGAGTTAACCCAGGAGATTCTTGGGCAAGTTACCAAAAAGGCTGCCTGCACTGTGTTAGAAATAGATTGTAAAATCATTAGAAGGATCAGCTTGCAGCTTGCAGCTACTTTCCAAATCAGAGTTTGAAGACATTGTGTGTACTCCAACAAAGCAGAAGTTCATTGTTCCACATAACAGGGATATGCCAGCCATCTTTAAAGTTTCAGAGACAGCCTGTGAAAGATCAATTGTACGGACTTTCCTTCTTTTACTTTGGGTTTAAGAGTGTGGACCTTAGGAATGAAAAAGGTAAGGCAGAGGTATTGAATATTTGGAAAGTGCAGGTACAGATATCCTATGATAACCTGCTCAATTGCACAATTCAAGTTCTCTGGGAGATTTTCATTTGTATGATTGCAAGTCATTGTAACAAGGCATAAATGATTTTAAAAAGTATGATAATGGTTGAAGCTGCAAACCTCATAGTAATTATCTCAGGCAGTGGTTGCAGTTAAGCGATCAAATGTGTTTTGAAAGAGAGTCATCACCAGTTTACTCTCATGCCCTACAAACTCCTACCTTTACTACCTTTCCTATATGTTGTCTTTGGCTTTATTCCCACTCCATTTCTATAAGGACAAGCACAGTGAACCAAAATAAATTATGCATTGTGTTAGGCTACTCAAGTCTTTACTTATGTCCAAAAATGAGGAGCTCATTGATTAGGAGGCATTTCTTCTGTTCATTCACACTGGCTCCATCCATATTAGGCTTCTTCAGGTCTAAAAAGGTTATGCCCTCATAAGGGCTTTGTTCTTGCCCTTTTCTCTGCCTAATATGGCCCATTTCATATTTCCCAAAGGCACATTCAGGTCTCTCACTCATACAGTATCCCCTTTCTTTCCCACCCCACTTCATCATCCCATCCCCTTAACAAACTTTATTTTTCTGCGTACAATCTATAATTCCTCAAGTTTATCTTAATCCATTGTGTACTAGACCATATATTATATGACCTAGAACTTTTTATTCCTTGCTCATTGTTTTCATCTCCAGGATCCATCATATAGAAGACAGGTAATCAATAAATGGTGGATGAATGAATTAACTTGTTATCCATATGTAGAAAGGATCTAGCAACCACTCTGATTTGATGACTAGTTGTCTTCCCAGGCATAGTTCTAAAATCTTAGGACATTGGAATTCTACCAATATTCTTATTGCAATGAGCTACATACACTCTTCTCAAATGTGGGCAATATGACTTTTGACATTGGATATACAAATATTTATTTAAAAGGAAACAATGTGAGACACAAGTCATAGTGCCATGTCATGTAGTTGGCTGGTTTTGACCCAAGATAATCAAAATCCCACTGAAATCTTTCCATTTCAGAGATATACCTCCCAATATTGCAAAAAAACACTTAATGTGTCTATTTATTTGTACAATATCTGGTTGAAGGGAGTCCTATCTTCAAATTTCATCAGTTTGGGTCAAAACCTTAGTGGTACTTAAAGCTATGCCTTTAGGATAGTCTATTTAAAATAAAAATAATGACTTAAGAATATTGCTTATATTTTTGAAAATTTGAAAATGTAATCAGGGTAGACAGCTACTGTGTTGTTACAAATCTGAATGTGAAATTTCTGAAATCCTCCTTGCATTAAAAATGAATTAACTGTGTGATTATTAATTGTGCATATTCCAATCCCTTTGTGCTGTACTGCATGTTTCTTGAATCTCATTTGAATCCTTTGGCTAAGTAATGTGTCAAGGGGGGTATGAGCCTGAATGCCTAAGTTATTTAAAAGGCAGGACAGCACTTCCAGATTAGAATACCAATGAGTGGGGTTAAAAAGGCTCTACTGTAGTTGGAGGGCAGCTCTCAGTCTGAGAAGTACCTGAAAAGGACCTCTATGGACTAATTTTCAGAATCACATTGTAATGTGGGCTCATGTCAATCATCAGAACAGACAGCTTCATCCCATGATATAAACTAGTTATACATTCAAGAGCTGCCAGAGGATCTTCATTAAAAAGGGACTTAGCATTAAAGGAAGAAGGTTGTTTTATTATAATACTTCAAACACAGTTTTTTGTTTTATATGTTCTCAGGATTCTTTTTTGTTCTTTGCTACAATATCAAAAAAAGTACCATAGAAGAAGGAAAACATTAAATATTCCATTTTTTAATAGAAATCAAGGAAGCTTTCTGGTTTAAGGCATTAAAATCATATACATTTTTTCCTAAATTTATTCATGGCTTTGAATAACAAAAAGAAATCTCTAGATGTAATAGGAGGATGTTTTTAATCTTTTGTGGGAAGGGATTTGCAGAGCGACTACTCAAGGTAAAATATCTACTGGCAAAGTATATCAGTGAGAGCTTTATACATATAAATTTGTATAAAACCTTTGGGCTCTCTACAAGTTTCCAGATACCAGTTAGATATTGCAATTGATGTCATTAAAATTTAATATAATTGTGTTAAGAGAAAAACAGGAACAATGTCCATGTAAGTAAATCATTGACACTGTAATCTTGCATTTAAAGAAATCAAGGAGTTTAATAAAATAGATAAAGGTATCTCTTTACCAATATTCAAAGGTATCATATAAAAACCTTAATTTAAATATACTTGTACATTAGGTAACCCCTTCAAAACATCCTGCACATATGATTACTTATCAAAATCATCTCATTTCTACCATGAAAATTGTGACCAGCAAATTGCTTGGTAAATGGAATTAAAACAATAACACAATAAAGTTATTTCTATCTTCAAATTGCATAATTTCATATATAGAAAAACCTGAAGTCTCCATACCAAGAAAATATTAGTATTAAAACAAATATAGTAAAGTTTTGGGGTACAAAATCAACATCCAAA
This sequence comes from Marmota marmota marmota, assembly GCF_001458135.2. Lineage (NCBI taxonomy): Eukaryota > Metazoa > Chordata > Mammalia > Rodentia > Sciuridae > Marmota > Marmota marmota. The sequence continues at coordinate 51,430,262 of NW_026000037.1, forward strand.
AATCGATTGTGTTTCTATACACTAGAAAATGAAGTACATGAAAAGAAAAATAATAAAAATCCCAATTGTCCATAGCATCCATAAAGAATAAAACAATGAGGAATAAACCTAACCAAGAAGACAAAAGACTTGTACACTGAAAAGTACAAAACAGTGGTGAAAAAAAAAATTACAAAAGACACACAAAAATGGAAAGACATTCTGCATTCATAGATTTAATATTATTAAAATGGTCATACTATCCAAAGCAGTCTACATAATCAATGCAATCTCCATCAATTCCAAAGATATTTTCAAAGAAATAGGAAAAATAATTCTAATATTCATATGGAACCACAGAAGACCACAAATAACCAAAACAACCTTGAGAAAAAGAGCAAAACTGAAGGCATCATTCTCTCTGATTTTAAAGTACACTAGAAAACGACAGTGATAAAACCATTATGTTACTTGCACAAACACAAACATGTCCACCAGCAGAACAGAGACCTCAGAAATATACCCACACAAATACCATCAACCCATCTTCAAAAACACAATGGGATAGTCTCTTCAACCAACAGTGTTACAAAAATCAGACTTTTACATCCAAAAGAATGGAATTGGACCTTTATGGTTCATCACATACAAAACTCGGCCACAAATGGATCAAGAAGTGAAAGCAAGACCTGATGCTGTAGAACTCCTAGAAGAAAACATGAGGGAAAATCTTTTTTGACAGTAGTCATAGCAATTATGCCTTGGATATTACCAGCAATATTTACCAGCAAAGTAGAGGCAAATAAAGCAAAACAGACAATTGGGAGTATACCAAATTACAAAGCTTCTGCACAACAAAGAAAAAAAAACACAAACAAAAGGCAAATTACAGAATGGAAGAAAATATTTATAAACCATATATATGATAAGATGTTAATATTCTAAGAGGAACTCATCTGATTCAATAGCAATAATGATGATGATGATAATAATAATAATAATAATAATAATTTAAAACGAGGGGCTGTTGTATAGCTTAGCATTAGAGTGCTTTTTTAGCACTCATTTGGGCTCCAGGTTTGAACAGCAACACTGCAAAAAAAAAAATTGTAGTCAAAGTAATCAAATAGACATTTATCCATAGGAGACTAGTAGATGACCAACAGGTTTATGGAATGATGCTAAATATCATTATCCATGTAAATGAAAATTTAAAACCACAATAATATGTTGTCTTAGACCTGTTTTGATGGCTGTTATTAAAAAAATATATATATGGGTAAAAAGAATTGGGAAGGGTGGAGAGGAATCAGACTCCTTGTGCTTTCTCTGTATACCTATTTACTAGTAGGGCTATAAAAGTAGTAGTTGTGCTGGAAAACAGTATGTTCCCTTTAAAAATTAAAAACGGAACTACCATGTGATTCTACAATCCTACTTCTTTCTAACCCCCTTCTGGATACATATCTATACATCTCTAGCTTATGAGAAATCCGTGTTCCTATGTTCATTGCAGTATTGTAAAAAAGACCTAAAGTATGGGGAAAAAAAAAAACTGTTTATCAATGGCTGAATAGACTAGAAAATGTGCTACATACATGCAATGGAATATTATTCAGTCTTGAAAAGGGAGGAAATCCTGCCATATGTAACAATAGGCAAAAATCATGTGGCCGTGCTAAGTGAAAAATGCCAGTTACAGAAGCACAAATACAGCTTGATGATTCCACATATAAGAAGTATCTAAAATTGTCAAGTCATGGATGGGAGAGTTGAATGGTGATTGTCAGGGGCTGAAGAGAAAGGGAAATGGGAAGTCACTGTTCAATGAGTTTAAATTTTCAGCTACTTATGACGAATGTGTTCCAGAGAACAATTGCACAGCTTTGTGTCTATAGTTTTCAGTACCAAGTAATGCACTTAAAATAGCAAGAGGGTGGATCTCATGTTAAGTGTTCTTGCTACAATAAAACACAAGCTAATATAAATAAATAATTACACAGTTTTTTGTAAGTACAATATTTGGCCCATGGTCTGCTAACAACCTGTTTTCTGCCATTCACTTTCCATAAAAGGGATGAAATATTGTGAATAATTTTCTCTCCTGAAACTGAAATTGTTTATTATAGAGCACATAATCTCAAATTGGTCTCATTATTTAAAAGTGTTCTTGGTAGAGGTGCATGTATTTATTTACAGATAACTCTTCATGAGCCACTATTGGCAACGTTTCCTTATGACACTATCATGCCATATGTTAATTTCCAGTGCTTCTCCTCAGGAGTCTGCTTGGAAGCAGAATCATTAAAATTATCTGTGGAAGCCAGGGAACTCTCCTGGTGGGGGAAGTTCTCCCATCATCAGGAGGAATGGAGCTTAATTAAAGGTCTTCCAGTGCTCAGAGGACAAGTGTCCATGGTAAAAGAGCATATCTTCGGCTTCTGTCTTCCCTCTTTCTCCCATGCAAAGGATTTTATGTGTGATTACTCAGGTCTTTCCATGATCCTCTTATAAACTGTTTCCAAACTGCATCTTTTTGTTGCTTAACTATTCATAGCACTCAAAGTTTTCCTGGTGGTATTTATCCAATATTTGGAAGAAATCGTCAATCAAATTTGTTTTGTCTATACCCACAATGTTAACTAGAGATGTAAGATGGAAGGAGGAAAATAAACACACACACACACACACACACACACACGCTTACTTGGATTATACTTTATATTATCTGGCACTTGTGTACAATTTTGAGAGTAGGTTAAGAAAAAAAAAATGTCCAGCAACATGCAAAGCTGAACTACACATAAACGGCCTTTGAATTTACTGTGTCTTGCTACAAGATAAGGGTGAAAAATGTTAGCTCACTGAATTCTGTTGTTCATTCAAAATGTTTCAATGCATGAATCATTAAAAAGATCAAATCCCTTTCTTATGTTAAATGGCTATGATTCACCGTTAAGATTTATGAACCGTGAGTCCCTCATCAAATTAAATTTTGTTCTCTCTAACTAGTTTATAGTAACATAGAAAAAGCTTGTGTTATACATATTACAGTTCTGTCAACTCCATGAACATGAACTGAATGAATTTTTAAATTAATCTTCTCCTGTATAGTTAAGGGTATTCTTATGAATAAATAGAGTGGGTGAAAGTAAAGTATCTTCTTAAATTATTATATTATTCTTTTATATTTCAATATATTTAAATAATTCTAACTTAAAATTCTAACTGTTTATTGGCATATTATTACATTTACATTTGTCTCTTCTTTCTTGTACCCAAACTTCTAAAGCAAACAATGTGGAAAAGTGAAGTACTTACTAATTGTTTTATATTATATCATCATATGAGCTACACAAAAACTTTTTATCCCTCTTACTTGGATCTGATACCAAGGTTCTTTTGTAAGTTTATTTTTGAAAGGTCAGAGTATTTTCAGCATTAATGTAGTTATTAGTCAACCTGAAAATTTTAATACATAGTTCAAGGATTGTTGGTTTAGCATATAAAATGAACAAAAAAAAAAACCTCATTAGAACAACAACAAAAGCCCCCTTATTATCAATATTTTAATGCATATGAAAATACATTTTGAAAATAAACTTTCCAAATCTCAATGCATTTTCTTTTTCCCTGTAGAGCTTTCTTTTCTAGCTTTAGTACCTTGATGTCTCCTTATGAAATGCTTCCATGGGATAAAAGTTGTGAAAGGAGAAAATTTATTCACTTCATGGTTATTTAAATGATGTGGCCAAAACATGGCTAAAAGGAAAATAATGCAGCTGTATTTTATGAATGTTTAGGGTGATACTGCAAGTTCAATTCTGGTTCTGTTTGGGTTTATGAAAATAAGTCAATAATTTGCAGAAGTTTTACAAATGTGTTGAAATACATAACTGAATAAGTAAAACTGAGAATTCCCACTAGAGAAAGGAAGAACCTGAATGAATTTTTTTTCACATTTATATATTATGTATATTTTTATATACGTACATTATATATTTCACGTTATATATGTGAGTTTATTTGTGTAGATATTTTTTCATATATATTTTTAATATATTTCACACATACACTCTCTATATATATTTAAACCCTATTTTCTAATATACTTTCTTGATAGTTAGTAAAGATGGTTAATTAATTTTGAGTAAAATTACATTCTTCCTATAAGAGAAGAAATATACACATACACCCATATATAAATCCATACACATTTTAAATTTATTTTGGGGAAACATGTTTGTGTGTTTTGACACAAAATAGATATAAATACATATTGAAAAAATATAAATTCTGAATTAAATATTCGTATATAACTAATGATGATAGTGGCAAAAATCAACAGTAATTTACATAAATTAGAATGTACAACCCAAAGCAAAACACATTCAGGTTTATTCAAACACCTCTGTATGCCTTCTATAAAATATATTACTAGCAACTTCATTGTCACAAATTAAAAAGGAACAGAAAAATAGAGCACAGAAGTTGGGAAGGAAATAGAGATACTGAAGCAAAGAAGCATAAACATTGCCCGACCCAAGCTGACAATGCTTTGCTGAGCTTCAGGAAGCTTTAGATGATGGTATTCAAAAAAGGATGCCATGTAGCAACAGTAAAGACACCATCAACAGCCACTTCAGACATCTCAGATAGAGCTTCCCTCTGAGGATGGAAAGACGTGATAAGTGGAAGGCTGCTGCCAGTGTCAGGGCTTAGAAAGATTTCTCTGCTTTATATATTGATGGCCAAGTTGAAAGAATGTGCAGCAAGGTGAGAATCTTGCTGGTGAAACAAAAAGCCAAGGAAAGGCAGTCAATAAAAAGGTGGGGAGCTGTGCAGCAGCAAGATTAGAAACCTTGAAGTTAAATGGCATTTTGCAATTCATTGTGAAGGAAAGAACAAAAAACACAGAGACTGAACAAGAAGAATCTCAAAAGAATTCTCCATTTACAAATGTGCTTACAAAAAAGCCTCAACATAAAAAAGTCGCATGCCTCAGATCTGATTATACTTCATCACAGCCTCCAGACAAAAAGTGAAATGCTATTTAATCTCTATAGATATGTTTTGTCATGGGCATATAAAAAAACGAAGTTGATAATAGTTAACTGTTCTTTATAATATACAATTTGTCCTTAAGTGAAATGATAGTATCTAATATTAATAAAGCTACTTTTTTAAAAGAAGAATTATTATCTTTATAGATAGCTTTTCTAAACCTAGGAACAGATGAAATGATGCTTTTTAAATTCCTATCTTTGCTGTCAATGATGGTATAAACTGGTTGGTTGATTGGTTGGTTTATGGAAGATGTATTTATGTATTAGGATGGTGTCAATATAATGCTACTTAAAATATATGCAATTGCTACTTTGTTTAAAAATGGCTGATTTTTTCAGTTCTTTTTTAATTTTTTTTTTTTTTTTTTTTTTTTACATTTTGTGAGGTGGTCGAATTTGCTTTGTGTTTTTTTTTTTTTTTTTT
>NW_026000037.1:51435975-51475457 GCF_001458135.2 Marmota marmota marmota
TTTTTTTTTTTTTTTTTTTTTTTTTTTTTTGGGGGGGGGGTGATAGTAATTATTACCTAAGCAATGCAATGGATCCTTCTACACAAATAGGAATCAAAGTAATTACTATTCCCCTTCTTATTTCATTGCAGAAACTCGATATACCTTTTTTTTTTTTGAACAGAGAATCACAATAAAATTTGTCTTAAATATTCAAATCAATTAGGAAAAAAAACCTTTGGAGCAGAATATTCTTCAAATTATAGCATTATGATTCCCCATAATTCTACTGGGACAGGGCTGCTATTTAAAGAAACTCTGTGGTTTGAGAAATGACGATATGACAAAGAAATGTACACAATCCTGAAGGGAACCAAAAGGACAGATGCTGCAGGCTATGTGAGCTTCTGTTAAATATGAGAACCAAGGGGCATGAACTTGAGCGAGAGAATAGCCTAGCGCTAAAAAGTGCTTCAAACTCTTTTGCAATTGCCCTTTGCGGAATAAACAGCCCAGGAAAAAAAATAACAAGCAACATACACAGCAAGAAGGTGGAAGTGGCCAGGACAGTGCAATGGGCAATTTAATGACTAGGAAAGCCTCAGTGCTCTATTTTTCAGGTTAAGTAATGTATATCGAGGTTCCTAAAATTGCCATTTTTATTTCAGGGGAAAATAAAAAAATGGTATGAATGGTTTCAGGGGTTTAAAATCAAACTATTAAAGGCCAAACATTTCATCTATTAAAAATTAATGTCTAAAGAAATACCTTTGGGAAATTATCAAGAAATCAGAAATGTTCCCTTATCTTGGAAAATTGTCTTTACATAATTGTTACAATTGGGAAGAAATGGTATCTTTTTAGTTTCCAAATTTAATCCATCTAGTAAAACAAATTTCTAAGAGTCTGTTATTCAGTTTCTTTTCTCTTAGCAAAGATCCAGAGAGCAAAGAACGTTAGAGAGCTAATAGGAAAAGGCACTACCCTGTTCTTCTGGAACATACAAGGAGCCATTAGTGATCACAACTGTCTACAATAGTGATAGCTGGAAAAAGCCTTTCAGTGAACTCCCCTCATTTTGAAAATTTCAAAACCAAAGTGGGAAGTATTTTATTTCTAGTTGCATGATCAGAACATCCAGATTCCCAATCCATCGTTTTTTTTTCTTTTATTATATGTGATGATGTGTATTAAAGTGCTTAGTACACTACCTGGCACAGGTACAGCCCTTAATAATCATTGCCAAAGCTAGATAATAAGCAGCAGTAGAGATAAACAGACACAGAGAAGTACATGAATCCATATACAATCTCTGACAGTAAAACAAACAAACAAACAAACAAATGCTGAAGAGAGAGAGAAGGGGAGCTAATGAGTTTGGGATTACTTTTCAAAAGTACTTAGATTTTCCTTTTAGCAATCAAACAAATGTTCTTTTTGCTAACTCAACACTAATCCACCTTGCAATGTGTACCTCTGGGTGGCTGGTGAGAGAGCAGAATTTGTTTCAGTGCCTATGTATTTTACATCAGAATAGCCCTTGCACTGGAGGGGACCATGTCTTTCACCTTTGTACAACAAAGTCTTCTCACATAGTAGATCCTCAATAAAATGTGTGCCATAATGGAAAAGTAAATCGATATCATAGAGGCAATCCTGAAGCAATGTGAAAATTCCAATTTCTGAAAATGCAAATACAAGTGATGGCACATGCTTTTTGCTGGTGGAGAAATGCACACTGCTCTCCTCCCTCCTCCACACATGCTTGCCTTTGTTGATGGACACAGATGTGTTATTCATGACTGTTTTGGACTCCTAAACATATATTCCAATGCAAGTGAATATGTTGGTGGGCAGGTTTCTCCCTGGTCTCTCATTAGTTGTCAAGAGTGACCTAAAGGTTTTTAACCTTAAGGACAGAGACTTTCATTTACATAGTTTTGTTGTGATCTCTGTCCTGATAGAGTTCACCTTGTTTGACTAACCAGTCCAGCTTGCCTGCCTGGGAGCATAGATGAGCAGGAAAAAAAAAATCCTAATTAAGTGAGTTTATACACTTGAACACACCAGGAAAACGGTAGAGTTAATGGCTGCAAACCATTTTTTGATACTTTATTCAAGGATCCCCCCCCACCTTTTTTTTCCTCATTTATAAAATGTGCCTATGGGAAGGAGCAAAAGGAAGAGGGCTGTGATTCCAGCCCCTCATCTCCCTTTGAGATAGCTGCTAAGCCAGTGCATTAGTGAGGAGGTAGAAAGGATAATAGGAGCAGTAATTGGCAGGGCTGTCCAACTACACCTCTCCTCTCTCCCACCACTTGGCCCTGCCCAATTTATCTCTTCCATAGCCCCATGATGCCTTGTCTCCACCAAACTTTTTAAAAGTTGCCCCCTGTATCTGGTGGCTTGTTATGTAAGGATTTTTCATCAAAGCTTCAACCTGAATGTTCTTCCACTTGTTAAACCAATATTAAAACAAGAAAGAACCCTAGTTTAAAGCATCCGTGTTGCTAGTTCCTCAGCTGGGTGGCCACTGCCAATGGGAAGTGGTGAGGGAAAAGTATAATTAAAACTTAACTTTCAAATGGATCTCATAGTTTTTACCCGGTAAGACGCTCTTCTCGCCACGTGAACTTTCAGGTGGCTGTTCTGAACGAAATAGGTGCTGATTCCTTTTATGTGAAACCCTTAAGATAACTTTAACATGGTTCTTTGCAGTTTAATTTATCATAAATTCTGGCACCATTTATCACTAAATGCAAAATGATGAAGAAATGGCTCTATTAATCTGAATAACTCCTGAATTAAAAAGCTGTTAAATGAGTTGAAGCACATAGTACTGTTAACAATATGTGGAAGTATGTTTGGCTGGAATAAATTACTTTCACAGTCACCATTTGAAGAGTCTACCTTTAGAGAAATATGTTGAAAATTTCACATCTTGATCCCCTGACTAAATCCACATGCACCGCTAATGCAATTTTAAATTGACTTCACAGAAAACGTGAGAAAACGCCTGGTCTAAAATTCTTAGGTATCAAAACAAAATTCCTCTATTTAAAAACTGAGGAAAATAAGACTTTCACATAGGCATATAAAATATAATAACAGATTCCAATTAAGATATATTCTATTTTCCCATTTTACTCTTTCCAGAAGTGGCTTTGTGATATTTTCATGTAATATAGCCCAGTAATGTTTCAACAACTCCTCTCCCAGGACAAGTATTTTAGCATAGCCTATGCATAGTACTTTTAAAAATAATAATATGGAGAATATTGACTCAGATATCTAAAGCGTTAATTTTTGTTTGAAGAAATTGGTTGGCGATTATAAACAGAGGGTTAAAAGGCAGGCTCTATCACACATTCTATATGTGTTTGTATTCTGAATACTACTAACAAAAGATGCTTAAAGAGAAAGGCATTTATGAATTTCAGAATACAGTATCTGAAATTTGCAGAGCCTAGACTTTTACAAAAAAAAAAAAAAAAAAAACATTTCTAGGATCTGTGCTAATAAAGCCCTGTTCCCCAAGAATGTCCCCTTGCAGTGTTTTAGCAGATAGTGACGATGTTCTTAATCCTTACCCTCATGAGGGCACTTTGTAATGTCTTTAATTATCACCCTGGTATTATGATTAGAAACAAAGACTTTTTCAATAATAGTGTCCTGTTGCATGTTTAGAGATATTTCAGTGTGAAATCTTTAATAATGGGGATTTGTGAATGAACTTAATTAGCCCTGTTAAAAACATCCAGCAGATAGCATCTCATGTCCACAGAGAGGGCTATGCCATGGCATGGGGGGCAGCTTCCTTGGAGAGACTCCCTGAAAAGCGAAGGCACTATTGTTAGAGAAAGCAAGAGCTTTGTTCAAGTGTTTACCAAATACAATATTTGGTTGACAGAAAGCAGTTTATTCAACCCTTCTCAAACCCAACCACACAATGTTGTTTTATTGCGTTTATCAAACATCTATGGACATAATGCTAATTTACACCTACACAAAGGCACAATTTTAAACTGGAAGGTAATATAGAAATACCATTTTATTTCTTTTGTCTTTTTTTTTTCTTTAGAAAAATATATAACTATGTGGAAAAGAAGGGATATCAATAATATCTACTTATATAACATCGGTTTCTATTTCTTTTTCCTTTTTTGTTCTCCCATACCCTCTTTGTTGTCTACTCTGCCAGCCCATCAACTCCTGTAAGAAACTTGATAGTCACCCTGTTATTATATGCAGTAGAGACAGAGATAAGGGCAGAGGACATAAATAAGAAGATGGAAGTAGAATACTTCTGAATGAAAAGATGGTAGATAGCTCTTGGACAGCCAAAGAGGATGTTAGGTATGCTTTGGAGATGCCAGGCTTATGGGACACTGGGGGTCTTTGAATGTGATACCTACACAGTCGTCTTTCCTTTAGTCTGATTTTTTTTTTTTCCTGGACATGCTTTCTGCTGGGAGATGACCTTTAATTCCACAAAGCTAAGGTGCTTCAGGAAAGGGTCAGATGAGAGAATGCTGCTGAGTTGGCAACTAATTTCAAAGTTTATGGCTTGCTCCTTGGTTCTCTTGGGCTTCTATTGTACCTCTCCTGTCCTAGTTTAATGGGGGAAAAGTAGGGAAGGATGCAGGGGTAGTAATCTATCAAGAATTAGCAACTCTGTGTTTGGCAAGGGTTTTATTTGTACTGTATATGCAGGATGTATGTATAAAATGAAGAAAAAAGTAATCATAGATACTGAAGAATCTAATTAGGGGACGTCAATAAAACTAGAAATCTGGAAGTCATCTATGATTTCCTTTTAGTAGTCCTGCCAGTGATAGGAAATATTCTAAAGATTACTTCTCAAGACTCCTATTCCCTGATTATTTAGTCAAACATAATCTAAGAATTTCTGTAAAGTGACATTCAAAATGAAATTAAGATTACTAGGCAGCTGCTCTTAAAATAGACCAGTGATCTTGGAGAATACAGGTGGAATCAATGTAATTGCACACACTTTTATCAATAGAAGAGGAAGGCAGAGACTCAAGAGAGATGAGGCAGTGTGAGAAGAATCTGATGCATCATTGCTGCTTCTGAACTGTCAGAGCCACAAGTAAGGACAGAAGAAAGAAAGAGCAGAGCTCAGGGAAGTCCTCAGATGACAGCCAGCAAGAAAAATGAAATGAGTGGAAAACCTAAATGATCCTGGAAACAATTCTTTGTTAGGACCTCCAGCTCTTGATTCCAGGTTGTGACCCCCAGCTAAACCCATTTGCCTTCTGACCTGCAGAAGTGTGAAATAGGTGTTGCTCCAGCTGCTGAATTTGTGAAGATTTGTTATGGCAGCAATAGCAAACTTATACACTCCACAAGGATGATCTTTTTGAAACATAAATTTACAACTTTTATATCCAGATGGTTCATTAACTGTAAATAATTCTCCCTTTATCCCTCTAAGATTCAATTAGAATAATATTAGGTAAATAGAGGAATAAACCCATAATATGTGAAAACAAAACAAGAAACAATTATATGAATTGATTAAAAAAAAAACTCCACACATATCTTGATATAGGAAAGCAGATAGATAGCTGTTGACTCATAAAGCAGACAGAAAAGATTGGTGTATAGATCCATACAGAAGGTTATGCTGCAAAAGTGGGGAGTCCATAAGTCCAGCAAAACTCCAAACAAACTTGGGATTTGAAAGGGCAAAGTAGGACCGATGACAGAAATGAGCAAGGAGTTGAAACTAAGAGGTCTAATGGAAAATCAATAAACATAACAACTGAATTCCCATTTTTCCCACCTCTGTACACAGAACTACAGCAACCACATGTTAAATTTAATTATTTGGAAAAGAAAAAAACAAGCAATAATAAGAATAAAACTAATATTTTACTTAAAGAAATAGAAAATAACTAGGTGTAGAAGATAGAACAGCTGGTATGGATCTTGAGTGCAGAGACCAAAGGCATCTCCATTTTGGAGTGAAGGATGTGTGCACCAGAGTAGTGACTGATGTATGGATGTGTACAGTGAAGTGTGCCTGTGTACAGTGAAGTGTGCCTGTGTACAAGCAAATGTTCATTCATTTCATTCTTAATTACAAACAATCTACTAATGATCAATACAATTGATGAAAGACATAACTTCATCTTCAATGTCTACAACATGAAAATGAAATACCAGAGAAAGCAACAATAACTCAATAACAAGATTTTGTTTTAAGCTCTAACTAGTATAAACAGAAAGATTTAAGAAGGTGTGATAACCACACAAAAAAGGGAGAATATGATGCTGTGAAAAGAAAAGGAATTGTAGAAAACAAGAGAACTTAGAGACTATCTGATGAAACAAAATACCATTGATGTTAAGGAGAAATAGTGATCAGGAAAGTTAAATAACAAGAGAAATTATAAACTATGAGAAAAAAATATTTTAAAGGTAGAGAAGATTCATGCAGGAATTCTATAGTTGTGCTCTGAGGAATCCCAGAAAATAATAATGGTGGAACTATATAATTAAATAGCAATTAACAAAAAAATTTCCAAGAACCAGAAGGTACAAGTGTTTAAATTGAAAAGTCCATTAGGTGTCCAGCACAACTAATGCAAAGAACCAGAACTGGACAACTTGTCATGAGCTTTCTAATTGTAGAGTGAAAAATTTCAAAATACTTCCAGCAAAAAGAAAATTAGATCTCTTTATAAGAATCAGGCTGACATTAGAATCAGCAACTACAACAATGAATATTATGAGAATAATTTTCAATATTCTCGGCGTAAATAATTTCAACTCAGTTTTCTATACCCAGCTAAGTTATAATTCTATTATAAAGTTAAAAGCAAAGTTGCAAATATGAAAAACTCACATAGTTTACATCCAATACTCGCTCTTCTAAAATTATTTAAGATGTGTTCTACCTAAATAAAATATAAAAGTAAGGAAAAGGGATAATGGGGCATACAGGAAACAACGGGTACAAATTAGAAGAGTAATAATCCCACGGTGCCAGAGATGTATAGAACTAGAGAGAATTCAGTCCAGATAGGAGATGAAGGAGGAAAACTTCTGAGGAAAATGTGTAAGGGGATTTTATATTATTATGAATCATTTGGTAGTATTTAAATATGCATTTAACGATTCTGAAGTATGCCAAAATTCATGAAACTCAAAGAAAAAAATTGTTCAATAAAGATATTAAATCTGAATAAAACTTGAAGATTAGTTAATGTTAATATACCAATATCAATTTGTCTTAATCATTGTACTATGGATGTACATGATATTAATAATAAGGAGAGCTTAATAAAGAATGTATAGGGATAAAGGGATATACAGGAATTCTCATTATAATTTTAACTTGTCTCTGAATCTAAAACAAATTCAAAGGAAAAAAGGTTTTAATTTTTGAAGGAGAAAGCTAATATGATAGTTGTATGCTACTTGAATGTTTAGTGAATGTTAACTACATAGTCAAGTTGTCTAGGAGTCAGCCATTAATCTAGGGTGGGCATGCTGCAGTGCAGACAGTGGTGGAGTAACAACATACAGGAATTAGTAATGTGGTCTCTGCTATGGCTGATTTTGTTTGTATCAAAACATCAAATGTCAAAAGTTTTAGCTGTAACTCCTACCAGGACCTTTCTTAGAAAATTGTTTACTGTTTGGACCTGAAATTAGCCAAAGAATTTACTGAAAAATTCAGCACCAGGGAGATATGCAGAAATTGATGAGACTGTGCATAGAGAAAAGAATGTTTACATTGTTGAGAGGGGTTGTGGCAAAATCAACTGCAATCGGGCTGGGGATGTGGCTCAAGTGGTAGCGTGCTCGCCTGGCATGTGTGCGGCCCGGGTTCGATCCTCAGCACCACATACAAACAAAGATGTTGTGTCTGCCCATAACTAAAAATAAATAAATATTAAAATTCTCTCTCTCTCTCTCTCTCTCTCTCTCTCTCTCTCTCTCTCTCTCCCCCCCTCCCTGTCTCACTCTCTTTAAAAAAAAAAAAATCAATTGCAATCTACTGGAGCATCTAATCGTGATTAATGCCTATAAGGTAGCAGCAGCCAGTAGATTTCTGTATTTGTCTGACATTTGCTTTAGGCCTGGTAGAACAAGAAAAATAAGAGCCAAGCCCCAATCTTGACCAAATTACTGCAAATATGTTATGTATGGCAGCACTTATCATGCCATCTCATAATGGGCATACTTCTGAGATCCAGGGCTTTTTTGACATTCCAGTTTATAGCTTATGTGTGAAACCAGCTGACCTCAAGTGAATGAAGAAAGAGACTATCTCTAATTCTCTTTTAAAATAAAATTAGGAGACTTTCACTAGAAAATTGGGAAGACCAAGTTGGCTAAAATTTGTAATGCACAGTACAAGAGAGAGAAGAACTACACACAGAGAACCCTAGGAATCCACAGAATGCAGCCCTTAAGTCCTCAGCTGAGTACAAAGAGGAACAAACATCTAAGGAAATTGTTCAAAGCCATGAAAGAACCACTCAAACGGAGGGGAAAATCGCAGGAGCTCAATAGGACCGAAAATCTTTACTGTTCCCACCCACAGGAGTAGAAAACCAGATAATTCATAAGAGCTTTACCAAAAGACTGGAAAGAATTTAGCTATAGGCTCTACATTGCTCTCGTTCTGCATCCAAAAATTAAAGCAGGACCCAAAAGGATCAAACTCTTTCCAATGACAATAAGCCTTAGAACAAAATCCAAGAATGTTTACAAGGGAATCTCCATCTAGCACAGAAGAAGGTAAAAAAGAAATTATCTGCCATCTATTCAATAAAAAGATGGCCAGTATGCTAAAGGGAAGAAATGCACAAGAAACAATGCACTGATGTCACCAAAACTTCCTCAGAAATGACACAACAGATACAATTAGTAGATAAGGACATTTTAGAAATATTAAAACTATATTTCATATATTCAACAAGGTAGAGCAAGATTGTTAAGGAGAGACATGAGTAATTTTAAGGATGACTCAAATCAAACTTACAGAAATATAAATTGTAAGACCAGAGGTTTTAAAATACAGCAGATGAATTTAATAGCTCATTAGAAATGGCAGAAGAAAGGATCAGTGAACTTCAAGCCACAGCGCACACTCTGTTCAAAAACAAAAAAAATACAGAGAGGAAAAGAGACAAAAATGAGTCACCAGTGAGCTGTGGGAGCTTGAAGTGGCCTGTTTTACATGTCATTAGATATTTCAAATAAGAGTAAGAGAGAGGATAAATAAAGTTTTGAGGAAATAATGGACAAGAGTGTTCTGAATTTGATGAAACACAAACCTAAGAACCTCAATGAAATCCACACACAAGAAAATTCCACAAGGTACACAATGATCAACAGGATATCTTAAAAGCTTCAAGAGAAAAGGCACTTTTATATAAAAGGACAATAAAAAAAGGATACAGCAGGCTTGTCTTCAAAAACAATTCATGCCATTAGACAGTGTAGCAACAACTTTCAAGTACCAACGGAAAAAATAGTCAACCTAGAATTCTAAAGACTTTTTTTCAATCATAACAAGGGAGAAAGAATACATCACGACCACAAAGGCACTGCTATATTCTTTGAGGCAGAAATAAAATCATACCAAATGGTAATGTGAATCTACAGAGGAATGAACACCACAGGAAATGTCACTATATAGGTAGACCTAAGTGATTAATAACTTTAAAGGATAATTGATTCTTTAAGTCAAAACTGGTAGTAATGTGTTCAGATTTATCACATGTGGAAATAAGTGGGGGACAATAGTTCAAAAGGACAGGGGAAGAGGAAAGTCAGCTGATCAAAATTAAACAAAAAATCGGTACAAAAAAGAAAACAAGTGGCAGGATAGTATATTTCAATCCAACCATACAAATTTTCGAATCATATGAAACATTCTAATAAAAAGGCAAAGCATAGCAGATTGGCTAAATAACTAAGACCCAGCTCCATAATTTGTAGAACAGACACACAACATAAAGACAGAAATAAAGCAGAAGAGAAAAAAGTATACCCTGATAACGTTAGTTTGGCCGTTGTCATTAAATTACTATTTTATAAAGCAGATTATATATATATATATATATATATATATATANCTTGAATACCTGTTGTTGTTGTTGGTGGTGGTGGTGGTGGTATTAGTGGAGTTCAGGGAAAGCAAGGGATACTGCATAAAGACCAAGGTGAAATCCTCAATGTCTTAAAGGATTGCTTCAAAATATAGGAAACAAAAGCTGATGGAATTATAATTAGAGATGGCCAAATCCATATGCACACTTGAGCTTTACATTTATCAAGACAGACCATATGAACTGTCAAGAAATCTAAGTAAATGTGAAAGGACTCAAGTCAAACATGTTATGGTTTGGATGTAAGATGTCCCCTCAAAACTTATGTGTAAGACAGTGCAAGAAAGTTTAGAGGAGGAATGATTGGGTTATGAGAGCCTTAACCCAATTGGTGAATTAACTGAGTATAACTGAGGAAGGTAGGGTATGTCTGGAGGAGCTGAGTCATTGGGGGCGTGCCTTGAGGGTATATATTTTGTATCTGGTGAGTGAAATCTCTCCAGCCGTCTGATCATCATGTGAGCTGCCACATTCTTCTGCCATGATGTTCTGTCTCACCTTCAGCCCGGAGGAGAAATGGAGTGAGACTAATATGGACTGAGACTGCTGAAACCATGAGCTCTTAAATAAACAATTTTTCTACAATTGTTCTAGTCAGATATTTTAGTCTCAGCAATGAAAAACGGACTAAAACACAAGGTATATACTCCCTCAGTATAATTAAGATGAAAATCAAGTTCAGGGTATTATCTGAAATTCTGTACGAATTTAGAAACTAAGTAGCACATTTAATCTCAAGTAAATATGAAATCACAATATAGCAAACATTGTAGAACACAGCAAATTAGTTCTTAAAGAGACACTTATAACACAAATAGCTATACCAAAAAAGAATTAATGTCTGAAATCAATGACTTTATATTCTTTCTCAAGAAAATAAGAAAAGAACAAAAATGAAACCCAAATTAAGAAGAGAGAAAAAATAAATAAAATCATGGTGTAATAAATGAATTGAAAACAGAAAACAATAATAAAACTTAAAGCTAATTAATTGAGAAGATCAATACAATTGATAAACCTGCTATTGACTAGATTAGGAAATTGTTCTAGTCAGATCTTTTAGACTAGATTATGAAACACATTTGAGAAGCTACATATTATCAGGAACAGCAAAAAGACAGGTGGTATCATTTTATTTTCTACAGAATTAAAAGGTAAGAAGAAAAAAGAAAAAAAATATCAATATATTTGGCAAGTTAGATGAAATGAACAAACCCCTTGGAATAAGACAACAAGACACCATAAATGCTCACACCAGAAGAAACAGATAACCAGCACAGACCTATTCTACTGCAATGAATACTTAGCTAAAATCCTTCCAGTAATAAGAGCTGTAGCTCTAGATGACTTCCCAGGTGCATTTCATCAAATTGTTAGAGTAATAATAAGAGGTCAACAACAACTCTTCTGAAAAATCATAGAGGATAAAATTTATTCCAACTGATTCTGTAAACCAGCAGCATTATCATACCAAATCCAAAATAAAATACTTCAAGAAAATAAAATTACAGAACAATATCCTTTATGCACATAGATGCAAAGATCTTTGCAAGATTTTAGAAATCTAATTTAGCAATATATAAAAATATATTACATTGTTAACAAAGTGGATTAATCTCAGAAATGCAATGTTGGTTTAACACTCAAAAATTTTTAGAAATATAATTGTGCGCATTAACAAACTACAAGAAAAATTCATGATGATTTCAAGAGATGCAAACATTTGGCAATATTTATCTTTCATTCCTGACAATAACTTCCATCAAAACTGAATATGGAGTGACACAACCTTACCCTGACAGAGGTCGTCTATGAAAAAAATTCACCTATAACATCATAGTTAATTCTGAAATACACAAGCTTTTCCCAAAGACCTGGATCAAAGCAAGGGTGTGCCCTCCCTCTTCTGTCATTCATAGCTATTCAGCATCATCTTGGATGTTCTAGCCATTGCTACAAGTAAAAAAACAACAAATTAGAAAATTTATCCAGATTAGGAAGTAAATAATTTGTCTTAAGTAATTGTCAGATAACATGATTGTCTACATGAAAACAAAATGAAATAAAACAGTGATGGAATATATACAAAAGCTCCAAGAGCAAACAAGTTTAACTGGTTGCAAGATTCTGAGTGTTTATCAAAAAAAAATTGTGTGTTTCTATGTACTTTCAATCAAGGAAACTATTCAACAGAATAATTCCATGATTATTGCTCACAAGAGTTTATGAACTTGGGTATGTTGGTCTACACTACCAGGGTTCTGGGCATGTAGACAAACATCAGGTCAAGCAGAAAATCAGAAGATTATATGATATGAGCAAAGTCTGTGCTGTCTTGCTTCCCACCCAAACTTATTTGTATTACTCTACTGTACTGATAGCTTCCCATGTTCTAGAATTTGTTATGCACTATTTCTCTCTCTCTCTCTCTCTCTCTCTCTCTCTCTCCTCTCTCTCTCTTTTGTTCCAGGGATTGAACCAAGGGATGCTTAACCACTGAATCACATTCCCAGCCCTTTTTATTTTTTGAGACAGGGTCTTGCTAAGTTGCTTAGGACCCAGTGAAGTTGCTGAAGCTGAGCTTGAACATGTGATATACTCTTACCTCAATCTTTCCAGTCGCTGGAATTAGAGGCATGAGCTAACAAGCCTGACTGTTATGTAACAGTTTTAAATAGATTTTCATTTATATCATAACTACTGAAACATTTAAAAACATATATATTTAAAAGTAATTAACATTTTAAAATATAGAATTCTGAGATTTTTACTTTCTCCAGCTCCATATTACCTACATTAAAAGTCATTCATGATGTCTGGCACTCCTTGCTATGTCCAGGCTTGGGATATGTAGACCAGTATACCCATTCTATTAGGTCTTGAAGGTGACTCATAACAGTCTTCCATTTCTTCTAGCTCTATCTCTATAATTAATTGAACAGTTTCCTTTAAACCATCCAAAAGTGAAAAATTACATGGAATGCCTGGTGATTTCATCACAGTGTAAGGCAGCAATATTCTGGTAAAGACATAATTCACACATACACCTGTGCATATGAGTAGGCAATTACACACAGTGGTTTAAATAATAAATGCAAATGTCATCAAATTTGTCAATGTGAAATTATATGTACAAATAGCAGAAGTATAGATAAAGGTCATCAAGAAGCCAGAAAAACTGGAAGTAATCACCTTTTTTCCTGAGGAAGTCAGTGTGTTACTACTGCTGAGTTAACACTCACAACCAAAGTATGTTATTTTTAAGTATAGTGCAAGGCTGTAATGTAAGTATCAAAACCCAAAATAGTGGAATCAATCTAGATGCCCTTCGAAATATGAATGGATAAAGAAAATGTGAGATATATATATATATATATATATATATATATATATATATATATATGAATAGGGGTTCAATGTATATAATAATATATGTACATATATATGATAGAATATTACTCAGCTGTAAAGAAGAATGAAATTACAGCATTTGTTGGTACATGGATGGAAATGGAGACTATCATGCTAAGTGAAATAAGCCAATCCTAAAAAAACCCAAAGGCCAAATGTTCTCTCTGATATGCGAATACTAACACAAAATAAGGGGTAGTGAGGAAAAAAAAATAGAAGTTAATTGAATTAGACAAAGAGGAATGAAGAGAAGGGAGAGGGAATAGGAATAGGAAAGATAGTAGAATGAATCAGATAAAATTTTTCTCTGTTCATATATGAATACACAACCAGCCAAACTCCACAACATGAATGAAAAACCACAAGAATGGGATACTAGGTTATACTCCATATATGTATAATATGTCAAAATAAACTCTACTGTCATGTATATCTAAACTGCACAAATGAAAAATAATTTAAAACCCCAAATAGTTGTATTTAAGAGCAAAGATATAGGAAGTAAAATGTGGGGTACTGACATATAGTAATTACAGCAGGTGATAATCAATACTATGTAAAATAAATCAACCAAGAAACAAATCAACCAAACATATAATTTGAAGACATACATAAAGCACCATAAAATGCAAAAGGAGCAAGAAACATGACAGATTCCCTCCAGGAAAGGATATACATAGTGCAAATTAAATATCTAAATTATGCAATAATACCTGTAATCAACTATGCTAGTAGTACATTAGAAGGTAAATAAAGTAAATGATATGTTTATATTTTTAACTTTTAGAATAGACTATAGACAGTGCATTGAGAATTTAAGTATGTTTTCATTTATTTATTTTAATGGTTTATATATTAATTTAAAATAATATTGTTATCACTCCTTTTCCATTTTCATATCTAGAATTTTATTCTGCTTATTAACTGCTTTGAATAGTGGTTATGACTAATATTGTTTTTAAGTTGAATAAAAACTTCTCTTTCACTCATAAATAAGGTGAAACTGAGTCTCTCTCTCTCTCTCTATCTCATATGTTAATGAAGATGCCAGCTATTTTAATAAAGGTTTTTGTCAAGTAGAGTACTAATTTATCACTTATTTCTGTCATAGAAATAATGTAATTGCTGGAAAGAAATTTTTATGCTGTAAAAATTCAACAGAGAAATTATCAATGGTTAACTTTGTTTCTCAATGCATCATGATCTGTTTGTCCTTCCAAAGGGACCAATCAGAAATCCCTGTTTTGTTCAATGTATAATAAAGATTAACACCCAAGAAAGCTTAAATTAAGCTTCTGTTTTTCAAACTGAATATTGGCATATTTGACAAGTGATCAAGGAGTGCAAATCTCTAAATTATTACAAGTAAACCTAAAATTAATTTGCCATTAAGATGAATGGGGGGTTTTACACATGATACCTGGGTAAATTCCATTGTTTGTAGTGTGGCAAACTCAAAAGCATGTTGATAACAGCACCTTCAATGGAGGTAGCTTATTAATAGGATCAAGGGAAACTTTGTGACTAATAAAGAAATATCTGATTAGCTTTGTTAATACTGTAAAAATACTGCAAATCACTTATTTTAAAAATATTAAACACTTATACAATAATTTGTCCTTTTATACTTGGTCTTAGTCCAAAGACTTTTAAGCAATTGCATTATTTGTTCTCTCAAAGAAGAATAATACACCTGTCTTCTGAAATTTTAACCTAGAGTATCATCCTTCTAGAAAAAATTTGAGGAAAAATATTGAAGTTACATAATGAACACAAAAAAGAGAATAGAGACAACAGGAAGAAGAGGAAATAAATATGACAATGTAGGAATACATACATATGTAATTTGCATTATTTAATTCTGAGCTCCCTAGAGTAAAGAGCAAAAAAGGAAATCTGTTGATTTCAATGATCACAAAGGTATATTCAATCTTAAAGGCAGAAATATTTTTTCTGGAATTAAATTCCAATAGGAATTTCTTCTGCACTAAATACTAGGTGTCACAGACAACTGACATGGATATTTTAAAATTCTTATTATTTTAATACCATATATAATGAACTTCCCCAACCAATGGGAGCTCTCCGGGAATCCCCACGAGAGCTCAAGCGGAACTCAAAGAGGAACTCCACCAGAAATCAAAAGTCATCATCTTAATGGCTCAATAGCGTCACCTCTCAACCACCACTTCTGGCAAAAATGCCATGTGTCATCCAGACTGGGCTGTGGCTCTCAGCACACACACACATACACACACACACACACACACACACACATACTTCAGGTGTCGTTTTGCATGGTATCCACTGCATTTCATTTTGAGAAATATCAGAGACTTACACAGTCATTTAAATTGAGTAATAATTTCCTTTCCTGCCAATTTTTAAGAATTTATGGTATTCAAGACATCACTGGTGCTGGGAGAAATAACTACACAACATTATGACATTTGAACAACAAAGTACACAGCAGAGCTTACCTATAGGTATACCACACAATAGAAACCTAAACTGATTTGATGTTAGTTCAATTGAAAATTACAGGAGAAAGGATAGGATAGATACCTTCAATGATAATACTTTCTAACCTACTGCCCACGGCCACCCTCCTCACCACCCCCTTCACCACCACTCATCAGAACTGCTGCACTTGCTCCCCAAGGCTTAGGGATAGACATTTACCCGGCTCTCAATACTAGCTAGATTTGGATTTTCATCCACTCACCTTGGTTTTCTATCATCTTGTTCATGATCTGCCTGACCATCAGAATGTTACTAATGGGATTTCTAAAGAGTTCTCTCTTTACCTATTCATCAATTAGTCTCTTTTCTTAATCGAGTCCTTCTTCCTCCTCCTCCTAAAAAAAAAAAAAAAAAAAAAAAAAAAACCCACAGTCCTACCTCATCCATTTCCAAATCTTCATGGGTTTGTACCATGAAGCCACTTCTTTGGAAGTAGCTAAATTATTTCGTAAAATTTCTAATTTTTATTTCAGTGACCAAAGACATTACACTAAATGAGTTCTGGGAATTTAGAGGTGGGGGACCAGAATTTCTGAGTTTCCATGGATATGAATTACAGAAATTGACCAGTGGATCATAAGGCATAATAAATAATTAAAGAGGAAAATATTGAGAGGACAAACTCCTGTGGGTTCATATTGTAATAAACATGTGTTTTTGAAATGCAAACTATTTATGAAGCTCTTTATATGCCCTTTTTGTTTTAAGTAAAGTTAAATACAATACAAAATACTCTGCTCTTCTTCCTCTGGGGATAGGAAGAATTAAATGGATCACATGTGGGTCACTGGGTGTAGATACTTGAAAAGGAGGTCAGATGAGATGAGAGATGGAGTAAATATCTAGGGGTTGGCAGTAAATGCTTATCAGAATTAAAGAGTTCATTCAATTAATTTCCTGATGTGGACAGCACCACAACTAGTATGTGCAGACTCTGAAGACTTCACTGCATGTATTGTCCTGTAGATAAATATTTTCATGTCATCTCAAAGTGTTCTAAGTTTTTCTCCTTGTCTTTCAAATAATGTTAAAAATCACACAAAACTTACAAAAGAATTTATGAGGTGCTTCCAGGTCTTTAAGTATTTCTCTCCTATGTCCAAAATAGCACAATACCTATGTAGGCAATTGACAGATGAATTATCACCAGTATTCATAATCTTTCATTTTAATACATATGGTATTAAAAAGAATTTGAAAGGGCTAGGATAGTGATTCAAGATGTTTCTAAATATTTAATAACGGGATTTAAATTGGTAGATGCAAACACCTCTCTTCCCCCCTGTTTTTTGATGTAATCCAAAAGTAGACTGAAGAAGTAAGAGGTTGAAGTGCCACTAGGTGAAAATGGCCTGGGACCAAACACCATAGGTTTTTGAAGCCATGGAAAGAAAAAAGTATTGAGGCTAGAAAGGAAGGTAGGATTTAGGTAATGAAGAGAGAAAGCTCACTAATCATGAATTCACAGAGGTAGAAAGAGCAGGAAAAGGTTGCCTATCAAACTTAATTTTTATTCCTTTCCAGTTCTGTTCTCTCTTTGGGCTTCAGTGTTACATCTATGAAATGTATATGCTTATGATATGTACAAAAATTGTAGATTCAATGAGTTAATCATGTGAAGTCTTTTCTAGACCAAGGACAATCAAGAAACATGTTTATTAGAAGCGTACAGAAAATTTAAAAATACTCAGTAGTCATTTGAACTTTTGAAGATAAAAATAAATTCAAAGTTTTGAAATGGAAATCCATAGCATGCTAAACTGACAGCATTCATCTATGACAATAATAAAAGAACCAAAAAGGATTGTGCCTCAAATATATTAAAATTACTCATAATTGAATAACCTCCTTGTTACTATGCAGCTATTAAAATCATGCAGAGCATGTAAGTTTTTTATTGGCTTGGAATTTAGCCATTCCTCTTATTTTTAAATTTTAATGACTGTGTTTTAACCCTTCCTATAAGGTCCCATTTTCTTTTCTGTAACAACAGGAACATTTTGTGTGTAAAATTAGAAGAGGTGAACTTGGAAAACTCCGTGGTTAATGAAAGGCTTCCTTATAAGCATTCATTACACCCTGATTTTGTAAATACTGGTTAAACTGAAAGACCTATCTCTTGGGGTAAATCTTCTAATACTTAGAATTATTCTTAGGAGATACAATCATTCAATTCAATGCATTATAGAATATGTGTTACAAAATACATATTCAACTATATGAAGTGGAAAAATCATATGCCCTAAGAATGAGAAAAATGGAAGAAGCCCATGAGCATTATACACCCACTATCTCACATGCATAAACCATTCATAAACAATGGTTTATGTAGAGACAAACATGAGATTCGAAAAGACCTAAGGAAATTGGGTATTAATTATAAACATTTCTTAAGTCCTTACAATATGCCAAAGAATGTGCCAAATGCTGAAATTCAGAGATAAATAATATTAGCCCTTGTGTTCTTGGATCACGCTTCCTGGCTGA
This sequence comes from Marmota marmota marmota, assembly GCF_001458135.2. Lineage (NCBI taxonomy): Eukaryota > Metazoa > Chordata > Mammalia > Rodentia > Sciuridae > Marmota > Marmota marmota. The sequence goes on from NW_026000037.1 coordinate 51,454,530, forward strand.
AGAAACTGGCAAATAAGAATGGTGATTCAATGCGCTAAATGCCATGATGGAATTTTTTTTTTTTTTTTACAATATTGTGGTGATACACACGTCTCTTTTGCTCCTTCAAGCCTGAGTGCACTCAGACCTTTTAAGAACAATGGCAGCCTTTCCATTTCTAAGGAATTCCAGAAAAGGGCGGTCAGGGTGGGCCTGATCTATAGTCTCCCTCAGAAGTGGATTCCTGAATTAAATGTGCTTTGAGGGCTTAGTTTTCCTTGCATTCCCGTGGATCATTTTCTTTCTCAACAGGGAAGTTGATTCAACTATCTAATTAATAGCACATTTTCATGTTGGAGGCGATAAGTACAATGGTTGCCAACTAAGAGATGTAATTTGGCAGCAATGCACAAGAGATCACGATCTTCAAATTATGTTACTTCACTGAATTAGCGAGAAGACAATGGTAATAAATGAAGGTCTTAGTATAAGATTGCAGAATTAAATGTATAATCTTGGTTGTTATTTTGTCCCATAGATATCAGAATTGAGTTAATTGAACAAATTATTTTTAAGATTTTTCTGTTGGAAATAAGATTCCCAAATTAGAGTAAGAGTGCAAAATCTACTAACTAGTTTGTAGTAAAATCATCCTTAACAGGGAATTTATTTTAATATTTTGGAAAACAAATATTCGAGACTACATATTCTCAGAACCTGCTAAAAATGTCTCCTGGCTGTGTGTGCTGTTCCTTTCACCTATTGGTAATATCTCTGCATTTCAAGTTCCTAACCTAGAAGAAAGTTACAGTGTTGTTTGTGAATAACACATAAAGGACTAGGGACCATTTCTTCCTGTTCTCAGTTTCTTATCCCCATACCCCTCCATCCCCACCCCACCAAACAGAAACATGTCACTAGTTGCCACATCACTCATTTCAATCAATACCCTTGCCTTGATGAGTCATTTCAGGTGGATGATCTTTGTTCAAATATATTGAATAGTTTTAGCAAAACAAAACCATCTAAAATTAAATTATATTCTTTTAATAATAAGTGCAGAATTGTACTCTCATTCAGCAAAAATATAAATTTGGAATTGATAATTCTGTAAATTAGAATATCTATGTCCCACACCAAGGTAGATATTATTGCTTGTTCCACTTTAACAATGCACATTTCATTTATGACTGCAATTACCTGAAGGCTGTCATTTGTTATGTAAAACACATGAAAATCCTAGCTCTTTAGATGTACTATAAGCTCTTTGAGGACAGGAATTATGTGTTAGAACCATCACTAACTAGCCCAGATATTTACACACAGTCAGTGCAAAAGCAAACATTTTATTATGAAGACAACCAAAAAGAAATTGAGATGACTATGAATAAGAACCATGGGAGGGAGTGAAACAGGTCCAGATGTGTTTATTATGAGCAAAATTGGATCATTAATCTAAAGATCTCTAACCAATAATATTAATTAAGTTTCTAAACATCTTGCTGAAGTATAATTACCCATACTTCATAGAGTTGGGAAAGAAGCAGATGGCAATAATGTACTGGGCCCTACTCAGATACTTTCATTGCACTGCAATAAAATGGAAATCAAGCATCCTGGCTGGAAGAAAACATCTACGTCAGCTATTTTGACTTAGTCTCTAAGTATTGGTTGTAAGAATAACCCTGGTAAAATGACATTTTCCTGACATTATCTTTTTTCCTTTATGTTAGTGTAAAACAGTGGCAGAAAAAGCATGGTGTAAGTCTGACTTAGACTCAGGATTCTATTCTGCTTAGGAGATAAGACCTGATCAGGTCACTACACCCCTTTACTTCAGTTCCCTCATCTGCAAAATGGGGCAGTAATAACCACGCCTATTGTAATAGGTCCCTGAGGATCAAGAGAACACATGGGAAAAGTTCCTGGAACACACCACATTCTCAAGAATTGGCAACCAGTGGTAGTGATCCCACACCAGATTTACTATCTGTGAAAGATTGAATTTCCATGTTTGAAGTCTGCAAGGCGTATTCAGGGAACAGTTTGGAAAACGTCCAGATGCCCCACTTCATGGCTCACATTGAGAGAACCCCAGTGCCTAACAAAAGGGAATAATGTTCTGCATTTCTCCAGACTCCATTTTTTTTCGAATCTAAAATAATATGCTTGCTTTCGATAATCTTGAAGAAAACTCTGAATAAATATACTCTTGTTCTCAGAGAATTCAGGAGTAGTCCACGCCAATAAAGATCATGCACACCAAAAGATTAAAATGGAATTATCTTTAACTCAGTGTAATGAAATAACTCCAGCCTTTCCTCATAAGGTTTGTACATTCAAAATACCCCTTTGCCATGCCCTTACTTATTGAAGAGGCCAAGTTTGTCTTACATTTAAGGATTAGCCTAAACCTATTTTGATGATGATAAATTTCTTAATTTTTTTTCTTATTCCATGTGTTTATACCTTTTTTTTTCTCTTTTCTAAATTTATTTCCCTTAAGCCTCAAGGGGTATTCCCCTATCCTCTCCTCCTCTACCAAATAGTATTGTAGATTTCAGTTATTTTTCCCTTTGTATTTGCAACGTTTAATGCATAGGAATCTGCTTTTTCGTTTCTTCTTAAGCAGTAGCCCCAGTGGCTCACTTCCATGGCTGATTCCTGCTACTCTTACCTGTGCCTCTTAGGATTCTTTTATGTCTTTCCTGAGCTATAGTTACAACAATTGCAAATACTACTTCAAGTGACAAAGTACTAGAATCTTGTACAATTGAATATTATTTTAGTTTATAATGCCTTTATTATAAACAATATTCTATTGGTCTTTTTAATCACAACAATGCATTAAATTTGATTTTAGGAGTATCTTAATAACTCTTGAGGATCATTATAAGCTCAGAATTCTCTAAGAATGGTTTGCACTATTTTACTCTCAAAGTTTTGCCTTGTATTTTTTTATGTGGAAATATATTTGCCATATTACTATTCACTTGAACATTCTTATAAGATTGTCTTTAAATAAGTATGCAATCTGCCCAATTGCTGCTTATTGGATAAAATCTTCCCATGAGACCATATTAAATCACAAAATAATATATTTTTCAGATCTTAAATATCAACAAAAGTTCTTCATTAACTCCGAAACACCTTTAAATTCCCAAACACAAGATGCTCAGGAAAGCAGAGACAAGCTGTGACACAGGCCAAATTTGCAGGCTGCCTGTTTCATTTTGTTTACACACAAGTGAAATTTGGAAATGAACAGCTTTAGTAACCATCAAACAATTCCCAAAACCAGGCTTGGTCAAGAACTTGAGAGCATAATAATATTAAAAGTTTATGAATCAGCTTGGACTTTTCTCTACACTGACCCCTACTTACCCTCTGCCCTTTACTTCTGGGCAAAGATAAATTCTGCTTTTCACATAACATTTTATTATTTGTAATAACAACAATATTGTCACAAAATATTAAATCATAGTATCTAGGGTTATTTTCATGTTTGGCCCTATAGCTTATTAGCAGTGAAAAAGAGAGAGAGAGAGAAAGAGAAGCAAGTTCTGATACTGAAGAATTAACTTGTTATAAATACACTTTTTATTTTCAAAGAGCTTTACATTTTGTAAAATGCTTTCAAAGAAATGATCTTAGATGGTTCAAAGCATAGACAACCTGGGTTTGAAAGCTGGGTCTGTGCATGAGCACTGTTGCCCTGATAAAGTTATTGAATTGCAGTTTCCTCATCTATAAATTGACTCTGATGGTAACAGAACAACCTCAAAGGATGACAAAGAAGACTAAACGATTTATGTTTATAAAACGCTTAGGATGGTGTCTGGCACGGGGCAAGTGCTAAATGAGTGATTTAAAAATAAACAAAGGAATAATACTTTTATTAACACTTTAAAAGGCAGATTTTATCAGTACCTGTGCAGAACTAGGAATCTGGAGCTCAGGGAGATAGAGGACTCTCCCAAATTCATGTGCCTACTGAAGATAATAACTGATTCAAATCCATTTATTCTGCTCCAAGTGGAATTCCCTTTTTTCTTTGCAGACGTTAAATTCTGTAAATTGAGTCTTCAAATTATGTATATCTAATCACTTATCTCATTTACACATCATGCAGCCAGTAATTGCAATCCGCAGAGATTCTGTATAATGAGATACCTTCATCCAGCAACCCTCCATAAACATTTTAGCAAGCGTAAGAGCACGTATGCTCAATGCATTACAGACCTCACATCTGGGGTCTGAACCCACTTTATCAGTGACACTTAAAAACTGTTCTCAGACAAGATTCCCTTCTAATGAGAGACTAGAAGACAGTTAAAAGCCAGTATTGTTATAACTGTATCTTTCATGGTCTGGAAGAAAATGAGACTGGATACAGAAGGTCATTCTAGGACAGTTTAACAATAACCTCCACAGTCAACAGTCCAACTGCTTGTGCTACAGAGTATTATTTAACAGCCTGGTTACCCTGGTCTCATTACCAAGTATATATTTAAACTTTCCATGTGCCAAGAACTGTGTTATGGCCTGTGGAAAACGGGAAATATAAATTCTATTCTCAAGATGCTTACGGACTATCAATAAAAATATATCCGCGTTTATAGAATTACAGGGGACTATCATTTCTAGCTTGTTAGAGGTATGGTTCAAATACCAAATTGCTTGTCAGTCATTAATCCTGGGTATAGACGTACACAGGAGTTAAAGAAAATTTATACTTTTAAATGTATATATCTCTCTCCTTTTTGTACCTTTTTATAAAAGATCATGTGTTACTTCTGTAATATGAAAAATGTAAAGTGCATGGGGGATGGGGTTACGGCTCAGCAGTAGAGCACTCGCCTAGCATGTACGAGGCCCTGGGTTCTATCCTTAGCACCACATAAAAACAAACAAATAAAATAAAGGTTTGTGTCCAACTACAACTAAAAAATAAATATTTTTAAAAAATGTAAAGTGCTTGAATAAACATGAAAATGGAGCCTAATGCAAGAAAAAAAAATTCTGCTCATAAAAGGATAAGGGAATGATTTGGATTTTAAGAAGAAGCATTTATAAAGACTAAATGTAACAGTGATAAGGAAGCAACTGTTTAACTCTGTCCATATGCATATTGAAAAGAGTAGGAAGATATGCCGGGAAAGCTATACTGAGAATGTGATTCCCACATAGGTAAGATTTGCAAGAACTTTAGTAATTTTCCAGAAAGAATATGAGAGAGACATTTCAGGATTTGGAAGAAGCATGTGCAAAGTTTTAAAGGCATAATGTCAGGTGAGATGAACATGGAATGTTCATACTTCTCCCTCTAGCAATCTCATAAAATGTAATGTAGGATGTGATGGTGAGAAATTAGGCTGTGGGAGCAATAGTAACAAAAACAGCATGGTACTGGTACCAAAACAGGCGGGTGGACCAATGGTACAGAATAGAGGACACAGAGACCAATCCAAAAAATTATAACTATCTTATATTTGATAAAGGGGCTAAAAGCATGCAATGGAGGAAGGATAGCATCTTCAACAAATGGTGCTGGGAAAACTGGAAATCCATATGCAACAAAATGAAACTGAATCCGTTTCTCTCGCCATGCACAAAAGTTAACTCAAAATGGGTCAAAGAGCTTGATATCAAATCAGAGACTCTGCGTCTGATAGAAGAAAAAGTTGGCTCCAATCTACATATTGTAGGGTCGGGCTCCAAATTCCTCAATAGGACACCCATAGCACAAGAGTTAAAAACAAGAATCAACAAATGGGACTTACTCAAACTAAAAAGTTTTTTCTCAGCAAGAGAAACAATAAGAGAGGTAAATAGGGAGCCTACATCCTGGGAACAAATCTTTACTCCTCACACTTCAGATAGAGCCCTAATATCCAGAGTATACAAAGAACTCAAAAAATTAGACAATAAGAGAACAAACAACCCAATCAACAAATGGGCCAAGGACCTGAACAGACACTTCTCAGAGGAGGACATACAGTCAATCAACAAGTACATGAAAAAATGCTCACCATCTCTAGCTGTCAGAGAAATGCAAATCAAAACCACCCTAAGATACCATCTCACTCCAGTAAGATTGGCAGCCATTATGAAGTCAAACAACAACAAGTGCTGGCGAGGATGTGGGGAAAAGGGTACACTTGTACATTGCTGGTGGGACTGCAAATTGGTGCAGCCAATTTGGAAAGCAGTATGGAGATTTCTTGGAAAGCTGGGAATGGAGCCACCATTTGACCCAGCTATTCCCCTTCTTGGTCTATTCCCTAAAGACCTAAAAAGAGCATGCTACAGGGACACTGCTACATCGATGTTCATAGCAGCACAATTCACAATAGCAAGACTGTGGAACCAACCTAGATGCCCTTCAATAGACGAATGGATAAAAAAAATGTGGCATTTATACACAATGGAGTATTACTCTGCATTAAAAAATGACAAAATCATAGAATTTACAGGGAAATGGATGGCATTAGAGCAGATTATGCTAAGTGAAGCTAGCCAATCCCTAAAAAACAAATGCCAAATGTCTTCTTTGATATAAGGAGAGTAACTAAGAACAGAGTAGGGACGAAGAGCATGAGAAGAAGATTAACATTAAACAGGGATGAGAGGTGGGAGGGAAAGGGAGAGAGAAGGGAAATTGCATGGAAATGGAAGGAGACCCTCACTGTTATACAAAATTACTTATAAGAGGATGTGAGGGGAAAGGGGAAAAATAAAAAAAAAAACAAGGGAGAGAAATGAATTACAGTAGATGGGGTAGAGAGAGAAGATGGGAGGGGAGGGGAGGGGGATAGTAGAGGATAGGAAAGGTAGCAGAATACAAAAGTCACTAGTATGGCAATGTGTAAAAACGTGGATGTATAACCGATGTGATTCTGCATTCTGTATACGGGGTAAAAATGGGAGTTCATAACCCACTTGAATCAAATGTATGAAATATGATATGTCAAGAGCTATGTAATGTTTTGAACAACCAATAAAAAATAAATAAAAAAATATTAAAAAATAAATAAAACTACAAAAAAAAAAAAGAAATTAGGCTGTGGCATACAGATCTTGGTGAGTTCTAAACAACTTGCTAAAGATCCTGAATCTTATATTTTTAAAGATTTTAAGGAGAGAACTGTCATAGTGAGATTTATATTTTAGACTGATCACAGATAGATTGCATTCAGTCATTCAATAAGTACCCATCAAACACTTTCAGATAGTAGACACTATTCTATTGTTAGGGATAGATCCAAGAGCAAAACAGACAAAAATTTAGTCACTTTTGGAAGCCAGCTTCTCTCAGCTTGTAAGAGCCCATTTTTGCATCTTCAGGAATTTTGCAAACCCATTGTTATAACTTGGAGCTTCAGGGGGCATGGCAGCATTTGTGCCGAAGAAACTGTGCAACCAAGACTTTCTTCTCCCCCAGAAAGTTGATTGCTAAACAATTATCAGCACAACACTGGAGAGATCCAGATCTCATAAATCTTATATTTGATATAAGTATGGAAATCACATCTACTGCATTTTATATAAAATATATTATACATAGCTCACATTTTATATTAAAAGTGCAATGGAGGAAAAATAGAACAAGATAAGGTCAAAGTAAAGACTTGTGGAAAGGGAAAGTTTGGGCACAGCCCTGAAGTAGTAGTGAACTTGGTGTGATGCAGGAGGTAGAGGCAGACAGTACCACTGGACACTGGGGTGGGATGAGTGACAGAAGCCCTTAGAAGGTAGTGCTGGAGAAGAAAAGGAACAGGATGAGAAAGAAAAAACAGTCCTTCATCTTTGTGCTGCATGAAATGGGGAGTTATTGGAAAGTTTTATCCAGAGGGAATAACACAATCTATGTACAGCAATTGTTGTTTGGTGCTTCCACTTAGTGTCCAGACTCCAGTTGTGTGGCTTCATGAATAATACCTGAAATTTACAAAACTCCATCACACCCTTTGCCTATATGTGACTTTTGTTTTAGATTATTATGCTTTTGTTTTTTATGATATCAACACGGCTGCCCCAAAATACGTTTGACTTCCATGATTTCTTCACATACACACACACACACACACACACAGAGAGAGAGAGAGAGAGAGAGAGATTCTCATCACCACTAAATCCTGCGAGTGAAAATTGGTCAGTGAAGAAGGAGGTCAACACAGCTTACCAGGCAAACAACACTTGCTGGTATACAAAATTACCAGAGGAATCTGCAGCTCCAGGCTGGACCAAGCCATTGCTTTGTATCATTGTTCAGGTCCAAATCCAATGAAATATTCCCTGATTATTTATATGGAAAGGAAAGTCATTTACATCCACCCTTTCATATTTCACAATATGAAACCCATTAATTCTAAACCATGGGCAAAGCATAAAGTCTATATTATAGGTTTTCCTTTTACACCAACTCTCAGCAAATTGCAATGGTGTAAGTCTTTATTTATGCACATTGATCTTTTAAGTGGTAAATTCTTAGAGGTCAGAGTACTAAAGTAGTCCCTACTTCACTGATTTTGAGTACCATGTAAGATTGTCGTTAGCAAGGAACTCTTTAGTAAATACTACAATGCTAATGGTACTAATGTTGATTGAGTAAATGTCACAAATAAGTAACTAGTGACAATTATTTTAAACCTGGTAAGTAGATGATTTTTTTCATTCTCCCCAAATAATTAGCTGATGTAATGTTTGAAATCACAGTGAAAATAGAAGTGGAACCAGTGAGTCTATAGATATTAGTGTGGAGTCAACACAAAACTAAAGACAAAATGTGCAAGATGCACAGTCAGCATGCCTTCCTGCAGTGTGTGGGCACCTTGATTCTACCTCTTCCTTTCCAGTCATAATAATACAGTAGTGACAGGAGTCCAATCTTGGAAAAATAATGGCTCTCCAATGTGCACTATGAGCTACTGATGAGTAAATAAGACAAAATTTTCCTAGCCCTTGATCACTTGGTCATGTTCTGCACATGACACAATGCTAACATAATGATGTTTCACAAATACCTCATCTATGTAGCCACTGCATTTAGTAGTAAAATTATGAATACATTTAAAACTGTCATTCAGTTATAAAAATATTTTAATAACTGTAAGATGTTTCTCTAGGGACATATTTTTCAACTGATTTCTCAGAACATATGGATGAGCTGAATAAACAAGAGTCGTTTTATTCCAGTCAATAGTGTATTATTAACAAGCTGAATTTTCATTATTTATCATCTAGTTCATGGTCTCTCGTGTGCATACAAGCTCAGTGATTAAAATGTAGGGGTAGTATATTTTTATAATACAAATAGCATTTTGGTATTCTTTGTGAATTCTGAACAATTTAATAAATAGATGAAACAGTTAACAAATATAATTTGAGGACTTCTTGAGGTTGAGATTATTGATAGCATACAACATCAATAGAATGAATATGTGCCACTTTCTCTTCACTCTGTTTCAATTCTTTGATAGGTGTAGCAGCGATCAATAAAATAAGACTCAGCACTTCTCCATCAAATTTGTATTTGGTACAAACATTGAAAGCGAATACCTCCTACTTGTCTAATAATAGAAAAATGCACAATACAAGCCTGTGTCCATTCCAGTCATTCTGTAGATGCTTTATGCTTTTCACTGTGAGTCTGTTTGGAAGACTAATATTTAAAATAAAATTGTACTAATTATACTTCCCTGAATTCATATAATAGAATGATGTCTATCCAAGACTCTTCTAAATTTGTACAGATGATACAGCAAAGTAGAAAAATGAATGGTTTAATGCATTTGTGTGAAGTATTTCTTTAAAGTAATTTAGTGGTTTCAAGCAGTAACTGAATTGGTTAATTAATAGAGTGAAAAAAATCAGAAAACTGTGACAAAACATCTTACATGAGAGTTTATTTTTCTAAAAATCAGTATTAAAAAGAATTTATAAATTGTCAATGCTGGAAGTAATTTCTGATGAAATTTTCAAAGAAGAAAATCAGCCACTTTAAAGCTATCTTATTAAGTAAAATTCTTTCTATATTAGTGCTTCTTTTTTAGCAGTAGATTTTTCTGTCGTCAAAAGCTAAAATATCTCCAAAATGAACCCAGACTTTAAATAATTATAAGAACCTTGACATTATGTAGTTACATGCTCTGTATCTAAACAGCTATGGCATTGTAATAGTTAAAATTCATCCATTTAATATCACTAATTATTTTCCCTCTGTAGCTTTGATGGGTTAGTTATAGCCTGGAATAAAAAAACACTGTGGTAAGGACAACTGTACAGCAAGGTTAAGTGCCTTCTTGTCTTCAGTACCAATAATTACCTTTAAACAAAAAAAGGCTGTTTTCAGATTTGACAGTTAATTTACTAATGAGTATGTGGACCCAATTTATAATAAAGTAATATTGACCAGAAATAATCCTGCATTGGTACTCATCTGAATCATTTTATTGTTCATGTCTTCTATTAAATAAATTGGAAAGGATTAATTTTGCAAGATGGGATTGTCAGAGACGGCTGCATAAACTAGATGCATGTCAGCACTAAATTTAATTATTGATCACAATACAATAGTGCTGAGTGTTCCAATCCCCAAACAGCTTCCAGTAACTATCAGCAGATTCCAAATATAGGGAATGTAGTAAAAATTTGATTGCAAATGACTACATTTTTAATAAATAAATATTTCATCAACACTAAATAAAAATTTAATTTTATAGTACTATTTAGGTCATTCATTGAACTATGGAGCAAATGAGCGATGAATGAGTGTGACTCTCTTTAAGATACAAATTTTATTTTAATGTCTTAATGACCTCAGTCAGTATCCATCATTCTGATAAAGAAATAAAACTTGTGAAGAGAAGTCCATTTAGAACATACAGTTATGTTGTTGAAAATCACAAGGTGGCATCTGATTGCTTTAGCTTCATACCTGGAATTCCAGATCATATTCTACTGCACACTCTGGATCATGTAGCACAGAAATCGGTACTGGGTTATAATGTACTGTAACAATTTGGAGTTGGTTGAACACTGGGAAATTGAATTGATTAACTGGCTATAAAATATGGAATAAAGGTTTTTCAATTTAAAATAAATATGTATACATGAGCTGGTTGGATTTTTGAGTAAATTTGACTAATCCTGGTGTTCATTACTTCATTGATAAAACATTAAGACATAATTCAAAATCTACCTTAAACTTGGCAACCAAACAGATTTTCAGTTGCCTTTCGTAGAATTATGTCAGAATAAATGAACATGGAGATATAATACATCTATAAGAATTAAGATAATGAGCTTGCTATCACAAACATGGACACTATATGTTTCTGTGTGTTGCTGTCAATGAAATTCCAGGTAGTTGGTAAATACATTACTTTATTATATAACCAAAAATATTGAATTTAAAATAAAAATAGATATACTAGTATTGTTATTACATATATATGTATATACATGTACATATATATGTGTGTGTGTGTGTATATATATATATATATATATATATATATATATAGTATTGCTATTATACAGAGATATATTGGATATATTAGTATTGGAATATTTATTCTTTGACTAGTGTCCAAAGAAAAACATAAAAAATATTTAACACTATGTGAAATGTAAGTGTAGAAGTTATTTTATTTTAAATCAGTACAAAAATTGCATAATTGCGTAGCTAAATAAATCTTAAAGGAAAAAAAATGATACTCATTGATTTTATCCAGAATTTATAGAGTAAAATTTGTGCAAATGTTGATTAGATCATTTTGACTTATTCAACCCATTTCTAATTTGATATGAAACTTTGGAAATTAATATATTGCTTTAATTTTGATAAGCACTAGTAAGGGAGAAAGTTATCATTATTCTAATAAATTTTTTAAATGTGTCTTGACAATTTTTTAATTTCCTCTGACCTTTTGAACAATAATAATTCTTTACTTTAAAATTCATCAGTTTGAAATAGAATTTATTCTACTCTATCTTGAATTTGAATCCAGTTATTCTTTTTTGTATTATTGTAGTAAATTGCTAAATTAAAAATAAAAGGCTTAGATCTATCTCAAAATTTACTTACTTATGTGACAGCACAGTATATTAAAGAGTCTAGACATCAGGGCAATGCATGTGGTAGTTCAAAACCCAAATCATCCAATTAAAACAATATCATCTCAGCAATTCACTTAATTTCTATGTCTCAGTTTATTAGTCTGTGAATTTTTAAAATTACTTTTAATGAAATAGTCTAATTTTGGATATATATCATTAAAATTAAAAGGTTATTTTAAGAAGATGCAATCAATGTCTAACCTTATCATTATTCTACTTGTCTTCACTCTAAATAAATGATTTGTCATATATTACATACCAAAGTATGCACCATATATACTATTTATGCTACCCTGTTTAGAACATACATAATTTTGTGGCACATGAAAGTTATATGACATTCAAATTTTGAATGTCAGTGACTTTGAGACATCACAACACTTCAAAAAAATAGTAAATATATCAAGTAACATTGAATTCATCAAGTATAATCTGTCTAATGGGAAATAGAATTCTATTTCAGAAATTTTCAAGGAATTAAAATACATCATTTTGTATAACAAGTTTTTGCCTTACAAGTTATGGAAATTAAACTAGCTAAAAGAATGAAGAGAATGTCAATAAATAGAATTACAGAAGGAGAATGGTCTTCCAGACAGTTCAATAAAGACCATGCAAGCGTTTCAGGTTGGCCCATTTCTGAATGTTTGCTTCATCCTCATGATGTCTTTTCTCATGAATACAAGGCCTTGGCTTCCTTGCTCACATCTAAGGTAGAGGAGCTAAGGTCTGCACATCAGATCTGCAGGTCATGACTAACTCAACCTCCTGTTTTCACATGGTCCATAAGCTAAAGTGGTTTTTACATATCAAAGTGGTTGAGGGAAAGATCATGAGAAAAATAATAATTTGTGACACATGAAAGTTATATGACATTCAAATTTTGAATGTCCATAAATAAAACTTTATTGGAACACAGTCATCTTCAAGCATATGCATATTGTCTGCAACTGCTTCCATGGTGAAATGACAGGAAGAATTAAGTAGCTGTGGCAAGGATGGTATCATGTTCCGAGCTATAGATGAAATATCCTGAGTTCTACTTTGAAGGACTATCATAAAATAATCCCAAAACTAGGGAAATGACGCACATTGGTTGTACTAAGCCTGGGTATCTGCCTCAAAGCAATCACTGAAGCCAAGGGGATATGATTATTTTAATTGGCTTTGTCTATCTGTGCTACCCAATATGGAATCCACTAAGCATGTATGGCTATTGAGCAAATGTGATTGAGGAATTGAACTTTTTTCTTTCGCTTAATTTTAATTCACTTTTATTTAAATTTGAAAATTGGTATTAAATTCAATATACGTAAGTATATTTGGGGCAACCTAAATATTTAATTTTATATTATACTATAAGCTTAATAAAATCTAAATACAGATAATATATTTCAGATGAAAATTTAGCATTAAAATTGAGGTATACTATAAGTATTTTAAAATACATAACAAATTTTGAAGACTTGCTATCAAAAAATGGCTATAAAACATTTCATTAATATCTTATATAATTTCATTTTGAAATAATACTTTTAATTTACATATAATATTGGTTAATATTTCCTTTTATTTTTTCATACATATTTACCTGAATATTTAAAATTTTATGTATGACAGTTAAGCTTTGACACATCAATTTCCAGTGATAACCAAAGATCTAAGTGTTATGTCTTGGTAGAGAGAGATTTAGATCCTAGGTTTGCAACATATTCATGTCTACTATGAAAGAAACTGTCAAAATGAACCAAGAAAGTACTTAAAATAAACATTTTCAAGTGATAATTAAAAATTGAATTTTAAAAATTGAATTAAAGCCAATTTCTGAATAAAGAGCAACAATATTTGCATAATTTAAAGAATATTAGAGCAAGGAATTGTTTTCTGTTTCACGGATTATATATAGCAGACACATGTGTGAGGCATGGAGGAAACTGCTATACCAATGTGTCCTTAAAATATACTGGATTTAAAAACTATAGGAATTTATTTTCTGTAACAAAACAGTTAAAGAAGTGTCTAGATCCATTCGTGGACTATGTGTGGCCCACATCATCATGGAAGCCCATAGAATAGGAAAATCTGGTATTTGGGAACTTCAAGTGGCAATCCTCCTGACAAGATCGCCCAGATACATGTGAGTCCTATTGAACTCTGCCAGGTCCCACACAGCACTGGAGATGGGGTAACCTGTTGTAGCCATACAGACTCTCAGAGATGGGTATAGCCTGCCAAGATGCCAATCAACCTGTTGACTGCAAGAGATCAGGAAGCAAGCCTCCACGCCTGCCTTTGATGTACCTCCTTAAATAAAACCACCCAAGCCATTTTCCAATTGTTCAGTTCTAGCTCCTACCAGGACTGGTAGGATAAATCTATCAGATGCTCCCTTAAAACTGTAATCCTGACTTTTTCTTTTATTTCTTCCCTATTTCAGACTTTATTTTCTCAGGTGACTTATCCTCTCCTGAGCAGGAAAAATTACCATGGCAAGGTGCTGGCTGCCTCACAATACAGAAGTACAGGATTCAGGCTAGGAAGGTCATTTTTGCACCATTCAGTTTGTCAAGGGATCCAAAATCATTCTTATTGCTGCCAAGAAACTGCACCACTCAGATAGATACCCTGTGGCAAGTAATATGGATGCCCGGAAATTCCAGCTGTCACCTCTCTGGTTCCACCAACACTGAGCACTGAGATTACTCTACCCTGGGATGCCACCAGTGATTATGCCCAGCAGAGGTGCTAATGTAAACCCTTTCTACAGAACACAGGTCTGACAGGCAAATCAGCAGGAGGAGTCCCTGCCAGCATCACCAAATCTTTATTATACTGAGCTGCCATCTCTTAGTGGCCATTTCTTATGTCCAGTTCTCCTTCTTTCTCTTGTTTTATAGAGGGTAGAACTGCACAGACCTGCTGAGAGCCACAGCCGAGTCGGAATGGCACCTGGCATTTTGCCGATAGCATTGGTTGAGAGGCAAGCCATTAAGATGATGCTGGATTGATTCGGTTGTATATTAGACCTTTACTGTCGCCTAGGCCTGCTACTTTGGAGTTCTCGTGGTGATTCTCAGAGAGTTCCCATTGGTTGGGGAAGTGCGGGAGGAGGGATTTCCGGAAGAGGGATTTCCGGTTGTTGGTTGCTGGAGGAGCCGCTTGGGTGGCGTTCGGGGAGCATGTGTGGAGTGTGCTGGTGGAGTTCAGAAATAAAGTTTCTTCCTGCTTCAGTGGCTCGTGATTTGTGCCCAGCCAGACTGCGGCACAGACCCCTGAAGTTTCCCATTGTGTATTCCTGCTCTTCCACCCTTATCTTTTGGAAATATTTTCTCCAACAAATATTTTTATTTTTTTTAATTTTTATTTTTTACCAATGTTTCTACATTAATTTATTTAACACTTAATCAGAACAATCATTTGACTGTACACCTGTATAGTGTACATATTTTTTTAAAGTGCAAAATATTGACCACAAGCATATGGTTATGAAACTGAATGCCCACAATGTACCTAAGTAAAAACTTTTGCTCATTTAAAGACACAGCATTTTCTGAAAGGTTTCTGGACCTTAACTGCTAGTCAACATCTTCCATTTAAGTTTTTCTGAACTGGTTCAGATTCCTTAGCACCTATGCAGCTGGTGTTAAAAAGGGCGTAAAAAAATCACAATTCCAACAGCTATTTCCACAGGTGATGTCAGCTGCTGCCACAGGGGGCTCTGATTGAAAGAGGCAGCACCAAGATGCAGGTAGAGCAAGACCATGTGGCGGAGAAGGAGGGAAGGACATGCAGATGAAGCAGGGTGCGTCAAATGCTAACAGACAAGAGAGACTAACCAGACACCACTGGAGAGGTGATGCAAGGCTCAGTGATAGAAGCATTGACAGGAATGGCGGGAAGTTAGTTCGCGCATGAACCCCAACCACCCCATGGGCTCCTCCTGCCCCTTCTATTCAATCTTCCAGTAAATCTTTTGCACACTTAATGTTACCTTTATGTCTGCTTTTAGGGGTACCTGGACTAACACACCTTTATTCTGATGTCATCCCATCCCATCCCCTGGTTAGAACATTTGCCTGCCTGGTCAAACCAACAGCTCGGGAGGCTGACTCAGGAGGATCATGAGTTCAAAGCCAGCCTCAAGCAAAAGCGAGACACTTAGCAACTGAGTGAGATCCTGTTTCAAATAAAATACAAAAAATAGGGTTGGGGATTTGGCTCAGTGATTGAGTGTCCCTAATATCAATCCCTGGTACTGCGCCCACAAAATATTCAGATATTTGGAAGATTATTTACCAATTTTCTACAAATCATACATAAAGTACATGTTACTCAGCTTGTAGATGCTTACATTGTATTACATGTTGTATGAATCACTTGGAAAGACTCTCCCTAAAATTATTAGTAGTAGCAATACCAGTGGTTGAACCCAGTGGTGTTAACCACTGAGGTTCATCCCAAATCTTTTTATTTATTTGTTTTGTAAAATTTGAGACATGGTCTCCACAGGGCCTTGTTAAGTTCCTGAGGCTGTCTTTGAACTTGACATCCTCCTGCCTCAGTCTCCTAAACCACTGGGATTACAGGTGAGTTCCACCAGGCCTTGCTTTGAAAATTATTAACAAAAAATACATCGGGATATTGAATCAAACCAATTGAAAATCCTAATTTTATCATTTTGACATAACTCTTCATAATGTTTACAATATTGTTTTTATTATCAGTTGAGAATACTTAGGCTTTGGAACATGCTGCATTTGCATTTTTTTCTGTCCCTGCTCCTCAGCCTTTCAGAAGGTAAAACTCCCGTCTTGCTCTTGCTTTCCTCTACACGCCATGTCTTCTCCTTGTTAATGAACACATTGTACCCACACTGGTATCAATTGTTGTCCTTCCATTAAAAAACCTACTCAAAAATTCCAGCTAAGTGTGCCATATGATGTCTGCAGGGACTCTGATACACCAGCCAGAACCATGGATATGTAGATTGCAACATGAAAGTGTAAAAGACCTATGAGGAGGAATCCTAATACATAATTGGGCAGATATGTTAACCCAGATACTCTCTGTTGTCTCTTCACCCTTCTTCTTTCTCACTTGGCCCTCCAGAGTTTAACCTTTATAGACTATACCACACTGATCTCTTGTTTTCTAGGTTCGGCCAATGGAAGGCCCCTAGTAAGAAACACAGGGTGGTTGGAGAGAAAGAAAGAGCTTCAGGTACTTCTCAACCTATTTGTTTCTTTCTGCAAGGTAGTTGAATAATGATTCCCCTCTATAGCTGCCATCAACTTCTTTTCCATCCCTTCTCTATTTTTGTAGACAGCCCCTTTATTATTACCTCTTTAATCACCCTTCAGTGACAGATTAATCATGGAAAAGAAACAAGACTAGATAATCAGATTGGGTATAGAAAATAATTTAAAATAAAATAAGGATGCTATAATATATTAGGATGGGGGAGGAATTAAACATCATAAGGTAATTATTTAGTCATTTAGAAATGAAGAGAAATGTAGATTCTTTCTAAATACTTAGACCTAAATATATTTCAGAAAGTAAAATAGCTAAATGAAATCATTCAAAAGATGAAACAAAGCATAAACTCAAGATGCTGAAAGTCACCATAAGTGAGAAGATGAATAATTTTTACTATTTCTTCTCCCTAAGTACCCATAAACAGTAAGAAAGGTTGTAATCAACTGGAAAATATTTGAAATGAACATATGTGTGCAAAAGATTAGAAAACTTAATGTAGAAACCAATAAGGAAAAGACAAGCCCAACTAGAAAAATGTAAGATAATATGAGTAAAATAATTCTTAAAAAAGTATAAAAGACATAATCCTAAAAACATAATCAACTGTATTAGTAATCCCAGGAGGAGATGTTAAATTTCTCAAATGGATAAGGGATGAAATACTACCTATGACATGATAGCAAAAGATACTAAATGTTTCTGGGAATATGATAAACTGTTAACATCATTCTAAAAGTTGAATAGAATTAAAGTATTTGAAAATATTACTACTGTTTAATACAATGTTTCAAGATGGCTATTCTCTTAAAGAATGATTTGGTGTGATATGCAGATTGTTAATTTAGGTTGAGTGGGTTTTGTGTGTGTGTGTGTGTGTGTGTGTGTGTGTGTGTGTGTTTTGGAGTTTGTCCCAGATTTAAAAAATTTCTTTCTTTATTTTAATTAGTTATACATAATAGTAGAATGCATTTATGCACTTTGATATATTATACACAGATGGGGTATAATTTCTCTTTTTTCTGAGTGTAAATCTTGTAGAATCATATTGGTCATGAGTCACATATATACATAAAGTAATAATGTCTCTTTCATTCTACTATCTTTCCTATCCCCATATCCCCTCCCCATCGCTCCGGTCCCATCATTTCCCTCTACTTAATCTAAGGTAACGCTATTCATCTCTAGTGCCCCGTGTCTTATTGTGAATTAGCACCCGCATATTAGAGAAAACATTTGGCCTTTGGTTTTGTGGGATTGGCTAATTTCACTTAGCATGATATTCTTCAACTCCATCCATTTACTGGTGAATGCCATAATTTCACTCTTCTTTAAAGCTGAGTAATATTCCATTGAATATATATACCACATTTTCTTTTTTTTTTGGTTTGTTTTTGGATTTTCAGGCTTTTCTTTCTTTTTTTATTTTATTTTATTTTTTTTATTGGTTGTTCAAAACATTACAAAGCTCATGATATATCATCTTTCATACATTTGACTCAATTAGGTTATGAACTCCCATTTTTACCCCAAATACAAATTGCAGAATCACATCGGTTACACACTCACATTTTTACATAATGGCATATTAGTGACTGTTGTATTCTGCTACCTTTCCTTTCCCCTACTATCCCCCCTCCCCTCCCCTCCCATCATCCCTCTCTACCTCATCTGCTGTACCACATTTTCTTTATCAATTCATCTATTGTGGGACACCTAGGTTGATCCATATTTTAGCTACTGTGAATTGAGCTGCTAAAAACATTAATGTGGCTGCATTACTATAGTATGCTGATTTTAAGACTTTTGGGTGTAAACCAAGGAGTGGGATAACTGGGTCAAATTGTGGTTCCATTTCAAGTTTTCTGAGGAATCTCCATACTGCTTTCCATAGTGATAGCACCAGTTTGCAGTATGTATGGATGTACATACTGCAGCAATGTATGGATGTACCTTTTTTTACACATCCTAGCTAACATTTTTTGTTTCCTGTACTCATAATGATTGCCACTCTGACAGGAGTGAGATGAAATCATAGTAAAGTTTTTATTTGCATTTCTCTAAATATTAGAGATGTTCAATAGTTTTTCATACGTTTGCTGGTCGATTGTATTTCTTCTTATGTGAAGTGTCTGTTCAATTCCTTAGCCCATTTATTGATCAGATTATTCGTTTTTGTGGTGTTAAGTTTTTTGAGTTCTTTATATATCCTAGAGATTAATGCTTTTTTGGAGGTGCATGTGGTAAAGATTTTCTCCCAACCTATAGACTCTCTCTTCATGGTATTTTTTCCTTTGCGGAGAAGAAGGTTTTTAATATGAATCCATCTCATTTATTGATTCTTGATTTTACTTCTTGAGCTCTAGGGGTCTTGTTAAGGAAGTCAGATCCTAGGCCAACATGATGATGATTTAGGCCATTTTTTTCTTCTATTAGGTGCAGGGTCTCTGTTCCAGTATCTAAATCTCTGATCCACTTTGAGTTAATTTTTGTGCAGGATGCAAGATAGGGGTTTAATTTCATTTTGCTACATATAGATTTCCAGTTTTGCCAGCACAGTTTGTTGAATAGGCTATCTTTTTTTCCAGTGAATGTTTTTAGCTCCTTTCTCTAGTACAACATAACTGTATTTATGTGGGTTTGTCTTTGTGTCCTCTATTCTGTACCAAGTCTATGTTGGTGCCAATACTATGCCATTTTTGTTACCTTAGCTCTGTAGTATAGTTTAAGTTTTGGTATTGTGATGCTTCCTGCTCCACTTTTCTTGCTAAGGATGGGCTTAGCTATTCTGGGTCTCTTATTTTTCCAAATAAATTTTATGATTGCTTTTCCTATTTCTATGAAGAATGAATTGTGATTTTAATAGGAATTGCATTAAATCTTTATAAGGCTTTTGCTACTATGGTCATTTTGACAATATTAATTCTGCCTATCCAGGAGCATAGGAGATCTTTCCATCTTTTGAGGTTTTCTTCAATTTCTTCTTTAGTGTTCTGTAGTTTTCATTGTAGAGGTCTTTCACCTCTTTTTTTAGATTGATTTCCAGGTATTTAATTTTTTTGAGGTTATTGTGAAAGGAATAGTTTTCCTAATTTCTCTTTCAGTGGATTCATTGCTGATGTATAGAAATGCGTTTGATTTATGGGTATTGATTTTATATCCTGCTACATTGCTAAATTCATTTATTAGTTCTAGAAGTTTTCTGGTGGAATTTTTTGGGAATTCCTAGATATAGAATCATGTCATCAGCAAATAGTGATAGTTTGAGTTCTTCTTTACCTATTCATATCCCCTTAATGTCTTTCTTTTGTCTAATTGCCCTGGCTAGATTTTCAAGGATGATGGTGAATAGAAGTGGTGAAAGAGGACATTCTTTTTTTTTATTATTGGTTGTTCAAAACATTACAAAGCTCTTGACATATCATATTTCATACATTAGATTCAAGTTGGTTATGAACTCCCAATTTTACCCCAAATACAGATTGCAGAATCACATCGGTTACACATCCACATTTTTACATAATGCCCTATTAGTAACTGTTGTATTCTGCTACCTTTCCTATCCTCTAC
>NW_026000037.1:51476104-51586717 GCF_001458135.2 Marmota marmota marmota
ACTGGAGTGAGATGGTATCTTAGGGTGGTTTTGATTTGCATTTCTCTGACTGCTAGAGATGGTGAGCATTTTTTCATGTACTTGTTGATTGATTGTATGTCCTCCTCTGAGAAGTGTCTGTTCAGGTCCTTGGCCCATTTGTTGATTGGGTTATTTGTTTTCTTATTGTTTAATTTTTTGAGTTCTTTGTATACTCTGGATATTAGGGCTCTATCTGAAGTGTGAGGAGTAAAAATTTGTTCCCATGATGTAGGCTCCCTATTTACCTCTCTTATTGTTTCTCTTGCTGAGAAAAAACTTTTCAGTTTAAGTAAGTCCCATTTGTTGATTCTTGTTATTAACTCTTGTGCTATGGGTAAGAGGACATTCTTTTGTTGTTCCAGTTGTTAGAGGGAATGCTGTCAAATTTTCTCCATTTAGAATGAGGTTTAGCATATGTAGCTTTTGCAATGTTTTGAATGTGCTCCTACTATTCCTAGTTTTTCTAGTGTTTTGAACATGAAGGTGTGCTGTATTTTGTCAAAAGCTTTTTCTGCATCTATTGAGATGATCATACAATTCTTAGCTTTAAGACTATCCATATGATGAATTATGTTTATGGATGTCCATATGCTGAAAGAACCCTGCACCCTGGGATGAACCCCACATAATCATGGTGCACTATCTTTTTAATATGTTTTTGTATGCGATTTGCCAGAATTTTATTGAGAATTTTTGCATCTATGTTCATCAGGGATATTGGTCTGAAGTTTTCTTTCCTTGATGTGTCTTTGTGTGGTTTTAATATCGGGTGATATTAGCCTCATAGAATGAGTTTTGAAGGGTTCCTTCCTTTCTATTTTATGGAATACTTTGAGGAGTATTGGTGTTAACTCTTCTTATAAAGTCTTTTAAAGCCAGTCTACTAAAACCATCATAGTAAAGAAATTTCAATATGTTGAGTCTCTGCTACAGTTAGTATCATGCAATAAAACTAGCATTACAGTATTAGGATCGGTTAGATTTATTCTATTTAAATAGTTCCACTTATGTAATTGTCTCTGTTCATCAATCTAAAAATGAATGTGTGCTTCAACTTTCCTTTTACTTTCTTCTGCCTCAGAAATTTCTGTTTTCTCCATTATTTCTTATTTTTCCCATCGGTTTTTGAAAAATGTACTACTGTACTACGGAACTATAGTAACAAAAATAGCAGGGTATTGGCACCAACATAGACTTGTAAACCAATAGTACAGAATTAGAAGACAAAGAGATAAACTCTCATAAATATGGTTATGTCACACTAGACAAAGGAGCCAAAAACATTCACTGGAAAAAAAAAATAGCCTATTCAACAGATGGCTGAGAATCCATCTGTTCCTGGGGTTTTCTTGGTTTGTAGGCTTTTGATGGTGTTTTCTATTTCTTTACTTGAAATTGATCTGTTTAAATTGTGTATGACCTCCTCATTGAGTTTGGGTAGATATATATCTCTAGAAATTTGTCGATGTCTTCAATATTTTCTATTTTATTGGAGTATAAATTTTCAAAAATACTTTATAATTATCTTCTGTATTTCAGACATATTCACTGCAATATTTAGCTCTTCATCTTGTATTTTAGTAATTTGAGTTTTCTCTCTTTATCTCTTTGTTAGCATGGCCAGGGGTTTATCTATTTTATTTATTTTTTCAAAGAACCAACTTTTGTTTTGTCAATTTTTTCAATTGTTTCTTTTGTTTTGATTTCATTGATTTCAGCTCTAATTTTAAAGATTTCCTGTCTTCTACTGTTTTTGATGTTGATTTGTTCTTCTTTTTCTTTGAGATGTAGTGTTAGGTCATTTATTTGACTTTTTGTTCTTTTAATGAATGCACTCATGCAATAAACTTTCCTCTTAGTTCTGACTTCATAGTGTTACAGAGATTTTGATATGTTGTATCATTTACCTCTAAGAATTTTTTTTATTTCATCCTTGATTTCTTCTACTATCCATTCATTAGTCAACAGTGAATTATCTAGCCTCCGTTTGTTACAATAGCTTATATTTTTTTATTTTATCATTGATTTCTAATTATATTCCATTGTGGTATGATAGAATTCAGGATATTATACCTGTTTTTTGTATTTACTAAGAGTTGTTTTGTGGCATAAGATATGGTCTATTTTAGAAAAGGAGCCATGTGCTGTTGAAAAGAAAGTATATTTTCTTGTTGATGGATGAAATATGCTATATACGTCTGTTAAGTCTAAGTTATTGATTGTATTATTTAGTTCTAGAGTTTCCTTGTTTAATTTTTGTTTGGAAGACCTGAACAGTAGTGAGAGTGGTGTGTTAAAGTCACCCAGTATTATTGTATTGTGGTCTGTTTGACACTTGAAATTGAGAGGGTTTGTTTGATGTACATAGATGCTCCATTGTTTGGGGTCCAAATATTTAATATTATCTCATCATTAAAACAAAAATTAAACAGATAAAAAATAATAGAGTTGTTTATTTGTTCATTTCTTTGGTTGAGAAGTGTTTGTTTGGTTTGACTAAATAGTAAATGATATTTTAAAAGATACCACTTGATGAGATATTAAATAACACTTCACATGACATCATTTTATTATTGTCCCTTTCTTTTATGTATTTAATTTGTTCACAACCAATTCAGTTTCATAGTAGCAACTAGTTTTTAACTAAAGTACTCGACTTTTCTATATTTGTTTCATTTATTATTTACAACTTCATTTCCTTTCTTTGAGATTGCCCAATACAAAAAAAAAACATTACTCATAAAATGCAATAAAATTATTCAGTATATTATTTAATTGACATTTATGCTATTACCAAAAACAACTTATATTCCAATTTATATTACCTTTAATGTAGGTATAAGCCAGTCTCCTAACACCATCATAGTAAAGAAATTTCAATATGTTGAGTCTCTGCTATAGTTAGTATGATGCAATAAAAGTAGCATTACAGTATTAGGATTGGTTAGATTTATTATATTTAAATAGTTCGACTTATGTAATTGTCTCTGTTTATCAATCTGAAAAATGAATGTGTGTTTCAACTTTCCTTTTACTTTCGTCTGCCTCAGAAATTTCTGTTTTCTCCACTATTTCTTATTTTTCCCATAGGTTTTTGAAAAATGTAAAAACAATGGCATTTCCATTCATTTTACTATTTATACTCACTCATATTTATTTCTAATATATTTCAGTACTACTTTACTAAGTGTTATGTAAACATATTATTAACACATAAAAAGAAAAGTTAAATTGCTTTCATTGTGCTTAATCATGCTAGGAAGCTAGATGAATTTCCAATACAAATCCAGCATAATTTCCTGATTATGTTTTTACTCTAAAACTTCTAGAATTTTACACGAGAAAATCCATAGAGCGATTCCCTGCCTTAACTGGCAATCAGTCTTCAGATAACCACAATCAACTTCAACAAAACCACAAGCCCCAAATAAGGCAACAGAAGGCCCCTAAGCCTCAGAGAAAGTGGTTCTCACTAGAATCTTGTTCTATAGGTTAGGCATGGCATTATCCTCAGGACAGAACAAATTGATTTAGTGTGCGTGTTTGACTAAAGTAAACAGTAAAGGGTAAATAGAACAAATCCAAAAGAGTCTGTGGATAGATTAGAGAAAAAATATTTCTCAAGAAGAAGCTAGCAAAATAGTGAAAGACCCAAAGGTCATTATTAATCCACCCATTCATCCCATAGGTATGTACTGTGCATTAAGAGGTAGGCCCTATCCCAAGCACTGAGGATGTAACCGGAGCAAAACAAATGAAGCTCCTGATCTCAAGGTGCCTTGAATTCTACTAGGAAGAGGAATATTTAGATAGATACATTAAAAAAACAAACAAAGCACTATGTTCTGAGGCTGATGGTGATAAATTGAAAATGTGTGTTCTCTTTATAAAAAAAATGGTCAGGAAAGGATATTCTTGATGGGTAATATTTGGCTTAAGATAGTGAGGGAGCAGGTTATGTGCATAAAAGAAACCTTTTGCTACATTCTTGTACCCCAGTTTTGGGGTACAAGAAAGTAGCAAAAACAGTAATGAGACCAAAGCATCTGGATCACCATGGAAAAAGGATAACTGGTATGAAATTAGATTTCTGACAAACCAGACATTCAGATTTTTCAACCATGCCAAGAGTTCTTGATTCATTAATTTTCAACCTGGCAGTAAACCATTGGAGACTGATGATAGAAGTATTCTACATGATCTGGACTTTAATTTTTTAAAGATCACACTGGCTTCTGGGAGGAGAGGTGGAATCTTGAAGGCAATGGATAGAAGTGTGAGTACAGCTATGATGCAAATGTTATGCTCAATGCAGAGATAAAGCAGCTCAGACCAGGGTGGGAAAGGTGAGAACAGTAGAAAGTTGGTCATATTTTGCATGTATTTCTAAGACAGTGTTCACAGGATAAACTGACAATAGGTTTGGGGAGTGCAAAAGAGTAATGGAAACATTTTTTCAACGTTTTAAGCTAAAGCTATTAGAAGAATAGAGTTGTTTTTTTTAAAGTGAGGAGAACAGGCAATTTTATGAAGGAAAATCAAGAATTTGTTTCAACACCTTTTAAATTTAGAGTTACCAAGCCCAGAACACCCACACTAGCCCACATAGGACCCAGGCTCTCAGTAGGCCTAGTCCACCCCTCAAGACAATTGGGGCAAACACCCCCCCCCCAAGAGCCTAACCTCTGGTTCAGGACTGCCCCTTCCAACCAGCAGACTACCTGAGGAGGTCAAGCCTAGAGGCCCAGATCTACCCATGCTGACTTGCCCAGGAACCAGGTCCAGGATGCAATAGCATATACTGAGGGACACTGTTGAGGGCCACAGCCGAGTCGGGATGACGCATGGCATTTTTGCCAGAAGTAGTGGTTGAGAGGTGACGCTAGTGAGCCATTAAGATGATGACTTTTGAGTTCTGGTGGAGTTCCCATTGAGTTCCGCTTGAGCTCTCACGGGGATTCCCGGAGAGTTCCCATTGGTTGGGGAAGTGCCGGAGGAGGGATATTTTCGATTGCTGGTTCCTGGGGAGCGTGTGTGGAGTGTGCTGGTGGAGTTCAGAAATAAAGTTTGTTCCTGCTTCAGTGGCTCATGATTTGAGCCCAGCCAGACTGTGGCAGGACACCAGCAGGGTCAGGCTCAATATCAAGGTGAAGTACAGACAAACAGCAAGAGTAGTACAAGAATATAGGGAAGGAACTATAATATCTCAGATCCACACTGTAAGAAAGGAAGACACATAGACAACATGAAAAACCAAGGGAGGAAAGTTCCCCAAACAAACCAGGACACTATAATCACAGAACCCATGGACAATGAAATTGATGAAATGTCAGAGAAGGAGTTTAGAAGGTTCATGATTAAAATGATCTGTGAATTAAAGAATGACCTAAATGAGCAAATACAGGCAAAAATTGATCATTCCAACAAAGAGATAAGAGAGCAAATACAGGTAGCAAAAGATTACTTCAAGAGAGATAGAGACTTTAGAATAAAAAAAAAAAAAACTCAATAGGAAGCATAACCAACAGACTAGATCACTTGGAAGAAAGAACATCAGATAATGAAGACAAAGTATACAATCTGAAAAATAAAGTTGATCACAAAGTGAAGATAGTAAGAAACCATGAACACAACTTCCAAGATTTATGGGACAGCATCAAAAGACCAAATCTAAAAGTTATTGGGATAGAGGAAGGCACAGAGTTTCAAACCAAAGGAATGCACAATCTCTTCAATGAGATAATATCAGAAAATTTCCCAAGCATGACAAACGAATTGGAAAACCAAATACAACATGCTTACAGGACACCAAATGTACAAAGTTGCAACAGATCTACACCAAGGCACATTATAATGAAAATGCCTAGCATACAGAATAAGGATAGAATCTTAAAAGCCACAAGAGAGAGGAATTAGATTACAAATAGGAGGAGACAAATTTGTATGTCAGCAAATATTTCAGCCCAGACCCTCAAAGCCAATATATACCAAACTCTCAAAGAAAATGGATGCCAACCAAGATCTTATAACCAGCAAAACTAAGCTTTAGATTTGATGATGAAATAAACAACCTTCCATGGTATAAACAGTTAAAAGAATTTACAACCAGAAAGCCTGCACTACAGAACATCCTCAGCAAAATGTTTCATGAAGAGGGAATAAAAAATAATGATGAAAATCAGCAGAGGGAGGGATTACACTAAAGAAAAATCTAATCAGAGGAGAAACCAAGTCACATTAAATACCAAAAATAAACAAAAAATGGCTGGGAATACAAATCATGTCTCAATAATAAACCCTGAATGTTAATAGCCTAAGCTCACCAATCAAAAGACATAAACTAGCAGATTGGATTTTAAAAAAAACAAAATGCAAAAATGTGCTGCCTCAAAAAAAAAAAATGGGCTGGGGATGTGGCTCAAGCGGTAGCACGCTCGCCTGGCATGCGTGCGGCCCGGGTTCGATACTCAGCACCACATATAAACAAAGATGTTGTGTCCGCCGATAACTAAAAAATAAATATTTGAAAAAAAAAATGTGCTGCCTCCAGGAGACTCATCTCATAGGAAAAGATATCCACAGACTGAAAGTGATAGGTTGGGAAAAATCATACCACTCAATGGACTGCAGAAGCAAGCAGGGGTTTCCATCCTCATATCAAATAAAGTAGACTTCAAACTAAAGTCAATCAAAAAGGATAAAGAAGGACACTACATACAGCTCAAGGGAACCATATACAAACAAAACTTAATATTTATAAATATATATGTCCCAAACAATGGAGCAGCTATGTTCATCATACAAACTCTTCTCAAGTTCAAGAGTCAAATAGACCACAACACAATAATTTTGGATAACTTTAACACACCTCTTTCATCAATAGATAGATCTTCCAAACAAAAGCTGAACAAAGAAACTCAATAATACAATCAATAACTTACACTTAACTGAAATATATAGAATATTCCAACATTCAACAAGAGAATACACTTTCTTCTCAGCAGCACATGGATCCTTCTCTAAAATAGACCATATATTATGCCACAAAGCAACTCTTAGAAAATATAAAATGTAGAGATAGTACCCTGCATTATATCACATCATAATGGAATAAAATTAGAAATCAATGATAAAATGAAAAATAAAAGCTACTCCAATACCTGGAGACTAAATAATATGCTACTGAATAAACAATGGATTGCAGAAGACATCAAGGGGGGAGATTTTAAAAAATTAGGGGTTAAGGAGAACACAGATACAACATATTGAAATCTCTGGGAAACTATAAAAGCAGTTCTAAGAGGAAAGTTCATTACATAGAGTTCATTCCTTAAAAGAAGAAAAAGTTGGGCTGGGGCTGTAGCTTAGGGGTAGAGCGCCCGCCTTGCAAGTGTGAGGCATTAGGTTTAATCCTCAGCATCACATAAAAAAAATTAATAAAGATACTGTGTCCATCTGCAACTAAAAAAATGCTTAAAAAAAAGAAGAAAAAGTCAACAAATAAATGACCTCACATTACATCTCAAAGCCCTAGAAAAAGAAGAACAAATCAACACCAAAAGCAACAGAAGACAGGAAATAATTAAAATCAGAGCTAAAATCAATGAAATTGAAACAATTGAAAAAACTGACAGAACAAAAAGTTGGTTCTTTGAAAAAATAAATAAAATTGACAGACTCTTAGCCATGCTAAGAAAGAGAAGGAAAGACAAAACTCAAATTAC
Organism: Marmota marmota marmota; assembly: GCF_001458135.2. Taxonomy (NCBI): domain Eukaryota; kingdom Metazoa; phylum Chordata; class Mammalia; order Rodentia; family Sciuridae; genus Marmota; species Marmota marmota. The sequence goes on from NW_026000037.1 coordinate 51,483,850, forward strand.
TAAAATAAGTGATGAAAAAGGAAATATCACAACAGACACTATAGAAATACAGAAGATAATTATAAATTATTTTGAAATCAATATGCAACAAAATGAAATTAAACCCCTATCTCTGACCATGTACAAAACTCAACTCAAGATGGATCAAGGACTTAGGAATGAAACCAGAGACACTGTGTCTAATAAAAGAAAAAATAGGCCCTAATCTCTATCATGTGGGATTAGGCCCCAACTTCCTTAATAAGACCCTTGTGGTGCAAGAATCAAAATCAAGGATCAATAAATGGGATGGACTCAAACTAAAAAGCTTCTTCTCAGCAAAAGAAACAATCTGTGAGGTGAATAGAGAGCCTACATCTTGGGAGCAAATCTTTTCCCCTCACACATCAGATAAAGTACTAATCACTAGGGTATATAAAGAACTCAAAAAACTAAACACCAAAAAACAAATAACACAATCAATAAATGGGCCAAGGACCTGAAGAGACATTTCTCAGAAGATGATGTACAATCAATCAACAAATACATGAAAAAATGTTCATCATCACTAGCAATTAGAGAAATGCAAATCATAACCACTCTAAGATTTCATCTCACTCCAGTCAGAATGGCAGCTATTATGCAGACAAACAACAATAAATGTTGGCAAGGATGTGGGGGAAAAGGTACACTCATACACTGCTGGTGGACTGCAAATTGGTGCAGCCAATAGGGAAAGCAGTAAGGAGATATCTTGGAAAATTGGGAATGAAACCACCATTTGACCCAGCTGTCCCTCTCTTCAGACTATACCCAAAGGACTTAAAAACAGCATACTACAGGGACACAATCACATCAATGTTTATAGCAGCACAATTCACAATAGCTAAACTGTACAACTAACCTAGATGCCCTCCAGTAGATGAATGGATAAAGAAAATGTGGCATATATACACAATGGAATATTACTCATCAATAAAAGATAATAAGATCATGGCATTTGCAGGTAAGTGGATGGATTTGGAGAAGATAATGCTAAGTGAAGTTAGCCAATCCCAAAAAATCAAATGCCAATTTTTTTTTTTTTTTTTTTTAATATAAGGAGGCTGATTCATAGAGGGATAAGGAGCGGGAGCATGGAAGGAATAGACAAAACTCTAGATAGGGCAGAGGGGTTAGAGGAGAAGGGAGAGGGCATGGAGTTATAAATGATGGTTGAATGTGATGATCATTACTATGCAAAGTAGGTATGAAGACACAAATTGGTGTGAATATACTTTGTATACAACCAGAGATATGAAAAAATTGTGCTCTATATGTGTAATAAGAATTGTATTGCATTTTGCTGTTCTATATAAATTTAAAAATAAATAAATTTAGAGTTACCCTTTGGGCATTTACCATTTAGAGACAATGAAGTTTCCATTGAAATTCAGGATCAGAAACAAAGTTTGAGATAGAAATTTGATAATTTTCAATATAAAAATGATATTTTAATATACAGGGTACATACTAAATTTTTGGTACTCAATATAAACAGAGGTCTAATGTACAAATGTTGAAATCTGAAAGTAGAGTGTGATGAGACTTTGTCGGAATAGTCTATATAATTAGAAAAAAAATTAGACTATGACAAGGTCCCAAGGGCCAGGTTTGCCACATTATGTCACCAGGTCAAGTACAATGAAGACTGAAACTGGACCAATGATCTAGCATTTGCTACATCATGGCTGGCCTCAAAATTAGCAGTCAAAAAGATTCAGCTTTCTGTCACTGTAACAAAATACTTGAGATAATCAACTTAAAATAGAAAAAGATTTATTTTGGCTCAAAGGTTTTGGTCCATGGTTGCTAAGCCCTGCTGCTTTGGGCCTGTGGTGCCCTTGCACACCATGGCAGAAGTGCTTGATGGAGAAGGCCACTCATTTCATGATGGCCAGAAAGCAAAAGAGAGACAACAAGGGGCCAGGGTCCTAATCTCTCTCTTAAAGGGAAGGCCCAAACTACTTTCTTCAACTAGAGCCCACTTCCTAGAGGCTCTACCACCTTCCAATACTGTCATAGGCTGGGGGCCACACCTTTAACATACACATCTTTGAGAGACATCTACTATCCAAAAATCAGCAAGAATTAAAACATAGTGTGTGCCTTGCCTTAAGATTAAAGTTGACAAATTATTAAGCTGTTCATTGCAAAGAAAATATCTAATATAAAAACTTGAGGAGAACAGAGACTAGTATAACGTCACAATTAATAGGTTGAAGTCCAAAACAGGTATACTTTTATCTGCACTCTCCTGCACACACACACACACACACACACACACACACAGGAAAAGAAAGCATTGTTAATGTTTATAAAAAGGGAGATGATCATACAGAAATTCTCAACATCTATTGCAAACAACAACATTTTATATGTAACTTGTGCTCCATTTTCTATTAGTTAAGTAGCTTAATATAACTTTCAAAAAGAGTCTTTTCTCACATAATTCCAGGTGTATTATGAAAGGAGAATATGCCAACTGGCAGTTTTTTTATGAAATCAGTTACCTGAGAAAATTCATGTAACAAATGTACTGATGCAGGTGTTACATGTCTAAAATTAAGATTACTGTTTTAACAAATGCAGTTGTCTGTTTCCCTAGCAACAAAGAGTGACAGGCGAAAGAAGAAAAGCAGTAGAGAGCAGAAGACCAAACAGGAAAATATAGTAATTCGGGTCCATTTGCTATTTGTCACAACCTGTTCTGTCTAATCCAAGGGTGTCGAAGGTCTGTGTTGTTTTGCTGTAAAGCATAATGATTAATGCCTATTATAATGGACCTGAGTCAACATGAAATGGTTAAATTAGTTCAAGCTTATTCTCTTATCCAGAGCATGTAATATAATTTTGAAAAGATGCTTATCAAAAGTGGGTGAAATAAAGAGGTTTGAGATATTGGCTTCAGTTATTTAAGACATTTCTTTACCAAGAAAAGGTAATCTGATGCCAGCTATAAAGGGCATTAAATAAAGCTGGTGGGCAGTTACAAGTGATTAGAAAGAAATGTGGCAAATAATTTTATTATCAATAAATAATTATGTCACAAGTTAATAAATTTATTCAACAAAGTATCTATTACACATTCACTGTTCTTGGCCATGGAGAGAGAGATAAATAAGATTCATCCTCCTCCTTTTAAGAGCTCATATTCTAATAATAAGAAAGGGTTTGTTCCTTCAGAAGAGAGTCTAATAGAGTCATACAAATTTTTCCAGGATGAATGGAAATTAATGGTAATATTCAAAATAGTATTTGGTGATAGTAAATATGGGCTTCCTAAAAATGACATGTTAGAAATTACTAAATGGGAGGTAAACCTAAAGTTTGCACAGAGAACAGAATAACAACATTTCTGATTTTTGTAGTTGTGTTCCTATTAGGGAAACTGTAAAATAATGTTGAGTATATTAAAGACAGCTGCTTCACTTAAATGCAATTATTTTACATCAAATCTAAGAGAACAAAACTCCAAAAGATCTCTTATCTGGATATTTTATAAATGTGTGTAATTTACATTACATTTTCACTAAAGACCTATGACCACCACAAGAATCTGCCAGATGATCAAGTAGAATTTCTAGCTGCCTATTGAATGAATCCACTGGAATATCCTGTCCCTTTCAATATAAGGTGATTCCACTTGTCAGATCAATTTTTTACCCACACATAAGGGAATAATGATAATGTAAATATTTATAAACACCAGATACTAAATGTGCCTAAGTCAAAACTCAAATTTCTCATCTTATTTCAAAAAGAAAGAATTAAAGATAGAAAGAAAAAAAGAAAGGACTCATTGACTTATTTTCCCCTATTAATGGTACCATAAATCTCTCAAACAGGTGTGAAATCTATTCTTCTGCTGAGTTTCCAGGTCTTAAAGTCACCAACCCGGTCAATTTTTCCCTCTCCCTTTTTCTCATATATGGTGCCATAGCTTCCATGATTTTTTTGTATGCTCACACTTCTAACACCTTTAAATTATTATTCACTCTTTAGTCAGAATGACCAAATACATGGATGTGATATCTTCATGCCTATCATTTGAATATCATTGGCCATGGGGAGAGAAATAAGCAAGACTGGAAAGAATGAAAACTCTGTTCATCTGCCCTTCTCTCCTACCAGGCTGCACACTGCTTGAGAATAAAGGATGTCTCTTACATAATATTTCCCCAAGAGCACAGTAAAGGAGAACACTTAGTAGCCACAAGAATTAAGTTAAGTTATATTAAATAAGTCTCCAGGTTCTTTTATAGACTTGTTGTTCCTACCTTTCTTTCCAATTTTATTTTCCCCATCAAACTTCTTCCTATGGCCAAATATTCTATTCTTTGGTCCTTTAAAACCATGGTATTTTCTTTCCTCCATTTATTCATTCCTTTTGCTGGGTTCCCTTGGAGTCCTCTCCCTGATTGCATCTTCATGATTGAGGAGTACAGAGTCCATGGGTGGTATGACCGTATAGAAGCTCCCTACTCTTTTTTGGCCTATGAACATTTTGGATAACTTATTCAGAGTTTTGTTGGTTATTCTTCAAGTATCCATACTAAATATTATTCCACTCTCATTTAAAAATCACCTTTCTTTCTGTAGAGTTTAGAAAAATATCTAAAGAGGACTTTGCTTTAAAATTTTCAATACTTTCACAAGTCTGATGTTTGGTGACATTTATCATACCTCTCTGCAGTTGAAAGTGACTGAAAAGAATTCTTCTTTATGGAAGACAAGTAAGAACAGGAGGTGGAGAAATGGAAATAGGAGGAATTTTTTAAGAGACAAGGACTGAGGAAAAATCCCTTCATAAGGGATCATAGCTCATTATGGTTTATGTAACACAAGATCAGGAGAGGAATAGGAGAATGTCTATCCATATGAAAAGTTTCTCAGGCTTTGGGGCTGAGGTTTGCTAGCATTTTTTCAATTCCATTAAATTCTGGAAATAGTGCAATCCTTTGTGCCCTAATTCTATTCTTGAGCCTGTGTCAAATATATTGTCATTTTTACTTTTATCCCCAGCAATTTAAAAATACTCATTACTACTGTCATGTATATAGAAGAAGAATAAAGAAAAAGAGAAAATAAAAAAAAATATATTCATTAAAGAATATTCAAAGCATTCCAAAGTAGAATATACTCTCTTAACAGAAAATTCAGAAGGTATGTGGCAGTGGTAATAAAGTCTTACTGTCTGGTGCCATGGCAATCAAGTTGAATATATGACTAGCTAGTAACCTATTCCCTCCACAAGGCACCCTAGACACAGCATACTAACTGCTAGTCTGTTGTCATTCATGATTGCTTCACATGAGATCTTTTTCTTTTTCAAAATAAATTTCATTGCTATATTCATTTGTCTGTAAGGCCCAAAATACACTGGTATGCTCCAGTATGACTGCTCATTTCAAGGGAACTAAGTCTTTTCTGTGAAAGTTCATCAAGCTTCCAGTTCTCAAGAAGCCATAAAAATGAGGTCCTTTGAGCTCTTGAGTAACTAGAAATTCTTCACACTATGTTATTGTTTCAGCAGCTCAAGCAAGGAGTTTTATCCTTTGTCTGTTCTTATTTCTCAAAGAACAGAAATAGAACTGCCAAAATGCCACAAGGGAAGCTATTCTCATTGTCAGGTCAAGCTGTAGTCCCATTAATAATGCTAGTGGAAGTAAGAAATATCATACAATTACACTGATGATTGTTCTTGTTAGAATTTAACTCTCTTGATTTGAAATAGCCATTTTTTCCTATTACAAGTGAGTTTAATTTATTGTGGCTTTATTATTTAAAAAAAATCTTGGAAATGATGGGCTTTCTTCTGTCTAGCATTATCCTTAGATAATTGATCTCAATGACAGGTAAATGTATTCTCTAATTAGAAGTGTATTTTGAGCAATTCATAGGCTCAGTTTAAAGTCTTGTTCATATATTATCCTATCTGGTTAATTCTTTAAGTTCTGATCAAATAAGAACCTTACATTTTCACAGTACAGAAAACATATGGTAAATAAGTCAAATCTCTTCCTTAGTTCCCTTAAACCCTGGAGAAGGAGTAAGATATTTTTCTGTAAAGGGTCAGATACTAAATATTTTAGGCTTTGGGGGCTATACAGTTTCTGCTGCAACTACACAACTTTGTCATTGTAGTAGTGTGAAAGCAGCTATAGATCATACATGTGTGAATGGATATGTCTATACCCCAATAAAATTTCTTATCAACAAAAACAGGATGTAGGGTGGAATTCCGTCCCAGAAAAATTACTTTGTTGCTGGGTCAGAGAATGCATTTATGGTAAACTGGAAAAAACAGGGGTAATTATTTGCTTGGGTAATCAAGACCCAACAAGAGCTCTTCTACCTGCATCTGAGTTAGAATTGATCTTAATTTTGGTATCAAAATATTTCTATTTGGGTTAAGGCTAATGTTATAAAGCAGAGGCTTCAAAATGGGATAATTAAGGTTACATGAAAATGTGTGTCTGTCCCAAGTGTTGAGGGCTTAATTGTGTCTCCCTACAATATTTTTTGAATTCCTAACATTTTGTACTAGTGCTCATATTTGGAAGTAAGGTCATTGCAAATGTAATTGGTTAAGATAGAGCCATACAAGAGAGATTTAGGTGAGCCCATAATCGAATATAACTGGTATCCTTATAAAGAAAGGAAATACAATGTGAGTTATAGCACACAGAGGGAACACCTCATAAAGAGGAGGGCAGGTATTGGAGTGATGCATCCACAAGCCAAGGAATGGCTGAGTTGCCAGGAGCTGGAAGTAGAAAGAAAGGATGGTCCCTTAAAAGCTTTAAGGAAGTAGATATTGAGAACACATTGGTATTTGGAATTCCAGGTGTTTTGGCTTTTTCACTGCTGTGACTAAAGGATCTGACCAGATCCTGTAAGGAGGAAAAACTGTAAGGAGGAAAACTTTAAGGACTCATGATTTCAGACGTATTAGCCCATAGAAGGCCAGCTCCATTCCTCAGGGCTCAAGGAGAAGTTGAACATCATGAGTGTTGAAGAGTGAAGAAGCTCACATTAGGAAGCAGAGAGAGAGACTCCACTCTCCAGATACAAAATATATACCCCATAGCCACACTCCCAATTAACAACTTCCTCCAGCCACCCCCCACCTGCCTCCAGTCACCACCCAGTTAATCCCATCAGAGATTAATTTGCTGATTGTGTTAAGACTATCACAATTCAATCATTTCTCCTCTGAACCTTCTTGCATTGTCTCACATATGAGATTTTTGGAGACACTTCATATCCAAATCAAAATACCAGGCTCTACATTCTGTGAGATGATGTTTTTGTAGTTCTAAACCCCCCAGTTTATGTTGTACTTTGCTACTCTTGTACTGGGAAACCAATACACCCAGAAAAGGTTTAGTAGTGAGACGCAGAAAACTAGTCAAGGGCCTAAGTCTTTTGCCTCCTGATCATCTTGAGTCATTGGCCCCTTTGGCTATATCCTAGGTTCATGAATACCTTGGTAATATATTGATTGCATAAAATAAAATAGTACTATAAATGAATCCAATTATATTAAAATATCATTCATTTAACTAATTTATGTTTTACTAATACATGCTTCTTGATTATTATTATAAACGTCAAGATTAAGTGATTGGACTAATAACTATGAAAAACTCTCTATAAGGATTATCAGAAACAATATTTTGTTGTATTCTCAAGTATAATGTAATACCAAAATATCTAGCCAGGTGTAGTAGTGTGCATCTCTGCTCCCAGCTAATTAGGAGGTTGAAGTAGGAGGATAACTTCAGCCCAAGAGTTCAAGACCAGCCTGGGGAAAATAGCAAGACCATCATTTAACAAACAAACAAAACCACCTGATGTGACACCTGTTGTTCCTGTAGATGACAATTTTTTGTCTAAATTCATAATTGAAAGAAGTGCCAACTTTCAGTTACATCTTAGTGAAAAATAAGATGAAGTTATTCCCAACTTCATCCAAGTCTGTGACCCTCTTATATTCTATCCACAGATCCTTTAGTTTTTGGACCTTAGGTTAAGAATCCTTCTCAGGGTGTTATCCACATGGCCATAGCTAGTTCTGCATAAATTCTTTGTTTAACCTAAAAAAAGAGGGAACTCATAAGTTATCCTCACTAAAGGTCTTTTGTATTTAATTTGTTGTTCCAGAATTTGCACTTATCACTTCTATATCCAAGTATAATTTAGTTACTCATCAGACTACAATTAGTAGTTTCAGCAAAGGAAGCTGAAAATCTAGTTTATTGTTGGACAGCCCTATGCCCACCCTACATAATCATTTATTATTACTCATTTCTATATAACTTAGGAAATGAATCTTTACTTTCTAAAAAATTAAGATACCAGTTAATAGAGACTATGTGCATAATAGAGGAAAAAGTAGGCCCAAATCTACATATCATGTTGGATCAGGTCCCAACTTCCTTAACAAAACTCCTAAAGTGCAAGAAATAAAATCAAGAATTAAAAATGGAATGGTCTCAAACTAAAAATCTTCTTCTCAGCAAAAGAAACAACCAGTGAGGTGAACAGAGAGCCTACATTTGGGGAACAATTTTTTTTTCCACACACACATCAGATAGCATCAATCTCCAAGATATATAAAGAACTCAAAAAACTTAACATCAAAAAAACAAAAAACAACCCCAATCAATAAATGGGCTAAGGAGCTGAACAGACACTTCTCAGAAGAAGATATAAATTTGATATGAAAAAGTTTTCAACATCTCTAGTAATCAGAGAAATGCAAATCAAAATTAAGATTTCATCTAACACCAATTAGAATGGCAGTTATCAAGAATACAGACAACAATAAATGTTGACGAGGATGTTGGGGGAAAGATACACTCATACATTGATGGAAAGCATTATAGATATTCCTTAGAAAACTAGGAATGAAACCACCATTTGACCCAGCTATCCCACTCCGCCATTTATACCCAAAGGACTTAAAATCAGCATACTATAGTAACACAGCCACATCAATATTCATAGCAGCTCAATTCACAATAGCTAAAATGTGGAAGCAACCTAGATGCCCTTCAATAGATGAATGAATAAAGAAACTGTGATATTTATACACAATGGAATATTACTCAGTATTAAAAGAGAATAAAATCATGGCATTTGCAGGTAAAAGGATAGTATTGAAGAATATCATGCTAAGTGAATAATGCAATGCCATAAAACCAAAGGCCAAATGTTCTGTCTGATAAGTGGATGCTGATCCAAAACGGGGAGGGGGGAGGCATGGGAAAAATGGAGGAAATTTGATTGGGCAAAGGCGATTGAGGGTGGAGAGGGTGCATGGGGGCAGGAAGATGGTGAAATGAGATGGACAATATTACCCTAGATACATGTAAGACTGCACATAGGATGTGACTCTACATTGTATACAGCCAGGGAAATGAAAAGTTGTGCTGCAATTGTGTACAATGAATCAAAATGCATTTTGCTGTCATATATACCTAATTAAAATAAATTTTAAAAACAGGAAAAATAAGTTTAAGACACTGGTTAAAATAAAAAGGAGAAAAAGCCAAATATAGGTGTTTGGAAGAATTACATTGTTTACTTTGCATTTTGTTTTATGCCAAATTGTTCCTTTTGCACAGATAGAAGTTTATAGGGTATCAAGAGAGATTTCACTGTTCTTAGTATTTTTCACCAGACTTCCTGTGAGTCTAAGTATCTCTTTTTTATTGTTATTCTATTAATTCTATCTCTACAAAGAATGTGTGTGTGTGTGTCTCTGTGTGGTGTGTGTGTGTGTGTGTGTGTGTGTGTTAGTAGATTGTATTTTTACATAGGGATGGAGAGGGAAGAAGAGGGAAGAATAGAAGTTCATTGAATTAGACAAAGAGGATTGAAGGGAAGAGAGGAGGGACAGGAATAGGAAAGACAGTAGAATGAATCTGACAAAATTTCCTGTGCTCATTTATAAATACATGACCAGTGAAACTCCACATCATATACACCTGTAAAAATGTGATGCTATTTAGAGTAAGTTATACTCCATATATATAAAATATGCCTCTCTTTTTATACCTACTTCACATACTGTGGATGACACTAATTTCTTGGGGCCTAGGTTGCAAAAATAGAAAATCATAATAGTCTAGCCCCCATAACTGGCCAAGCAACATATTTCCTCTGGACTTTGACCTATGACAAAATACTCTTAATTATCACTACCAATGTAATATAGTCCTGCTGTCTTGTAGAGAGAATGTATCCATAAAACAGAGGTAAGAAAAACCTGGAGATTAAAAATCATATTCCTAATTTCATCATGTAAACGTCTTGGTCCAGCCATGTCTAACGCATACCAATTGTCTAGTTGCAAAAGCCAACTAATTCCCCTTTAGCTGAATATGAGAGATATCTGCATACAACAAGAAGCTTTTTTAAAAAAATCACAATAATGTGATTTAAAAATGTGTAGATTGTGTAGATTTTGGAAACTATCTCATAATCTGTGACACTAACATATTCCCTCCTAATGCATTTCTTTACCATTCTTTCTGCTTGATTTGAGGTATGATTGATGAGGATCCCACAGAATTCTACTTTTGTACATACTAAGAACATTGTCCACTTAGCAACATATATTTTTTTTCACATAATGTTAAAATAGCTTTCTTTACATTGCGAATTTTATATAATACCATTAGCCTGTATTGAGATATATCTTAAGAAATAGCAGTAAGAAACAGGTTGCTCCCTGATTACAGATAATGTCCCTTAAGTTAGAACCTGCCTGCTCAATGAATACTCAGAAGCAGAAATTTGTCTAGTAAGTGTGTCTAATAAGTATCACGGTGTTAGTAAGACAATTAGATCATTTTATGTTATCGATATTATTAAATATGTAACTCAAAATTATTTTCTTTTAGATTACTTGGAAACTCACAGCCAATGCATGCTCCATCCCTACTAGGATAATAAATTTACCTTGTACTGTGTATTAACCTCACTTACATATTCATACATATTATGTATCCTTATTTTTTTCACTTCATCATAATACACGCAACTTTAAAATTTTCTTTATATTTTGTTGTATGTATCTTTAAATTCTTAGTTTTAAACAGGGTAAAAGGTGAATAAATATTTTTATTAATGCACTTATAAGTGACTAAAGTTAATCTTGCAAATTACATTTATGTCAATAACAGATTTGGGAATTGCCCATGATCAGATATCATCAATGCTTCTGTGATGATGATGTATGCTTTTTATTAATTTATAACTTTGTACTTTGGATTTCCTATTTCAAATGAGGTTGTTAATGTGTCATTGTAAGTTTAACATAGCAGAGTAAATGTAAGCAGCAGAATTGTGAATATTACATTTTTATCATGAATTCAATGCAGTTTGAAGTCTTGGTTATACTGGGTGGACAATGCAATTAGCTGAGCTTTTACTCAATAGAGGATGAAATTTGAAGGACATTAAACATGAAAATTATCTTTCATTGGAAAAGGAAAACACATAATTACTGTCAAACAGAATTATGGGAAATATTATAATAATTTTTTTCTGAAATAGGTATTTAAATTATTCAACATAAAAGTTTGTCCCTGACTTCATTATTTATTTTTTTTTATTTCTCTAAGAAAGATACATCTAGTATAACTGGAAAACATGAAGACTTTTTTCCTGCTAGAACCTATATATTCCTGTATGTATATTCAGTTTTCTTGCAATATTCCCCTTTTCTAGAGTGTTTATTTTGAGCCCTATTAAAGCTATATCAACAGCAGTACTAAGAACATCCTAACAATTACAAGATGCAAATGAAAATAGCAACTCTTGTGCTAGCTAGATTTCAATTCATATTTGTTTGGGTAGCTTCAAAATAAGCACTGATCCAAAAATAAGTTAAAATATATCGGACATATGAACTCAAATATAAAGTCTTTGAATAGTTCACTTTTCCTCTCATTGCTTTCATAGAAGGCATAGTTTCAAGAAACCACAGAAATACAGCTTATTCTCTTCTTGACTGGAGAAAAGGTATATGACATAAACAAGGAAATCCTTATAATGACACTCCATCCCAATCCATTGCTCTTACACAATGGAAAAACAATGTGTTTTGTAAACTAGTTGAAGGCAGTGTGACTGCATTATACTATTCTGAATACCCTACCAGCAACACCACAGCAATTTGTACCCAGTAGGTATTAAGATATATAGAGCTTAGGGCCTTTAGAGACAGAAACATCCTCCAGAAGCTCCACTTTTTATTGAATTCACAGCTGTTACGTAAGCATTCTCTGTGTCAGATAAAGAGATAGCAGGTGAGGGTCCTGCTATCATGGGATGCTGATTGGCATAACAACTTCAAAATATTTTAAGTTATAGGCTATGAGGGAAAAAAAAAGAGGTCAGCCTTATTTTTTTAGGAAATCTTAACTATTTTAAGTGACCGTGGGGAGGAAAACTAAATAAAATAAAGATTAAAAACAAAGTCCGTAGGATCATTTACAATGAAAAAACAAAAAAGAGGCAATATCATACATTGACAGAAGCTTCTTGAACATGTGAAAATCATTAAGTGTCTTCTATCTATCTGTTTGGGTTTCTTTAGTACTGGAACTTTTGCATTATCAAAATTACTAATTTCATAATGCCCAGAAGAGATTATATGCTTTTTGAGCAATCAGTCAATAGTAATGATGAGAACAATACAAATAGTCAATCATTGTTAGTGAAAAGAACAATGAAATGATGAGCTAAAGAATATTCTATTATCCATGTTTCCATTTTAGAGGTAAGCTTCATAATGATGTGAATTGAAATAAGCTCCATATACTTGGAAAAATAGCTCTCATTTCCACTTTTGATAGTATTCTTTCCCTACAATACATAGATTCAAAATTTTTAAATATCTTCAGAATACAAAATATAATATCAATACACTCAAATTTCTAGTAACAAGTGAACTAATAAGCAGTATAAAAATGCCAGTCTTGTTCTCACCAAACCACATTCCCAGTTCCAGAAAGCAGCAATAATTTAATCATTGGGCTATTTCAATGAGATTGAATAGAAGCAATGAAATCATTTTACTTCCTCATAATTCATTAATATAGTGCATATCAAAAGAACTTACAGTGGACTACACACATTTAAAGATACATACAGTTTTATTTTTATCAAATGTGCCTTATATATTATCAGATGGAGAAGTTAAACATCTTGATAGAATTATAACTAAAATCCTAAACTAATCAAGGAAAAAAATTTCTTTCCGATTGTTTTGTATTTTAATAGGATAAAGTTAGGAAGTTTAAATTCCCTCTTCTCATTGTGCTTTCAAGCTACAAACAAGATGTAAAATCATAAAGTAAAAGCAGAAAGAAAATTGCTTTCGAATTCTCTGATGCCGGAGAAAATATATACAATGGGCTGTGTGAAGAATTGACCTTTATCTGCCAAAGTAATCTGAATGTGTTTCATACACATTTTTGAATAGTCCACAAAAGGCAAATTATGTGAAATAAAATTGTTCAAATAAAAGTTAAATGAGACAAAATGTCACTTGATTTAAAATGTAATGCTACAGCAATAAGTTAATGCAGGATAACCTGTTACAAAATGCAGAAATGATCCTTTTTGTATCTCTGTGTTTCTATAACTGTTATTAAGAAGGATGTAGTACTGCTTGCTGTACCACAAGATACCCCAGTATCATCATATGTAAGACCTTCGGATTTAACCTGACCTCCTCAGAATGGATATCCACACTACAGTATGTTAGGAGACCTTTTTGATACCACTTTGATAATTCTTTGCAAACCTCCATTAGAAACAGAGAAAAGCCACTTCAAGAGTGTGCACTTACAGCTTACTGTTTACCTATACACTCATAAGATCAAAACCCCTGGTCTTACTGTTTTTGTTAACAAGGAGCAGTAAAAGTCTTCCCACATACTGAGTTTTGGTTTCCATTTTACAATCTGAGATGACAGACGGCACAAAAATGATGAGAAAACTGTGGGGAGGCTTCCAGAAGATTGATTCTCTCATCAGCTGATTCTTTTCTAGTTAGTCTTTTATTGACTACAAAGGTATAGCCAATGCAGAAAAGGAAAACCAGACTGCCCTGTTTAATCCTGAGGGCATTGGCAAAAGGTGATCACTTTTTGAGAAAACAGAGGCCTACAAGGAAATCAGCACACTGTATGAGCCGTTAAGCTGATTTAAACACACAAGGGATGCCTGGGGTTGAGCGCAAGATCTCTGAGGTGTGAGATGAGAATGAAACCATTCCACAGACTAATATTACTGAGCTTTAGTCGCAGGTGGTACAGTTGATCAGTCAGGAACCTGTCATTTGGAGAATAGGCCAATATATCTGAGAGACATGAAAAATCCTTCTTTTTTTTCCTCCTCTTCTCATGAAGAGTAAAAATATTGCAATTTGGAACTTTTAGACAATTATCAATTATAAGTTATCACAATTTAGGCATCTATCAGTGACAAAACTGAAGCATAGCTAGATTTTTCTGATGTTTTTCTGATTGCAAACTGTACCTCACAGTGGCTAAACCAGATATTTAGTTCTGATTTAAGCTCATGTGGAATGAAACTTTTACATGCTGTCAGAAAAAAAACTACAATCCAGACAACTCAGAAAAATCCACTTGGAATTTTCCTAGCCAGAGAGACAAATAAAGATGCACATTCCCCTTTGTTATTTGCTGGTTTTGTGGTTTGGATTTTTTTACTTAAACATTTTCAGAGAAAAATCTTCAACTTGACAATATCCGACCTTGTTGTTTGCAGCATAGAGTGAGGGGTATTAATGTGCACTATTGTCCTATGTTGATAATGGCCACAATTCCATCATCTCTGTTTGCAAATTTTTACAAACAATTCATCACCAATTTAAGACTGAAGCTATAAATTACATAAAACAATAATATGAGATACTACATGTTTTAGAGGCTATTGTCACAACAAATTCTGCAACATGAAAATTTAGAATTGTTATGCAAGTTAATAAGGATGCTACTAAAATATTTTATTAAAATGAAGAAATCATTGATTTCAAGATGCACCTAACTTCAAATATGATGTGCTAGACAAAATAACTCAGTTTGATTTGGCTTTTATTTACTTTAGGCTAACCATAGAAATCCCAGGCCAATCTTTGCTTTTAACATTAAAAATGCATTTAATTTAAAAAATGATTTTTATTGAACTTTCTCTGACAGTGCATATCATGAATGGGTAAGCCAAAAATAATTTTCTTAATCATTCTAAGTACCCTGTCAACATTTTCTACTTCCATAAGAGCAGTTTTTATACAATAAACTTGTGAAATTATTTACTTTTCCTCAAGTTTACTATCAAAATTAAAATCAATCTTACTAAAGAACTTAATAACTCAAGGTAGTTTTCTACTAGTAGTGCAATTACATCTAATGTTTACATTCCAAGTTTAAGCTATAGAGCCTTGATGAACTTCACTCAACGTTTTTCTCTGTTTAATCCAATAAATAAGTCCAACTTAATGTTGTAATAGTCAAAATGTTTTTAATGTCCACCAGATGGCCTGAATGTCCTTAATTCTAGGAGGCAGCGTGGTGGTAATTTTGTTCATATTTTTTATTGTTTTGCTTTTTGTAGTCAATAAATTGAATTAAATTTTCTTCATCAACTCATCTTTCTTTCTCTTCCCTTGAATACTATCAACAAAAGGGCCCAGAAACAATATACTAACAATTATCAGAAGAAATATATACCAGAAATAACTTTGCCAAATACAAGTTCTTACGAGACTTTTAACCTATGAATTTGTACAGATTTCTTTAAAAACCAACTTAGAGGATGGTACTTTTCATTACTTCTTCCACCTCTTTGGATTAAACCTTGGCATAGTATCCTATTGCGGCCTGTGATCTTCTCTGATCACAACTCCTGTCTTGCCTCTCTCATCACCTAATAGCCACTAGTTTGCATGGTCACGAGTCCATTGATATCTTCCTACTCTAAAAATTATCAATTCTCATCATCCTTCATTTATCTCCCTATCTCTATCCCGTCAATATCTTTTAAAAAATTTATTTATTTATTCTGATTTGTTATACATGACAGTAGAATGCATTACAATTCATATTACACATAATTTTTCATCTCTTTGGTTGTACACAAAGTAGAGTCACACCATTTGTGTTTTCATCCATATACTTTGAGTAATGATGTTTATCTAATTTCACCATCTTTCTAACCCCCCCCCCCTCCCTTCCCCTCCCTCCCCTTTGCCCTATCTAAAGCTCCTCCATTCCTCCCATGCTCCCCACCCCCCATTCCCATTATGGATCAGCATCCACATATCAGAGAAAACATTTGGCATTTGTTTTGGGGGGGATTACTTCATTTGGCAAAATATTCTCTAACTCCATCCATTTACTTGCAAATGCCATGATTTTATTCTCTCTTAATGCTGAGTAATATTCCATTGTGTATGTATACCACATTTTCTTTATCCATTCATCTACTAAAGGGCATCTAGGTTGCCTCCACATTCTCCTATTGTGAAATGGGCTGCTAAAAACATTGATGTGGCTATGTCACTGTAGTATGCTGTTTTTATATCCTTTGGGTATGTATGGAGGAGTGGGATAGCTGGGTCAAATAGTGACTGCATTCCAAGTTTTCCAAGGAATCTCCATATTTCTTTCCAACACTTATTGTTGTTTGTGTTCTTAATAGCTGCCATTCTGACTGGAGTGAGATGAAATCTTAAATAGTTTTGATTTGCATTTCTCTAATTGCTAGATATTGAAGATTTTTTCATATATTTGTTGATTGATTATATATCATCTTTTGAAAAGTGACTGTTCAGTTCCTTGCCCAATTTAATCACTGGGTAATTTGGTTTTGTGCTTTGTTGTGGTTGTTGTTGTTTTATTTTGTGTTGTTAAGAGTTTTGAGTTCTTTATATATCTTAGAAAGTAGTGCTCTATCTGATGTGCATACTCTCATTCTGTAGGCTCTCTTCACCTCACTGATTTTTTTCTTTTGCTAAGAAGAGCTTTTTAGTTTGAATCCTTCCAATTTATTGATTTTTAATTTTAATTCTTGCACTATAGGAGTCTTGTTAAGGAAGTTAGGGCCTAATCCAACATGATCAAGATTTAGGCCTACTTTTTCTTCTATTAGGTGTAGGGTCTTTGGTCTAATGCCTAGGCCCATGATCCACTTTGAGTTGAGTTTTGTGCCTGGTGAGAGATAGAGGTTTAATTTTTTTTTTTTTTAATATTTGGATTTCCAGTTTTCCTAGCACCATTTGTTGAAGAGGTTATCCTCTTCAATATACGTTTTTGGTATCTTTGTCTAATATAAGATAATTGTATTTGTGTGGGTTTGTCTCTGTGTCCTCTATTCTGTACCATTGGTCTACAGTCTATTTCGGTGCCAGTACCATTCTGTTTTTGTTAGTATTGCTCTGTAGTATAGTTTAATGTCTGGTATAGTGATGCCACCTGCTTCACTCTTCTTGCTAAGGATTGCTTTAACTATTCTGGGTCTGCTATTTTTCCGGATGACTGCTTTTTCTATTTCTATGAGGAATGCCATTGGGATTTTGATTGGAATTGTATTAAATCTGTATAGTGTTTTTGACAGTATAGTCACTTTGACAATATTAATTCTACCTATCCAAGAACAAGGGAGATCTTTCCATCTTCTAATGTCTTCTTTAATTTCTTTCTTTAGCATTCTGTAGTTTTCGTTGTTGATGTGTATCACCTCTTTCAGTTGATTCCCAAGTAATTAATTTTTTTGAGGCTATTATTAATGGGATAGTTTTCTTGGTTTCTCTTTCAGAGGATTTGTCACTGATGTACAGAAATGCCTTTGATTCATGGGTGTTGATTTTATATCCTGCTACTTTGCTGAATTCATTTATTAGTTCTAGAAATTTTCTGGTGGAATTTTTTGGATCCTCTGGGTATAGAATCATGTTGTTGGCAAATAGTGATAATTTGAGTTCTACTTCTCCTGTCCATATCCCTTTAATTTATTTCATCTAATTGTTCTGTATTGTTTCAAGAACTATGTTAAATAGAAGTGGGAAACAGGACATCTCTGTCTTGCACCAGTTTTTAGAGAGAATGCTTTCAATTTTTCTCCAAATTAAAATGATGTTAGCCTGGGGCTTAGCATAAATAGCTTTTATAATATTGAGATATGTTCCTGTTATCCTTAGTTTTTCTAGTGTTTTGAATATGAAGGGGTGCTGTATTTTGTCCAATGCTTTCTCTGCATCTATTTATATGATCATATGGTTTTTATCTTTAAAACTGCTGAGGTGATGAATTACATTTATTGATTTCCATAAGTTGAACCAATCTTGCATCCCCAGATGAACCCCACTCTATCATGGTGCACTATCTTTTTGGTATGTTTTTGTATTTGATTTGCCAGAATTTTACTGAGAAGTTTTGGAACAATGTTCATTAGAGAAGTTTTCTTTCTTTGATGTGTCTTTGTGTGGTTTGGAATCAGTGTGATATTGGCCTCACAGATGAGTTTGAAAGTGTTCCCTCTCTTTCTATTTTATGAAATAATTTGAGGAATATTGGAATTAGTTTTTCTTTGAAGTTCTTGTAGAACTCAGCTGTGTATAGTCCTGGGCTTTTCTTGGTTGGTAGCCTTCTGATGGTGTCTTCAATTTCCTTGCTTGAAATTGATTTGTTTACCTTGTGTATATCATTCTGATTCAGTTTGGGCAAATCATATGACTCTAGAAATTTGTCGATGCCTTGATAATTTCTATTTTATTGGAATACAAGTTTTAAAAATAATTTCGAATAATCTTCTGTATTTCTGTAGTGTCTGTGGTGATATTTCCCTTTTCATTACAGATGTTAGTAATTTGAGTTCTCTCTCCCCTTCTCTTTATTAGCATTTATTAATTTTATTTAATTTTTAAAGAACCAACTTTTCGTTTTGTCAATTTTGTTTCAATTTCATTAATTTCAGCTCTAATTTTAATTATTTCCTGTCTTCCTCCACTTTTGGTGTTGATTTGTACTTTTTTTTTCTAGAGCTTTGAGATATAATGCTCAGTCATTTATTTCTTGACATTTTCTTCTTTTAGGAAATGAACTCCATGCAATAAACTTTTCTCTTAGTACTGCCTTCATAGTGTCCCAGAAATTTTGATATATTGTATAAGAGTTCTAATTTACCTCTAAGAATTTATTAATCTCCTCTTGATGTCTTTTGCAACCCATTGTTCATTCAGTAACATAGTATTTAGTCTCCAGGTGTTGGAGTAGCTTCTATTTTTTATTTTATCATTGATTTCTAATTTCATTCCATTATGACCTGATAGAATTCAGGGTACCCATGTATTTGCTAAGAATTTCTTTGTGGCATAATATATGGACTATTTTAGAGAAGGCTCCATCTGCTGCTGAGAAAAAAGTGAATTCACTAGTTGATGGATGAAATATTCTATATATGTCTGTTAAGTCTAAGTTTTTTAAGTATTATTGAGTTTTATAATTTCTTTGTTTAGCTTTTGTTTGTTTGGGATATCTATCCAGTGGTGAAAGAGATGTATTAAAATCACCCAGAATTATTGTGTTGTGGTCTATGTAACTCTTTAACTTGACAAGACTTTGTTTGATGAACATAGATGCTCCAATTGTGGGGGGGGGCATATATATTTGTAATTGTTATATTTTGTTGATGGATAGTTCCCTTAAGCAGTATGAAATGTCCTTCTTTATCCCTTTTGATTAACTTTGGCTTGAAGTCTATTTTATTTTATTAAAAAAAAAAAAATTTGAAAACCCTGCTTGTTTCTGTAGTCCTTGTGAGTGGTATGTTTTTTTCCCTACCTTTCACTTTCAGTCTGTGGATGTCTCTTCCTATGAGATGAGTCTCTTGAAGACTGCAATTTTGGGGTCTTTTTAAAAAATCCAGTCTGCCAGTCCATGTCTTTTGATTGGTGAGTTTAGGCTATTAACATTCAGGATTATTATTGAGACGTGATATGTAATCCTGCAAATTTTTGTTTGTTTGTTTATTCTTGGTATTTAACTTGTCTTGGTTTCTCCTTTGACTGTTTTTTTCTTTAGTTTAATACCCCCCTTTGCTGACTTTCATTGTTGTTTTTCATTTCCTCCTCTTGGAATATTTTGCTGAGTATATTCTGTAGTTCAGGTTTTCTAGTTGTAAATTCTTTTAACTTTTGTTTATCATAGAAGGTTTTTATTTTGTCATCAAATCTAAAGCTTAATTTTGCTGGATATAAGATTCTTGGTTGGCATCCATTTTCTTTCAGAGCTTGATATTTGTTGTTCCAGGATCTTTTAACTTTCAGGATCTGGGTTGAAAAATCTGCAGATATTCTAATTGGTTTCCCCCATATGTAATCTGATTCCTTTCTGTTGTGGCTTTTCAAATTCTCTCCTTATTCTATCTACTAGCATTTTCATTATAATGTGCCATGGTATGGATCTGTTGTAATTTTGTATATTTGGTGTCCTGTAAGCCTCTTGAATTTGATTTTCCAATTCATTCTTCATCTTTGGAAAATTTTCTGATATTATTTCATTGCATAAATTTTTCATTTCTTTGGTTCGCAAATCTATGTCTTCCTCTATCACCAATAATTCTTAAATTTGTCTTTTTATGTTATCCCATAATTCCTGAGTGTTCTGCTCATGGTTTCTTACCATCTTCACTGTGTGATCAACATTCTTTTTAAGATTATATATTTTTTCTTCATTGTCTGAAATCTTGTCTTCCAAGTGATCTGTTGGTGGTGATTTCTAATGAGTTTTTAATTTGGTTTATTGATTCTTTCATTTTAAATTTATGTTTTTTGTTTGTTTGTTTTCAGAACCTCTATCTCCTTGTTGAAGTAATATTTTTCTTCCTGTATTTGTTTATGTAGCTCTTATCAAAATGATCTTTTGCTGCCTGTATTTGCTCTCTTATATCACCCTTTAATTCACAGAACATTTCAATTATGTACATCCTGAACTCGTTATCTGTCTTTTCTTCTTTTGTGCTGGCCATCAATTCTAATAATGCAGCATCTTGGTTTGTTTGGGGCACTTTCTTCCCTTGTTTTTTCATGTTGTTTATGTGTCTTCCCTTCTAGCATTGTGTATCTGAGGCATTATAGTTTTTACCCTATAGGCTTATAGTGTCCCTGCAGGGTTCCAATAACTGCCCTTTAAGGGTCAGAGCAATATTAACAGGTCTTAATACAAACAATATACAGCCTTAAACCAAATAGCTGATATTAAGATGTTTATAGTTTTGTCACAATATACAGAAATGGAGAGTTCAATTATTATCTACAATATAAATAGTAGGTTTGAAAAGGGCCTACAGTTTCTGATGGTTGACAAAGAACTGGGTGTGAGGTATAGGATGAGATGTTGAGGGGTAGGAGGTGAGGCTATAGAGTTATTAGATCTTAAGAAGTATGAAAGAGGAATCTAAAGAAGTTGGTTAGTAGCAGGAGAAAAGAGATAAAGTCATTTTGGGGAGACAACTATATGGGAAGACAATAGAGAGAGTATAGAAAACAAACCAACGTAAAAATTAAGAAAAATAAAAATTGTGAAAATAGGAGATAAAAGAATATGCAACACAACTGTAATATACTCCTCAGACATCCCAGTCCTCAGTAGCCTAATTCATGAAAAGAACTTGTGTCACAAATGTTAGGGATGTGAGGGTGGGAGAAAAGAGAGAGAGAAAAAAGAAAAAAAAAATATCAAAGGAAGATATAAGGATTGTTTTTGTTGGCAATCAGTATCTTTCCTGCTTCCCTTCTCTGCTAATAGGTGGGGTTGCCTGTTGTTTGCTGGTATCTCTATTGTCAGGATGGTGACAGTTATCAGGGTGGGAGGGTTGGTCTTGGAGGCAGAGCTCCATGTGGTGGGATATAGCACTTTCCAGTCCCTGATGTGAGACTGCACCCCAAGGATCTCTTTTTGGACTCGCTCATGTGGTCCTCACCACAGATGTGCCAGGTCTTATCTCATTCTATCGCCTGTAGACCTCACAATTCCTGGTCTCTAATTTTGTCTCTAAACTGTATCTCACTCATCCTCTCCCTTTCTATTTCCAAACCAGAAACCTTCCTTTCCTGAGGTCTTATGGGCTGCTCTCTGGGGGCTGTGCATCTGCCACGGACAGCTGTTTTGTATTGGGCAGTTCAGGACAAGGTTTTGCAAGCTACAGACAGGCTGTGTATCTGCAAGCACTGTGCCGGGTTAGTGGCTACCAGGGAGAGGTGGGCACTAGGGATTATAGGTACCTTGATTTTGCTTCTAAGCCCCAGCTGGTGTCCCAAATTGGGAGTTGCCCCAACTAAAGATAGTGATGAAGGTGTCCCAAGATGGAGGCGACCAGGGGAGCCCCACTTTGGTAGATGGAGGTCCACATATGAGTGTTGGCCAGAGGTTCTGCACATGTGCAGCATCTGGGTGTCCTGCATGGCACTGAGGCCAGGAGTCCTGCATGGGTGCTCCTGGTCGTTGTTCTCGGTCACCTGGAGGTCCTGCATGGGTGAATGGCCAGAAGTCCTGTGCTGATGCTGAGGCCTGGAAAACTGCTCAGGCATAGCAGATTCCTATGTGGGAGCAGCTGTCGGCATTCCTCTAATCACTCACAGAGAAATAGTATTCCCACTACTTGAATATCAGGTCACAGAGACACACAGAATGCAGCCTCTCCCTCTAGCCTGACATCTTGGATCCCACCAATATCTGTTCTTTATCATACTAGAGAAGATATATCCAGAATTTTTGAATTGTCTGAAAGTGCCTAATAACATACATGCATACACCAGAATGATAGAACAGAATTCAGTGGGGCAAACTCTAGCCAGTTGCCACATCACCCACAGTAGTAGCACAGAAATCTATCAGGAGCTGATCTTGTCATCTTGGTGATGTTCACAGCCTGGGGACTATGAATTTTAACCTGTAAGATTAAGGAAGACCCACCCTCCACTAGTAAGACCAGATTATAATATATTAGATATATTATAATATATATTATTATATATACACTATTATATATATTATAATTAGTATTATATATATATATATTATTATTATATATATTATAATTAATATATATATTATAATATAGCCAGATATTGACTCCAACTTAGCCCTCTTCCAACAGTCCCTCATGATCTGATCATCAGACCAAAATCAAGCATGGCATTGAAGTTGTGTTTTATGGTTGTGTGTTGGCCTTGACAGGTGACAGAACACCAGATTCTTCTCTGGTGGAGCAATGGAGTTTGAGTCTAAACCTTATAATAGAAACTTTACTATGTAGAAAGCACACCTTACCTGCTTTCTTGTCTGATTGAGTGCCAGCCTCTTCCCTGGCACAATGTGGGGCTAGGATAAAAGCCTCCTTTTTGGTCAGAATCAGTTGCCTGAAGCATTGGACCATAGCTGCTTTCAATGAAAAACTATGGGAAGCCAATGCCTTCTCTGGCTGGCCAGGGGGCAATGGTTAATTCTTAAAAACTTTTAACCCTTATATTTGTTAAATTGGTAACTTTGCCTACATCTGTTTCTGTACATGGGTGATAAAATTTGGCTTGTATATACCCTAGCCTGATGTGAAAACAACCCGTAAACTAGCCTAAGAGTATACTCTTGTAACTAACTGGGTCTTAGTCAATTAACTTCAGGCAATCACAGCCAACTTCATTATCACATTATGCCCATATAAGGCAAATGTCAACTACAGTCAATCAGGTTGTTTCTGTATGTCATTTCCTTACTACCGGATATAAATCTAATGTGAACATGTGGTAGAAGGAGGACATTTTGCCCAATTCTAGAAACTTCCTCTTGTTTAAATAAATTTTGATAAATGTAACTCCTTTCAGAAATTTTAAAACATCTCAAGGATTAAAAATCAAAATAAGTAAACATTCTAATATTTTATTTTCACATCCCACTTTCCAAATTCTCTGTCATTTACATTTTCTCCGACCCTACGTAAAAGCTTCCATGTGCTCTGTTCCTTTTCTGCCAGGCATTACTGCAGAATTCACTAAACTGCATCCACTTACTCTAATATAATTTAGGTACATATTTCAGCAGCCCATATTTAATTTTTATGCTATTTTCTACCTCAATTACGAACTTATCCTCTCTTTTCAGGCTCTAAATATTTTTTTTGACATTTTCACCTTTTGCAGCTTATCTGCAGCCATGAGTATGCTCAAGCTTCAAAAGAGAATTGCCTCCAGTGTCCTCTGCTGTGGCAAAAAGAAGGTCTGGTTGAGACCCCAAGGAGACCAATGAAATCGCCAGTGCCAACTCTTGTTAGCAGATCTGGAAGATCAAAGATGGGCTGATTATCCACAAACCAGTGACTGTCTGTTCACTCACCGATGCCAGGAAAAAAATACCTTGCCTCCCTGGAAGGGCAGGCATATAGGCAAAGGTAAGCAAAAAGGTACAGCTAGTGTTCGAATGCCAGAGAAGGTAATCTGGATGAGAAGGATGCAGATTCTTCAGAGGCTATTCCAGAGATACCGTGAATCTAAGAAGATTGACCAGACACAAGCATCACAGACTCTACATGAAGGTAAAGGGGAATGTGTTCAAAAACAAGTGGATCCTCCTGGAACACATCCATAAACTGAAAGGAGATAAGGCCCAAGAGAAACCACTAGCTGACCAGGCTGAGGCACGGAGATCTAAGACCAGAGGGGCACGAAAACCGTGAGGAGTGCATCTAGGACAATAAGGAGGAGACCATCAAGACACTGTCCAAAGAGGATGAGACCAAGAAATAAAGCCTCCCCTCTTTTGTCTGTACATAGTGGCCTTGGTGATTAAGTAGATCGGTCCTTGAAATGAAAACAAGCTTTATGTGTTAAAAAAAAAATTCAAAATTCTTTCAGAAGATGTTTTTTCCTCTGTAATTACAGAATCTTACAAATAAACATCTTCAATGTTTCTATTGCTATCAGAAACTGTTTCTCTATATGCATTTTTTTTTGTTTCACTCTTTCTCTATTAGGACAATCTTTTTCTCTTTCAGCTTTATATCATTATAATTATCTCTGATGTTTTTATGCCTTCAAATTTTCATTTATACATTTCTCCTCTACCCACAAACATGTTTCAATGAAGTTAAATATAATATAGAGAAATACCTCTACATTGGTCCCCCAGTCCTCTTTGCTCCTTATTATTCCTTTAATTTTAAACTTCGCAAAAGAAGAATCATTCTCTTTGCTTTTTTTTTTACCCATTCATTCATCTTTTAATTCTTATTAACCAGGATTCTACCACTGAAAATGCTCTTTCTGAGATCTACAATATTAGTGGCTACTAATGAGGGTGAAATCCGTTAAGGGCTTTACAAATAAGAGAGGTCATTCTTATTAAATGTACTCAAATCATCAATCCTCTTGCTTCCTCTGATTTCTCCTGGTTTATTAGCTGGACCTCAGATCAGAGCGATTCCTCCATTTATTAAAAAAAAAATCTTTTTATCCCCTATCTTATCACATTGAGACTGACCCATACGGTCTCAAATTATTGACACAATTGACAAGGCTATGAGAAAATTAAAATAATGAAACTAATGTATTCAATGGCAATAGCATAAAAATTACATATATACATATATGTATTTAGTCTCTCTTTCCTTTTTGAGACAAAGAGATCTGCTAAAAGAAAAAATTATCTGTGTTTATACTTATACCTATCTATCTCTAGCTATCAACCTATATAAAACTATGCCTTTAGAAAATAAGCTTCCCCAGCTGCATATTTGTGTTGCTTTGCATTAGGATTAATTAATTCTTTATAGTGTTTTAGATGTTATATGGAGTAAAGTCTTTAAATGATTCCTCTGACACTGTGGCAGTTTTTGCTCTCAGCTATGCATATATTATATATGACATGCATATTTAATGTAAATACCTCTCACATAGATGAAAAAGTATGATTGTTCAATTTACCACTTACCCCCAGGTGTGGGGGTTAAGAGACATGTTATTTTTAGAAGGAGTTATTTGGATTAAAGATAAACATATCTTCTCACTGCCAAACTAAATGTAATCAAAAAGAAGGAAACTCATAGCAAATTTATACATGCAATGGAATTGATGAATAAAATATTAAAATAATAGGTTTGTCCTTCTATAGCACAAAAAGATACATTTAAATATTCCCTTGGCCAAATAAGAAAAAAAAAAAACATAGCAGGGAACAAATTTTATTTATCAGTCTCCAAAGATAGAAAGGAAAATTCTGTGTAAGACTACATAAATTGTAAATGACATTTAACAGATATCACATGTGAAAGTGCCTTCAATGCACTATTTCCAATTTGCTTAGACAACTTGAAAGTAAAACATTGAGATAAGAGCCTGTAACTTGCCCTAGAACGGCCAAGCTTTAAAGAGAAACAGTATTTTCTGATTTAACTTATTACTATCGATTCACAAGGGAGAAGCTGCATTCAAATATGTATTTTCAAAATCACACATCATACCCTTAAAAAACATCAAAATACATCTAAACAGTATTCAAACAAAGAAATAAAAGTGGGCATAAAACTATGATGATTTACATGCAGACGTTATCTATTAGAGCTCATACTGGAATATAAATCATTTGCTCCTTTAATACATACTTATTAAAATTACAATGAAGCGTCAATCCTGAGGAGAAAAATACTACCAAATATTGTTTTCATACTCTAGGCAGGTTCTTTTCTGCATCTTTCCAAGTAGTAACTTTCTCATTTAAAGAACCCAATCACCTAGCAAATCACACAAGCATAATTACTAGTTTATCCCATTCAATCTTTCTTTTCATGCCCTGCCTCTGTGCAGCTGGCACTGAACCATAGTTATATGCCAAGAAAACCGCCAGCTGGTAGGGCTCTGTGGTACAGCTCACATGGGAGTTTTAAAAAGAACCCTTATTTTCAGCAGTTGTACTGGCATTGCTAAGCAGATGACTGGGGGATCTCCAAGTTTTATTCATTGTTTACCCATCTCTTCACAAACCTAAAATTTGTACTATATTGAAGTTTAGTCTCCATAGTAAGTCAAACTTGGGACATTCTTTGAATAATTCACTTTATGAAGCCACAAAACAAGACCATTTACTAGCTCTGTAGCATAATGGTTCTTTTAGTTCTAAATGAACTATTTTTCCTACTAACATCTGAACTGACTAGATGTAGCTTTTGCAGAAAATGTTTATATTATTTTTATAAGAACATACATGAGCTCATTAAGAAGGTTTTGGTAATATAAAAATTCTAAATACAAAGTTGAAAAATACAAAAGGCATAATCTAAGTTTAAATATAATAATGCTATATTTAAATAAAGTTTATATTTAAAGTTTAAATATAATACAGATGGAGAAAATGTTCCAGACAAATGTGAATTTTAAAAAAATGTAGGTGCCTCTTCTTATATCTGATGGAATCCAACTTAATGTAAAACATTATTATATAAAGGAAAAACAGATGCTGCATCTAATACAAAGAAGAACATAAGGAATATATAGCATTATTAACATGTATAAAGCTAAACATATGTCAATATGATGTATCAAACAATTAAAAGAACGTTAACTAAAACCTTCTATAGTTGGAGTTTTTATTTTTTATTTTTTAATTAATTTTTTATTTGTATATGACAGTGGAATGCATTATAATTCTTATTACCCATAAAGCACAATTTTTCTTATCTCTGGTTGTATACATTTTTTAAAACACTTCAAACACTACAGAGAAAGCAGGTAAAGAAAGCTATATGCAAAGGCATTGAAGGTGTTAAAAAAAACAATGTGGAGATGACAGATGATATGTAGAAGTCTACAGTGACAGAAAAAAGAATGATTTTTTTGACCATATAGACAACATTTGAAAAAAAAGATCATGTATTTAATCATGAATGCAGTAACAATAAATTCCAAAGAATAAAATGATACCTTAGCTCTCTATTCACAATGCAACTCAGTTATACATTAGAAAAAGAAATATACTTTTAATTTAAACTTCATATTATTAATTATTCCTTGGGTTTAAAATAAATTTATAAGCATAATCAGGAAATATTGGTGACAATGAAAATTAATGACAATGAAAATTCTGCATATACAAATATATGATGATTATAGCAGTAGTTGAAGGAAATTTATGGTTAAAACATGCATATCAAAAAACAAGGACTACTAAATAAAAGAGAATAAATGCTTGATGGAAGAGTGGCAAAATAACAATGTCTAAAGAAACAAAAAAAATAAAATAAAAATAGGGAAAATAAAATTGAGATTGAGATAAAAACAGAACTATTACTTGAAAAGATCAGCAAGAAAGGATTTGGAAGGATTAATCAAGAAAAAAGATGAAAGATGTAAGTTAAAATAATATATAACAAAAGGGAGAATTAAGACAAAAAAGAGGTTTTAAAAAACTGAAGTGTTAGGACCACTACATTAAAAAAAATGTGAACCTATATAAATGGATATGTCTCTTTTAGAAAAACATAAAATGCTAAAATCGAGAAAAGATAAAAATAAAGCACTGAATAGTTCAGTACATGTTACAGACAATTAAATGTCAGTCAATAATTCCCTCCCCTCAAAAATCCAGATTCAGAAGGTTTTATATGTCATTATACCAAAACTCATGTAACAAATTTTTACATCATAGATTTTTTCTTTAATTTCAATTAAGAAAATGTGAAAAAAAATGAACCAGCTCATTTATAAAGCCTATTATGTAATGCTAAGACAAAACAAATAAGCAAAATCGTGACATCAGTTCTCTTATAAACATGCAAGCAAAACTTCTGGGGAAAGTATTAGCTAACTAAAAACCAAAGAAAATATGCCATTTTCAAGTAGATTATATTCCAGAAATGCAAGAATTCTTCAGTATCCAAAATATGTCAGTGAATTTTATCTTGTTATTAATAAGAAAAAGAAAACATTATTTTTAAGTGATGATTTTAGAAATACTTAACAAAGTAACAAAGAGATCATCTTCAAGAATGAGTAAACATATTACCTGAAAACTTGGCAGCTTAGACCAACTAATATTTATTATCATAGTTTCTGTGAATCAAAAATTTCAATGCAGATTAACTGGGTGTTTCTGTACCAGACTCTCTCAAAAGACTGATACCAAGATATTACCCAGAGTTCTAGCCATCTCAAAGGTCCAAGCGGGTTATGCTTCAAATTCACTCATATGGATGCTGACAGGCCTAAAAAAATTCTTTCCAAGCCTATTCATCTAATTTTGACTGATCTCAAAGACCCACTTCTAAACTCACTTATGTGGGTCTCTCTGCAGAGTTGACTCTTGGAAGTGATATCTAGTTTCTTTTGCCATATTCTGCTTATCAAAAGTGAATGGAAAAGCTTGTTCCCTACTCAAGATAAGAGGATAAACCAAGGGACATAAGTATTGGAAGACAGGGAATATTGGGACAATCTTAAAGGCTGTCCACCAAAACATGATATACAAAAATCAATACCAATGGAGAAATTTTCATGAGGAAACTAGAAAAGGGGTGGATTCAATGGGTCAAGAATGAAACAAAGACTCTATTGTCTTTATATATATTATTTTAATGATTAATATATTCTGGTTGTACTGGACAATATGAAAATGAAATAAAAAGTAACAAGATGTAGGATTGGAAGGAAATATATAAACTATCAAGAAATGAACATCTATCTCTAGAAAAAGTAATAGGTTGGTGGTAGAGCACTTGCCTTGTATGTGTAAGGCACTGGGTTCAATCCTCAGTACAACATAAAAATACACAAATAAAATAAAGGTATTGTGTCCATATACAACTAAGAAAAAATATTTAAAAAAAGAATAATCAATAGCTATAAAAATTTCAGCAAATTTACCAAAAAAAATCAACTTACAAAATTAAAATAATTATTTAGATCATCACTCAATAAAATATGACTTAAAAATAACATACTATTTATAAAAGCACTATAAACCATAACATTTCCAAGAATCAAGCAAAAATACAAATTTTTTCTCTACAGGAAAACACAATTAAAATAAAGACTGTATTAGTAAGCTTGTAGAGCATAGTGAAATATCACAGGCTGAATGGCTTAAACAAGATATTTATTTCCACATATTCATAGTCTGGGATGTTCAAGATCAAAATGCTGGCACCTTTAGTTCTGGTGAGGGAAAATCATTTGCTCTTGCAGTTTTATCCATGAAACTATATTTAGCCAAAAATACAAATTCTTTAATAAATACAGTCCTACTTATGCTATTTAGTTATTCTTAGGTAAGTTTTAATTGATTCATTCAAGAAATTTTTCCATTTTTTTCTCTTTTCTCTACTTTATTCTGTCAATTCAGAGGTTTAAAATTTTGTTGATTTTACCAAAGAACTAGGTTTTGCTTTTATTATTTTTCTCCATTGTTTTGTGTTTTCTATTCCATTGACTTCTACACTGATATTAGAGTTTTTGTTCATCTGCTTACTTATTAATTTTCCTTATTTTTCTATTTACTGAAAATTGAAATTGAGGTAATTAGTGCCTGGCTTTTATTATAGGCATTTAGTGTCCAAATATGATAAGTACTACTTTAGTAACATTCCTCAAATTTTAATGTTTTTCATTTGGTTCAAATTCTTTCCAGTTTCCCCCTTTAATTTTTTTGTTTCACCCCATGAGTTATTTAGAATTGTGTTCTTATAGCTTCCAAGTAGCTGGTTATTTTCCACATTCCTTTCTGTTATTGATTTCTAAATGACTTCCACTGTATCAGAGAATATATATTCTCCCTTAAATTTTTGCATGTTGATTGAGACCTGCTTTATGGCTCAGAATAGGGTCAATCTTTGCAAATATCCCATGTACTATTAAAATGACAGTCTATTTTGCTGTTCTTGAATGTCTACAATTATAGATTATTGATAGTTGATGAAATTATAAAAATCATTTGCTGGATTTCTGCCTAAATTTTTTGCTAGTTATTAAAACCAGATGTAAAAACTCCAACTATAATTGTGATTTATTTTTCCAAGTAATTCTCTCAGTTTTTGCTTAATGCATTTTATATATTTTCTATTTTTTGAATATGCATTTAAAATTATTATGTCTTCTTGATAAACTGATTCTTTTATCATTATGAAATGTCTTTTGTCGTCCTTGGTGATATTTTGGCTCTGAAATCAAGGTTCATATTAATATAGCCACTCTGACTTCTTTGATCAATATTTACAAAGTATATCTTTCTATATTCTTTTATTTTTTGTTTATTTGTGTATTCATATTTAGAGTCCATTTTTTGGAGGCAGCATACAGTTTTAGCAACTTTTCTCAATGTGTCTTTTTCTAATGGACAAATACATTGTACATATTTACCATGTACAGCATGTTTTTAAATATATACATGTACATTATGGAATGGCTGAATCAGGCTAATTAACATATGTATCACCTCACATACTTTTCTTTGTTAGAACACTTAAAATCTAGTCTCTAAGAAATTTTCTAGAATGCAAGACATTTTTATTAATTATAGTTCACATTTTACATGACAGACCTCATGAAATTATTCCTCTGGACTAAAGGTCACATTGTTTGGCCAATATCCCCACAAACTACCAGCTCACAACCTGGTATCCACCATTCTAATCTCCACTTAAATGTTTGAGTTCAAAAATTTTAGATTCTTCATAAAAGTTAATCTTTATATTTTAATTCTATATTTAGGCCATGTGTATTTAGTGTAATTAATAAGGTTGGAATTAAAACATAATCTTGCTATTTGTTTTCCATTTGTCATATTCATTGCTTCTTTTTTACTCATTTTGCTGCCTTTGTAAGACTGGATGCAATCACTTGAAAGGGAAGCAGTAGACACATGAGTGAGATTTATTTTTAATTAAATATAAAAGAGTAGGAGGAAACTGAATATGAGTATGAAGTTCAGGGAACAATCCAGAACAAGATAAATATTTGGAAGTAATCTGCATGTTCCTGGTATTTTAAACCTTCAGACTAAGTGCACTCACTTGGAAAAAGAATATATATGATAAAAATAAGGAGTTCAAGGGAAAGGCCTCTATATTTCAAAAGAGGGAGTTAAGATTAACCTGCGAATGGTACTGGTACAAAATAAAAAGTGATTTACAACAAAGAACATTTAAATCCCACTATCATGTACATCCACAAGAATGTGGTCCTAACTAGAATAAGATGTATTCCATGCTTATATAATTTTATCATAATGGATTCTACTATCATGCATAACTAAAAAGAATCAATAAAGAACTTATAATTCAGTGAGGAAAAAATCTGAAAACTAATAAATTTAGCAATGTGGAAGTCTTTTATGTCTTCAATAAGAGTATTTTGGATACTCTTTTTAATTAATAAACTAATGTTAATATGCAACAAAGTAGTTTAAATCTCAAAATCACTGATTTGAAGGAAAGAAGCCAGACCTCTCACATCTCCCTCTCCCCACACCCCACCAAAATAGTGTGTGTGGCATCAATATAAAATCCTATAAAATGTGAACTCTGTTGTAACAGATGACAGATTATTTGTTGTTTGGGGATATGGGAGATAAGTGGGATGGATCAGAAAGTAGCACAAGATTTTCGGAATGATAGATGATAGAAATGTTTATTATCTTGATAGTGGAATGATCTCATGACTACATAACAATATAAAAATGGATCAAATTAAGCACTTATTTTCAGTTTCTTTACTTCATTTTAAATTTAGTGATAAAAATTTAGCTGCTCATTAAACTGCCATTAACTTGCCAAATATAACTGAAGTTGTTGTAGCCCCAACAGAAAATGTACAAAATCAATCATTGGGGGATTTGTAATTTAATAAAAATATCTTCTGTAAAAAATATTTCAACATATATCAGAAAATTTAGAATTTTATAAAGTAAGGCAAATCATAAGCAGCAAAAGTCATAAAAGCAACAGAGCAACATTACCAACAAAGAATCTCCTTTGAAGTTTTATACCATGCTATTACGTAAAAAGTTCTAGAACCTGCAAGCCTGGAAATAAATCAGAATTGACTGTGAGGTATAGATTAATAAAAATGTATTTTAATCAAGAAAAATTATTTCTCACATACCTATGATTACAAATTTACCAAATGCATTTCTGTGAACTATGTGATCCACCACACTCCTCCCCTCCTGCCAGTATCTTCTCCAAGACTTGACACACCAGAGCCTCTTTCTGTCACTCACACTTCTCTTTCCTCCTTCTAGTTTCAAGATTGTCACAAATTCTTTGTCTCATTACACTATATTCAAAATTAGTGTAATGCACTAGCCTTATTTTCTTTTTAAGGATCCAAGGGATAACTCCATATTTGCATCTATATCAATAGATCAATAAATGGGTAGGTAGGTCAATATAGGTATTTATAAAATAATAATTACTCAACTAAATCATATGAATAGCACTTTCTTTACACAGAAGTATAATGCTATTCATGCAGGCTATCAGCATCCTCCGCACACATGACATCAAACCATGAATTTTTGCCTTTCCATTTATCTGGGATTGCTTTCTCTGCTTCAGAGACAAAACTCTCTTCTCTATTGAATTCTCCTTAGAAATTTATTCCTTCTTTGGGGTAGAGTGAGATTTGAATCCATGTCTTAGATACAAAAGCAAAATTATAAAAAAAAAAACTGTACAAGATTTTTTTCTGCTAGAACTGGAACTACTTTCCTCTTGACACTAAAACTTGCCATAGCCATAGCCAATTTCTACAAGTACATTCGAGATAAAAATCTGCATGGAAGATATTTCAGGCAATTAATGTAAGCAGTAGAAAATAATAAAGACAGGCTTAGGAAGGGACTCTGTTTGGGCACAGCTGTGTTTAAGGCAACATTGATTATGTACAGAATGGTTGATGTATGTGTAAATGAGAACCTTTTGTTTTAGTTTTTGGTTATGTTCCACAAACATATCCTGACTGAGTGCCACTTATTCTATGGGTATAGCCTGTGTAAATCCTGTAAAGTCACTAACACACTATATTTGCCATCCTGCACCCCTGGATTTATTTGTAAAGAATTGAATTGATTTTTATCAACAACCACCAACCCCCACAGGACATAGTATACACAAAGCTCTTTTTCCTATTTCTCACAGGTGCTGTTGTCAAACTTTCCTGCTGGCATTTTCTTAGATGAGTGTACAGAAATTAGCTTGGTTACGACACACACAAACACACACACACACACACACACACACCAAGCATCATTAAATCCCTGCAGATAGTAAGAATAATAAGAATGCACATGTACTCCACCAAGACAGCTGATTTCTGATTTAGTTTTCAGTTCAACAAAGTACTAAAATACTTGATATGGAACCTAAAAATGTCTTTTCTAAAAATTTCCAACATCCAATGTTTCCTTAAATGTGATCCAAAATATAAAACTATAATTGCTATTCACTGCTACTGTGTTCCTATTTTCTTTCTCTCATGATTAGAATATTGTTGTTCTAAACAGTTCTGTTTGTTTCATGATAAATTGAGGCTTCAAATTGTCACTTGTTGGAGGAGACCATCTGTGCTCCATGTTGGCATTCCTCATTATAGGCTAATATATTTGTCATATTAGTAATTATTTCATCCAATAAATCCATGGATAGAAAAATCCAATCATGTGATATGTCATTAACAAAATGCTACTTCAGATTGAAACAAAAGCACCCGCTATCCAATTCTTAAAGCCCATAAGTTTCCCTAAAAATATTCATGATTCTATTTTGACCTAGTGTCTACATTCACACAATATTTATTTGCCAAAGATTCTGTCTGCATAGGAATACTTTGGCTATCTGGAAATGTCATTATCTTATACTAATGATGTATCACTACAGCAAGTAATAATTAATTATTCAAATATATGACTGCTAGGTAAGAGACCCAGTACAGTGGGGTCAGTATAACTTAGAAGCTAGTGTAAGGCACAGTAATTCTGTACAATAAGCTGGTTAGTTTAGAACTGAATTTAATTGAGGATTTTTTGTTGTTTTCTTTCCATTTTTGTTTCTGTTTTTTTTTTATATGTGCTATGATTTGGGCACAAAATCATTTTGCCAAAATTTTCCCTATTTAAAGCCTATAATTTTAGTGTTCAAATATTTAAGTAGATTTCTTCCCTTAAATTTCAAAGAAAAGATTCTTTCACACATATTAAAAATTAGATAACTTCAGAAGATTTCACAAAATAATGGCCCATATTATCTCTGTCTCAGTTTTCACTTTCTAAAAGCTTACAATTTTCAACTTATTGGTCTTATTAATCTCAATATGTCCAATTATTATTTTTAAAGAATTTTTCAAGGAGTTATTTATTGAATTTTTCAATGTGAAAGATAATAATTTAGCCATTTGTTAAATATCACCTATGCCCAACCAAAAAAATATATATATCTCCAAAATTATTACTACCTCTGAAATATATTTAGATCTACTCATCCTCTCATTATTTTTATGTCATACTATTAAATCTAAATTTGGTACTTATATTATAATGAGTATGCAAAAAACATTCCTAGATAAGCCATGCACTAGATCAAGATTACTGTTTTGTAGGGGATACACATATTTTTGGTTACAGTGAAGGTACTATGTACCTCAGGTAGCTTTTATATTTTGTTCTTTCTCACTAATTCAACCTATAGCTTCCCCAGAATTGTCTTCTTTTTCTCAATGTATTAAAATACTCCCAGGTCCTTGAACTGCCGCATCTCAGAGGCAATCTCTGGAGTCCTGACCTGATCTCCACTCCAGGGACAGAGCTTTTCCATCATCATTCTAGGACTTCATCTTTCACTTGCATTGGAGCTTTGCTACCTGAATGTCGTAAATTCTTCTTTTTTTATACATTTATTCTTTTGTTGCATGAAAAATGATACATGGATGGAAAATTTGATTAAATCTCAAAATGCTCTGAGTCTACCTTATATATAATTAAAAGTGGGT
Organism: Marmota marmota marmota; assembly: GCF_001458135.2. Lineage (NCBI taxonomy): Eukaryota > Metazoa > Chordata > Mammalia > Rodentia > Sciuridae > Marmota > Marmota marmota. The sequence goes on from NW_026000037.1 coordinate 51,519,938, forward strand.
CTATAAAACTCAAAACTTTGAGAGAAAATTCAAAAGAAAATGCCATTTTATTTTAAAATATAAATCACTTGCCACATTTAAGTTCTATAGTCACAAAAGAGAAGTTTGGGAGCATTTGAACTACTGATTCACTATATGTGGGTTCTTTTATTGTTTGTTTGGGTTTTTTCCCAATACTTTTTTGGGATTGTTCCATTTAATGCCATGTTTTGATATTTCATATAGTATACTTCAGTGTGGGTCAACTTCTTACCATGAATACAGGAACTCATTCTTCAATTCTGTGAAATTTGTAAGAATTGCTTTTATTTTATCCCTGCCATTTTCTGTGATCTGTATGTTTTATTGAAATTTGAACTTTGTACCTTCTAGTGTTATTTTATAGGTAATTTTTCCTCTATGTCTATTTTTTTTCTGTCTAATGATTCCTAATTATTCTCATTTCAAGATTGAATATGACTTTAGGATTTTCTCTTTGGCTTCTCAATTTACCAGATGGAGACTGTATCATTGATTCCTCTTGTTCTGAAGCTTCAGCTTTTTGGACTTAGAAGCTTCTGGTTTCTCCAGCTCTCCAGCCTGCATATGGCCATTGTGGGAGGGAAAAAAAATATATATATTTTTTTCATAAAAAATATATATATATATATATCCATCCTGTTGGTTTTTATTTCTTTAGAGAACCCTGACTAATGCAAACATTAAAAGCAATTTCATTGGATATTACATGACACAAAATATACATGTTTAGTGCTCAGCTTTCTCCAAGTTCTGTTAAATAACTCCAATGGGGGGAAATATTGAAGAAGGAAGAATACATTATATATTTTCTATATGATTGCAGTGACAATGATTATTTTAAACTATTGTTCTTTTTATTTCCTTTTGTCTATTTTTGTTTGTACAAATAGGGTTTATGAGCTTGGAGAACTTGACTTTTACTCTACCACCTTTTTTTCTGGTAAGTAAATAGCCATCACCATTAACATATAAACACAAATACCAACATAAATAGGATAAAAAATCCTTTTAAGGTGCTAATCATACACTTCTATTCAATAACTCCAGTTCTATTGAAAAACACATCTTTCAAAATTTATTGTTAATTACAATCAATCAATGCAAAAATGTGATAAAATTATTAACAAAAAGTGTTAACTAATTATTTAAAAAATAAAGTCCTTACCAACCAGGGATATAAGACTCATAAGATATTTATAGGGAATATCTGCTTCTTTTACTTATTCAGAAACCCTTTCTCCTTCTTCTACTGATCAATGACCTGTTCTTTTGGGTTCCTGATGATGCTGTCAATAATTGGGCAAATAGAATCAAATATGAATAAAAATGGGCTTCTGAGAACACTGAACTTTTATGCCATGCATAAAACATTTCTGCTCTTTCTCTAGACCACTCATAAAATGTTATTTATAGTTATGTCTCTTTGAAATATGCTTCACAAAAACTCAAATATGAAGAAGTTATGGTGTAAAAGAACCTGAGAATCTGAAGATTATTTAGAAAGCAAAGAATAAAACAATGACAACAAAATAACAAAACTAAAAATGATATGAGACTCTTAAAATGTATTTAAAAGATTAAAGATATTAATCACCATTTGTAGTATAATTATCTAAATTACAATTATAGCAGCAAATATAAGATAATGAGAATGTCCAAGGAAAAAACAAATTTAGCAACTTAAAATATGTGGATTTGAAAAATTAAAATTTTTTTAAAAAGTATTTTGCATTATAATTTGCATTTTCAATTGTTATTCTTCTTTCTCTCCATCTTGGAGATAAATGTATAAAAGAGATAAAATTAAAACCTCAAATTTAAAAAACACACTAAAGATCAATTAAACACCCATCCACACATAAATATACACACAGGATCATATAATCCAAGAAGGGTGGAAATACTAAAATAAATAGGTAGGAAATGAATAGAGATCATATATATATATATATATATATATATATATATATATATATATATATAATATATATGATCGTATATTTAATAATGTGATAAATAATGAGAGAAAAATATTTCCATTAAACAATGGAAGCAATAAAAAAGGCAAATATTAATACCCAAAAAAATAGTTCAAGAAAACATTAAATTGAAATGAAAATATTATTTAAAAAATTATTCCCCCAAAGAATGTATAATATGTGTGTACATAATTAGCTGACTAACTCAACATTGAAACATAAACAGGGAAGATGCCCAGAAATACAAAAGGCAATGGGCCAGACCAAAGGCACAGAATATTCCAGACAGATATTCTTGAAGATCAAATAGAGAGAAAAATAAATAATATATTAAAATTTATTAAACTCTAGTTATTGTTTCAGCTTTGTGCCCTAAGAAACAAAAAAAAAATCATTCTTATAATATTATATGAAGTATTTATTAAAATAATCAAGTTGATATGTATGTAGAGATAGCTGATCAAGAAAGAAATATATCGCTAATGTCAAATGATAAATATATATAGGCAGATTTTTTTCATTCTGAAATCATTGTTTTATTCACTGTATACTTAGTAAAATGTGCTGATCTTTCATGTCTTCTCTATATCATTTCATTAAATCTATCTATAGCATTTTCTTTATTTTTTTAGTAAGTTGTTGCAATTCTTTGGTTTCTACAGATGAGATGAACTTGTACATCTTTGTGAAGCATTAGTAGAATTTCTTTGCAGCATGTTCTCATTAACTGAATTGCATTAAAGGATTGAGGGCATATTTTATTTCTCAAAATACTGCAGTTTGTAATCTAAAATATTTTCACTGATTTATATTGCCATAAGTGGCATATTTACTTACATAATCATCAGCAATAAATATTACTCAGCTTTCTTATATTTGTCAAACTAGGGAGGAAAACATATAGTCTTGTTAAAGTTTTGATTTACACTTCTCAAATTCCTAATACAAATTATAACTGTCTATTTGATATATATTTGAGTTGGAAATTATGTGAATTAATTGTTTATATCATTTGACCATTTTTCTATTGGGTCTAAAAATATTTTCATATTTGGTATATATATGCAATATAATATTACTCAACCTTAAGAATGAAATCATGGAATTTTCCTGTATATGGATGGAGCTGGAGAATATCATGCTAAGTGAAATAAGCTAATCTTAAAAAATCAAAGGCTGAATGTTTTCTCTGATCTGTGGATGCCAATTCACAGTGAATGGTGGTGGGGGCTGTGGCTTGGGAAGAATGTAGGTATTTTGGATTAGGCAGAAAGGAGTGAAAAGAGTGAGGGGTACAGGAGTAGAAAGGATAGTAGAATGAATCAGACATTACCCTATGTGCATATATGACTACACGGCCAGTGTAATCCTACATCATGTACAACCAGAAGAATGAGAAGTTGTACTCCATTTATGTATGATGTGTCAAAATATATTTTACTGTCACATATAACTAATTAGAACAAATAAAAATAAATAAGTACAAATATTTTCATGCTAATATGCCTGCATACATTATATGTCCTTGCTTAATCTGTGTCAGTTAAAGAATTTGAAAATATTTTTCCTTGATTACCAATTATCTACCAGCAATTTTTGTTGTCTTTCATGGATCAATAGAATCAGTAAAATATTATTTCTTAAAAACTTTGTATATTTTACCTGACCTTAAACTTGCAATCTTCTTACCTCAGTCTCCCAAGCAGCAAAGATTGAGGGCATGTACCACTGTGTCAAGTTATTATAAAATATATTCTATATTCTTGTTGTATTCTCTTATAATTATATATATATATATATATATATATATATATATATATATTATACNAAGCTGGACCGCTGTCTCATGCTATAAAAAAAAAAAAAAAAAAAAAATCAACTCAAAATGGATCAAAGACCTGGGAATTGAACCAGAGACTATGCAACTTCAGAGGAAAGCAATTATATATGGATAAATGATCTAAACACTTAGCAAAAGAGATAGAAATGACCAACAAATATGTGAAAAAAATGTTCAACATTATTAGCAATTAGAAAAATGAAAATCAAAACTATACTGAGATTTCAAATCACTCCAATATAATTGATATCCATCAAGAATACAAACAGTAATAAATGCTACAGTGAATGTGGAGAAAAAGGAACACTTTTACACCATTGGTGGGATTGTAAATTATTACAACTACTATAGAAATCAGTAGGGAGTTTCCTCAAAACACTAAGAATGGAACCACCATTTGACCCAGCTATGCCACTCCTCAGTGTTTATCCTAAAGAATTAAAGTCACCATACAATATCGATATATAAATACCCATGTTTGCAGCAGCACAATTCACAATAGCTAAACTATGGAACCAGCATAGGTGTCTATCAACAGAAGAATTAATCAAGAAAATGTGGTAGATATACACAATGGAGATTTATTCAGCTATAAAGAAAAACAAAATTATGTCATTTACAGGAAAATGGATGGAACTTTACAACATTATGTTAAAGTAATACAAGTCAAACTCAGGTCAAAAGTTGAATGTTTTCTCGCATATGTGGAAGCTAAGAAAAAAAATGAAAGGCTCGGGTGGGGGAGGGGTTTCTCATGAAAATCAAAAGGAGGTCAGGAGAGTAGAAGAAATGAACCAAGAGAGACAGAGAGGAGTGAAAGGGGAAACACTAGGGAATGATATTTGCCAAATGATATTGTCATATTGTGTGCATGTATGAATATGTAACAATAAATCCCACCATTATGTACAACCATAATGTACCAATATGCATATGAAAAAAAAATCACTTTCCTATTGCAAAAACAATTAAAATTAAATTGCTAACATTTCTCATGAATGTAGATGCAAAAGTACTTGGAAATATTAGCAAATCAAATCCAAAAATACATAGAAACTGTAACATGCTACACCAAGTATCATTTATTCAAAGCAAGATTAGTTTGAATGGTTCAAATAGTCTATCAATTTAATTCATCATAAAAATGGAAAGGATTTCAATATATTTGGAAATTATTTAAGAGTCTAATACTGATTAACAATAAAAATTCATAAACCTTCAACAAATTATGACTACAAGGGAACTATTTTGACCTCAGACAGTTTGTCTAACAAAACCAAATAAGCAAATGAGATCCTACAGCTGCTGTTACACTCAGTAACACAATGTTGAATATGTTTTTCCTAAATTGAAAAAATAAAGCAAGGATATGAATTCCTCCCACTTCTTTTCAGCTTTGTTCAGGAAGTCTTACAGCAATATAACAAAAAAAAAACAAAACAAACAAAAAAAATCCATCTTTTTGAAAGTTCAAATGCATGTACTTGAAGAGAATATGGTAAAGCATAGAAAATCCTAAGGAATCTATAAAACAACTCTGGCTGTTATTAAAGGAAATTAATGATGAAGCAAAATGAAATATTTAATAGATAAAACATTTTTAATTTCAGTGAAATGAAATTTACAATATTTCTTAATGGATTATGCTTATGGTTTCTTAAGAACTCTGGTTTAACACAGGTAATGAAGATTTTCTTCTAATTTTTTTCTTTACTTTCTTCTTTCTTTTTTCTTTTCTTTTTTTTAACCAAGTATTGAAGGGCACTTCCAAATAACATCCCAAGCCCTGTTTATATTTTATTATTTAAGTTGCTTAGGGCCTCACTAAGTTGCTGAGGTTGGCTTTGAACTTTTAATCCTCCAGCCTCAGCCTCCTGAGCCTCTGAGATTATAGGCATGTGCCACTGCACTCAGCTCTTCTAAACTTTTAATACTTTCACATTTTACATTTAGATCTATGCTTGATTTTGGCTTAATTTTTGTATAAGGTGTACAGCGTAGAAGTTTATATTTCTACATACATATTAGCAACTACCTCAACACCATTTGTTGAAAAGACCTTCTTCCCTGTTGAATTTCTTCTTCACGTTTGTGAAAATCAAAGTGGCCATATTTGTGTAGATTCATTTTTAAGCTCTATTCTGTTCTAATGATTTATGTGTTTAGTCTTTCATCAATTCATGCTATCAATGTAGAGGTCCTTCACATCTCCTGCTAAATTTATTCCTCAATATTTTATATTGACAATATCGTAAGTGAATTTTTAAAATTTCATTTTCCAGGTGTGTCCTAGAAGTTTAGGAAACTCTATTGGTTACTTTATCTAAATTGTTATACTCAGGTAACAATTCCTCCAAGTTAATTTTCATTTGATTTAGCTCCATGTTCCTTTGCCCTTCCAAGTGGACAAGCACAGAAATGATACCATCTAACCTCATTGTAAAAGACCACTCCAGTCATTGCATTGAGAATAGCTGAGAGAGCAAGGATACATTAATACCATAGTCTATTGCTATTGCCTCATTACCAAAAAGAGATGTTCATAACTTGACAAAGAATAGTACATGTAGAAGTGGTAAAAAATGGTTGTATAGTTAGAGATGCCATAAGACAGGGGAGAAAGGGATGATTTCAAGTTTTGTTTGATTTTGGTTTTTGGCCTGAGCATATGGAAAACATTAACTTCAAACCTTTGTTCTGTGTATTAATGAATTAAAATATTTTTGAGAAATTAATGGAAATTTTTAAACAAAAAGAAATTTATACTTAAATATCAAATACCACCGGAATGGTTAAATATGATATGGCAAAAATAGAGAAATAGTACTTCAATGCAATATTATGTAATGCTATAAATCTATACATTTGAAAATTTTACTCATATGGAAAATGATTATAAGATAAATTTTTTTCACATAAAATAAAATCAACAAATAAAAATCCACAGAGACAATGAAAGGAACTATATTCCCCAGACAATAGTGGGGAGAGAGGGATGAGTAGGCAGAGCATAGATTTTTAGTCACAGTGAGACCAATCTGTTGAACACTATAATGATGCACACATGTCTCTCTGTATTTGTCAAAAATCCTTACATTTGCAACACCAAGAGTGAACTCTAATGTAAACTGTGGACTTTGGGTATAATGATGTGTCACTATAGGTTCATGGATTATAGCAAATGCCCTTTGTTGGTTACAGACATTGATAGTGTCAGAGATTCTGCATGAGTAGGAACAGGAGTTGTAGAAGAAATCTGTCCTTCTGCTAAATTTGCTGTGAACTTAAAATTTATTGAAATCACAAGGTTTATTTTTAGAAGTTAATCTTACTTATGTAATAACATATATATATATATATATATTTACATATATATTCATTCACATGTATATACACATGTGTGTGAAAACGAAATCAAAATGTTAATAGCATCTCTCTGGAAATAAATAATTTTTATATATTTATGACTTTACAAAATCATCATTGGTGTTATATTAATAACCAGAATATGAATGATAGAAATTTGTTTTACAACAAAACTATCACATATGTAAACTTGTTTTATGAAACAGCAGGACTAAAAATCAAGTTCATATATAATCATTTATGTTAAACCAACTATGTGATTTTTTTCATATCACTATTATGCTGCAAAGTTAAAAAAAAGCAATATGTCTATAGAGTCAATGGCTGGCCAGTAATATAGGAAAATGGTTATCACAACCATCTTCTATGTTTCTCTAATGCAAACACCATGTAAGTACAGCTTTACAGTTTTTTTCTTTAGTGATAACTACATTTTCAACATTCAAATTTTAGCTCTTTATTTTGCTAGAGATTTTCTGTTTGTTTAATGAAATTATCAAAGCCAGCATGATATTTATCCAAAACATATAAATAATGCAAAGAATGGGTGACATGTTGTGTTCTATTTAAAACTGGTCAAATAATTTAGATAATAGGAAAATGGACTAATTGTCTATAAATATATATGAGGTTAAGAGAAAGTTGGAAATCTTGCTTAATGTACTAAGAGAAGGCTGATTAACATATGAAATCTTGCTTAATGTATAAAAATCATTGTTTGTATCGTTTACATTAAAAAGGCTTTTCTTATTCAAAGTTCCTGTTAAAAAATTTGAGACAGCTAGGTCTATGAGGTTATTCTGGAGGTTTATCATCAATATTAGTATTTAAATTAAAACATTTTTCTTTTATGGTATATTTGTGGTCAGATATTGAAATGTGAAAAACCTCTGTATTACATAATATCCTTTATTCTCCCTGGCTTGATAAACAACTATGCATTTCACTTGTCCACAGGGTAACATATTAAAAAATTCAAAGCTAAAAACAGTTATTTGTTTGGCTTGATGGAAAGTTTTCACTCCATTCACACATAGAACATTAATACAGCATTCCAATTACTCAGTGGAATATGGCTGGTGAATCAAGGCTGAAATTCTTAGTTCATCCTGTGGCTTTGAAAGTTAAATGAGATAATGCACATTCAACTCCTGAGAAATCTCCACAGCACAGTGGCACATGGAAGTTACCCAACAATATCAACCCTGGAAATGATAGCAGTACTCAAGAACAAAGCTAAATTTAGTTGAAAAGAAAATCAGCTAAGCACCAACTGAATGAAAGATTTCTGGATGCAGATTGTGATGAAGAGCCTGAACTATCCCATCTCCTAAATATTAGAATCTTGCCACAGAAAAGCACAGATAAAATATACACTTGTGGAAAAATCAAATATGGAATTATACACATACAAACAACATATATCAGTAAAATGAGCAAATAAACCAAAAAGGTTAGTATAGGGCTATCTTTAAAATCAGCTGTCTAAAATGTGGTGATATCAGCCATGTGAAATGACATTCATGAGGAAAACTCCACACACTATGCATTTGGGAAGATAGCTATTTTTTCTTTCTCTTCTATCATTGTATTAAAAAGTCTGAATTTTAATCTTGAAATGAAAAAAAATTGTCTGTGACAGGTCAAGTAGAACCTGATAAATATGTAAGAGTTGCTTTTGTAGGTTCTGGAACAAATGCTTTAGAGAAGCTGATCCCATTTCTTTAAAGCTTCCTAAGATAACGTTAATGTGATTCCATAAACAGCTTCATCTAGACAATTTTAAATAAACGTATGTATATGTAACACACGATGGTATTGCAAAATTCACATATTTTATTTAGTTAAACCTACATGCTTATAGTAAAATTTTAAAAAATGAAAAAAATGAGACAGAAAACTTCACAAGACCTTCTGCTTTCCCGAATATTTTCATTCCTTCTTAACCAAGACATTTGATAATAAAAACTGATGAACACTTAAGAAAACTACAAAAATATCAAGTATTTGATATTTTTCGTTGAAATCATAACAAAAGCCTCACATTTCACCAGTTTGTGGTGAATTCCATCTAATTTCAATATAGATATCACTAGAATAGCAAATACATGTCCTCATATCTTAACTAATAAGGATCTGCTTTGTGATTTTGGCAATTTATTCCCTGTGCTAGTAATGACAGTCAGACTTTCTTCTATAATGTAGTAAGTCTTTTCCTTCTAACTCAAATATTTGTTTAGAAAATCTTGAAGATAAGAGGAAGAAGGTAAGAGGGGAGGGAGGAAGAAGGAAGCCAGTGGAAACATGTGGGTGCAGGTCTGGTTCTCTGGACTCTGTCATCCACATAAGGACAGCAATGTGTGTTAGCCACTTTGCTTACGATGTTTAGGGTAAAAAAATTCATTAGAGATAAAGTTGACAAAATCATTACAGGAAATTGAAATTAGTTATATAGAGAGTTTGAAGTCCCATTAATCCTTTAAAACATCCAGCTGTCATGGGGTAAACTCATAGAACAGTTACCACCTTATAAAAGAAATAGGTTCCCCCCCCCTTTTTTTTTCATAGACCTGGTTTGTGAGGTAAAAATCCTCTCCATTGGTATAAACATATAAAAAATATATTAATTCCAAATAATCTAACTTTTCAAAAGATGGTGACTACACTTAAAATTAAATAGAATATAGTATATATGTGCGCCCACACACCAACATATAATATACTGATATTATATCTAAGTATTTCCCTTGATGCCTATACTAGCTGAGCTAGTTTTTTAGTCTTACCTATGTGGCAGTAATTATAATTTAGGAACAGAAGTTGAACATTTTGCAACACTAATACTCACGTCTACTATGGATAGTGTTGCCACGGGAGTCATTTCCTGCTTTGTTTCTGTAAGAAAGGGACAATAATACTTATCTTCCTCACAGGAGTGCTGTAATATTAAGCACTAATGTGGGTGATTTCCACAGGCTGAATTTTATTAGAAATATAAACAAATGATTTTATACTTCAAGAAAAAATTCTTAAATGTTTTACCTTAAAAATTTGAAACTAAACTCTCTTCTTATTTATTTGAGATTGCTGATATTCTCTCAAAATGTTATATAGCTTTTTCAAACTTTAAAAAAATCAGCGTATGTCAAAAGGTACTAACATCTCTTACGATAAAAAAAGGCGTGAAAATAGTGTTCTCTGGTTGAGAGGAGACTTATGCATACTTGTGTTGGATTCTTCAATCTTCAAAGGAGGTCATTCATATAAATTCAGTAAAGACAGTAATGTGTGAATCTGATACTACCCTGACCTCTATCCACCTTAGAAAGCAACTCCAACATCTCAAACAGTAAAATTCAGACCAAAAGCTACCTCTCCTGCTGCCAAACAGATAGATAGCCTATATCTGAACTCAATTTACAAAACAGGGACATCACTATATGTTAGCCACTTTAATAGATTCAAGCTTATTTTCAGAATATACATCTACCTGCGGCAGAGAGTAAAGCAATTCAGGACTAAGGGAAAAAAGTGCTGACAGGCCAATAAGACAAAGAAAAGAAGGCGTCAATTAACCTACAGTGATAGACTCTTAAAAGAAAAAAAAGGAATAGTGAATCCATTTACTCATCTTCAAATACTATTTCTCTGGGACTATTTCTCCTCCTTCAAAAATTTCTAGATGTGGTAGACATTCATGCACTGCATGTTGAAGAAAGCTGTCAGGAGTTCTGATACAGTCACCCCAAGGTCTAATCCTATTATATTAAATGAAAAAAATACAAGGATGCTCACAAGACCAGGCCTTCTTAAGAAACATCAAGAAATACATAAAGTACTTTAGGTGCTTGGCCCCTCAGTGTTGCTAGAACAGTAACAGGCTGCAAACAATCTATGAATCTAGAGATGGCAGTAAACAGGATTGCTTTCAGTTTATGAGCTGTTAAGCCTGTTTCGTGAAGTATTTCATGGTGACTGACAGTTAAAACATTGGGTCATTCACTAGTTCCTGTGTTACGTGCCAAGTGGCACGAGGCTATGAAAAACCAGGGTATAAGGGGGAAAAAATCTTACAACAAATGCTCTTCTTGTGCAGGCACCTATAGGAAAGATGAACAGAAGGTGCAAAAATAGTTCAAAGCTATAAACATCTCCCAAACTGAAGTCTCAGAATATAGCAACCAAGGTAAATAACCAAATATATAAAACAATTTCCAGTGACAACCCAACATTGTCAATATGATAGTGTTATCTAGGGCAGTGTGGGTGGAGGCACTTGAGAGGTTGAATTCAACTTTTCAAAATGACTCACACAATTGTGACAGTCTATACTAATTAACTCAGTATTTATAAAGATTCATTCTGTATAGTGGTTAAGTTTGCACAAAATACATTGTGCTCTATGACAACGAATATCTCCATATGCAATCTATGTTATCAGAACATGCCACATATTTTGAACTTCTGAGTCCATATTGTTGACTAAGTATAGAGCATATGTAAATTAATAAAGGAAAATACATTTACAGGAGCCAGGAAAATAATTTCCAGAAGTAACAATTTGAATGGCAAGGGAATGTCAGAATTAGTAGAGGCCGCTGAGTTCAGGTTTCCAATGAAATTACAGAGAAACCAAAGCCACAGTACAGCATGGAAAGGAGGTGGGAGTGGGGAGCATGCATTAGTCTGCAAAGTGGAGTTGGATATAATAACTGGAATAAGAGACAAACCTTGACTGTGGGGGAAAAAAGTCCCACCAACCGGACACACAAGTCTACATTTTGAAGGTATTGAATCTGAATTCATGGTGTCCACAAAATACAAACCTACTTAAAAGCAAAATAATCTCAAAGAGTTTTAAAAAAAATTTGGGCTGGGGCTGGGGCTCAGCAGTAGAGTTCTTGCCTAGCACATGTGAGGCGCTGGGTTCAATCCTCAGCACCACCTAAAAAATAAACAAACAAATAAAATAAAGGTATCGTGTCCAACTACAACTAAAAAATATATTTTTAAAAAATCAATAAGGAAAACACTACCCATACAGGTCTTCATCTATTAGGATGAAAATCTCATCTCAAAGATAAACTCACAGAAAATTATTTAAAAACATATAAGAATGGAATATATTTATTATGATATATTTTCCAAACAGAATTTACACCTTAAAAGATGACCTAATAGATGCATATGAATGTTAAAATAACCATAGCTATCCTTAGATAGACAAGGAAAGATTAGCACCCATGAACCAAGAATAAAAAATTATATAGTAAAAACAGGGATATAGAAAAAAAAGTTAGAGTCTTAAAAAATAAAAATGTAGCTATTTATATATTTTTAAAAGTCAATAGATGTGAGCAAATAACAGATGGGATGTAATTAAGTAAAGAGTTAATAAATTAGAAAGCACTGAATATTTTTTTTAAAAAAATACAGCCTCAGAGGCACTAAAATAGAAAATAAGAAAGATGGAGATATCAAAAAAGCTCCAGAATTCACCTAAGAATATAGTAGAGAAACATTTCTGCAAAGATATTGGCAGGAAAAAAAAAACAGAAGTGAAGAAAGACACAAGTTTTCCAATTGGAAAATGACATCAAATGGTAAGATTAAGAGGGGAAAAAAAATCATATAAAAGTGCCTTGATAATGAAACTGTAGAACTCAAGTGTAAGGCAAAATTTTAAAACCATTAAAGAAAAAAAAATATGTATAGCATGTACAAAAGAATGGTAAGTTAGTTGAAAAAGTCTTCAGTGTCAGGGATCCCCAAACTCTCTACCCACTGTATTCCATGATTTACTAAAGAATACTCACAGAACTTTAATAATTGAGTCATATGCATGGCTACAGTTGATGGCATCAAAGGACAAGATACAGAATGGACAATATAAAAGGCTCATTAAAGACCAGAGGAAACCAGGAGAATGATTCTACACTCCTGTCCCAGAGGAGTCACACAGGATGCACTCGGTTCCCCCACCAACAAGATATAACAACATGCATGAAATGTTCTTTACAGGAAAGCTCATTAGAGACTCAGTGCTCAGAGTATCTGTCGGGAGTTAATCATGTAGACACACTCTCTGCCCAGCAAGTACCAAACTCCAGATTACCAAGAGGAAAGCAGAGATTCAGCATAAACAGCATTGTTTTTTACAAAGTCTTTAGGTATATTGAGTCCCCCTTATGAGGAAATGGTGGGAACCCTCTCAAATCTTAAGTTCCCCAATGCCAAACAAGCCAACCTTGTAAGAAGGGCTTTCTAAAGAAAGCAGTCTCAGACCTGCTATGCTAATTCTTTTCTCATGCTCTCAGGAGCAGGTGCTGAAAGACAGTTGGAAGTCATTCTGTTTTACCATTGCCTACAAATTTTAATCAGTTGTATACATACTATAGAAAAGACAAAATGAGATAAAACAATTACGACTCTCCACAAAAACCTTTTCTCTTTTCTCCTATTTTATAAACACTATGGATGATCTTTCTCATACCATAATTTTAGTTAACAATCTGTATTGATGAGTCTATAAACTATGTCCAAATAGACATCCTTCATGAGTTCCAGATCAAGATCTTCAGTGTGCATTTAAATGTCTACATGCATGCCCCAAGGTGTACCTCACATCTTAGAGGATCCCCAATTTTTATTACTGTGATTTAAAACAAAAAAATTCTTTATATCTTCCAATGTTATTTTCATATAATCTAAATCTCTCAAAATCTAAGAAAATTTGTCAAAAATAAGACTTAGAACTAATAAGCAAAATCTCAGCATGTAAGTACACAAAAGTTAAACATAGTCCTATATGAACAATGAACATTTGGAATTTGAAATAAAAATAATATACAATAGCACCAAAAAATCCCACTTAGATATATAAATCTATCCAAATCACATATGAGAAAAATAATACCAAGGCATATCTAAATAAATGGAGAAATATATTGTGTTCATGTATTAAAAGGGTTAATATTTATTCTTAAAGTGTTACTTATACTCAATTTGATCTTCACTTTAAAAATGCAAATTAAGATTCCAGCAAGTGTTTCATAGGTATCAACAAGCTGAAGCTAAAATTATATGGAATAGCAAAGAAATTAGAATAGACAAAATTACTATTATAAAAAAGAACTCAGTCAAAGAATTCCCATTACCCACTTTCAAGATTTACTAGAAATCTTCTAGGAATTAAAAATGGTATGATATTGAGAAAGGAAAGATACACCCTTCAAGAGAGATATATATTGTGCAGGCTAAATGTAGATGACTGTAGCCAGGAGGTCAGATTCCTTTTCCATATGATATATACTTGTAGAGTAGTGGCTCTACTTAGTCATGGCCATGAAGGCACAACATGCTGGGGATCAGATCACCATTTTCCCAGCTCATTCATAGGGTGAAGATTCACACTGGGAGAAGCAAAGCAAGGAGACTGGAGGTTGTTCACACCCAGAATTCTCCTTAGAAGAGAACCCTGTCACCATTCTCATCCTATGATACAAAATAGTAGTTCCTAGTTTTTATGCAGGGAAAGAGGCAGGTCATAAAATCAGGGAATGTCAAAGTTCTCCCCAAAAGAACAAATCTTTTTTTGAAATACAGTGTGGAAAAAAAGTCAAACCTCTCAAAAACAATTAATATTTTGTTTATAACATTAAGAATAGGTAGCTTTGTGAAAGCAAGCTAAACCATAAGCCAATTAAGTTGCCAGAGACTCTGGAAAGATCCTGTTAAGAATGTGGCATTTATACACAATGGAATATTACTCTGCACTAAAAAATGACAAAATCATGGCATTTGCAGGGAAATGGATGGCATTATAGCAGATTATGCTAAGTGAAGCTAGCCAATCCCTAAAAAACAAATGCCAAATATCTTCTTTGATATAAGTAGAGCAACTAAGAACAGAGCAGGGAGGAAGAGCATGAGAAGATTAACATTAAACAGCGACGAGAGGTGGGAAGGAAAGGGAGAGAGAAGGGAAATTGCATGGAAATGGAAGCAGACCCTCACTGTTATACAAAATTACATATAAAAGGAAGTGAGGGGAAAGGGAAAAAAACAAGGGAGAGAAATGAATTACAGTAGATGGGGTAGAGAGAGAAGATGGGAGGGGAGGGGAGGGGATGGGAGGGGGGAAAGTAGAGGATAGGAAAGGCAGCAGAATACAACAGACACTAGTATGGCAGTATGTAAAAACGTGGATGTGTAACCGATGTGATTCTGCAATCTTGTATACGGGGTAAAAATGGGAATTCATAACCCACTTGAATCAAATGTATGAAATATGATATGTCAAGAGCTATGTAATGTTTTGAACAACTAATAATAATTTTTTTTAAAAAAAAAGAAAAGCCATCCTGGGCTGGGGATGTGGCTCAAGCGGTAACGCGCTCGCCTGGCATGTGCATGGAGCTGGTTTCAATCCTCAGCACCACATAAAAAAATAAAATAAAATAAAGATGTTGTGTCCACCGAAAACTAAAAAAATAAATATTAAAAAACCTCTCTCTCTCTCTCTCTCTCTCTCTCTCTCTATTTCTCTTAAAAAAATAAAATAAGGAAAGAAAAGCCATCCTGCCATCTGAACAAACCTCAAAGATTGACCTCAGAAAGTAATCCTGATGAGGATGTGAACCCAGGAAGAATGTGATCAAACCTAAGGAGTAATATTAGAGATTTCACACGTAAGAGAAACAGACATTACTAAAATAGATTGGCCAAGTCACTAAATAAATAAAGAAGCAGCAGTAATAGCTTCAGTGGTTGGGTAAGAGTTCAGTGTTCTACAATATAGTATTTTAAAATATCGCTTACTCAAGAAAAATCTCAGAAACATGATCGCGCATGCGCGCGCGCGCACACACACACACACACACACACACACACACACACGTCCAAAGTATAATTCACATTGGAAAAATACAGCAGGCAAAACAAATTTTCTATAAGATGGCCTAGAAGTTGAATTTAACAGAAAGGGCAATCATTGCAAATAAGTTTAAAACTCATAGAAACCTATCTAGAGAACAAAGAAAAGTATAATGATGTAGTCTAGCCAAGAAAGAATATCTATAAAGACAGAGATTTTTTTTAAAAAAAGATCAAATGAAAATTCTAGACTTAAAAAGCATAAGTGAATTTTATTTCACAGAAATAAAAAATCATCTAGATGGGCTCCATATAAAATCTGAGCTGGAAAGAGAAAAAATTAACAAACTTCTAGACAGTTCAGCAGAAATTGTGCAGTCTGAAGAAGAGAGAAAAAAACAAAATTAAACAGAACCACAGAGAAATGTAGGACTGAAACTGCACAAAGACATGACAAGATAGGAAACTACAGGTCAATGTTTCTTTTTAACATAGAAACAAAATTCCTTAAGAAAATTTTAGTAAACCAAATCCAGGGATACATTTTTGAAAATTACACACGATGACCATCTGAAATGGTCATCCCAGCAATGTGATGTTAGTTTACCATCAGAAAATCAATTAGTGTAATTCATTGTAACAATACAAAAGACTACAAAGCCTCATGATTATTTCATTAAATAAAGGAAAAGCATTTTATAAAATCCAGCATTCATTCAAGAAAAAGGTACTCAATAAACTAGAAATGGATAGATAGATCTGCCTTTATTAAGTATGTTAAAGAACATTTGTATCTATAAAGACTTCACAGCTAACACCATAAATAGTGGTTAAAATTTTTATACTCCTTTCTCCCAGTAGCAGGAATAAGATAAGGATATCTTCTTTCACAATTTTTATTCAAAATTTAACTGCCATTTCTAGTCAGGGAAACAAGGCATGTAAATGAAATAAAGACATTCAGATTGGAAAAAAAGAAGCAAAATTATCTCTATTTTAATGTTACATGATTCCATATAAATAAAAAAAATATTAAGCCATCTGCTGAAAGCTATTAGGAATTACAAATGAGCTCAGCAAAATTTGGGGATACAAAATCAATATAAAAATTGATAATATTTCTATATACTAGCAAGTGTATTTGTGATGAGGTCAGATCTGGTATGATCCAATTACTTCTCAAAAGCCCCATCTCTGAACATTGCTGCATTGGGGAACAGCCTTCAACAGGAGTCTTTGGGGGACCATTCATATCAAACCACGACATGTGATATTAATAGTGAAAAGACAAATCCCAGTATGAAAAATGTATTTTAAAATCATATACTTGACAAGGGACTTGTACCTAAGCTGAAAAAGAACTCATAATTCAAAACTAAAAGTGCAAAAATCCCAATTTTTAAAATGGACATTTAGTTAGAATAGATATTTATCGAAGGAAGATATACAGATGGCCAAAAGAAAACATGAAATGATGCTAAACATCATTATTCATATATGAAATGCAAATAAATATTATAGAATATTATTTGACAGTAAAAGTAATGATATATATTACAAAATGGATGAATTTTGAAAACATTATGCTAAATGCAAGAAACCAGTAAACAGAAGATGTCATATTTTATAATTTTATTTATCCAAAATGTCTAGAACAGCTAAATCTGTAAAGACAAAAAGTAGGTTAGTGGTTGTCTGGGGCTGGGAGTTCAAGAGAAATGGTGGGTGACTGCTGACAAGGATAGAGTTTCTTTTTGATATTGGACAATATTTTAAATTGATTGTGTAGATGGCTTCATACCCTTCTGAACATGCGAAAAACATTGAAGATTACATTTTATATAGGTGAATTTTATGATATATCTCTCAATAAATTTTAACCCTCCAAAAAAAATTGAATAGGTATTTTACCACTCCTGCCTTGAAAAATGCACTTCCAAAATGAAAGAATTTTTAAAAATGCTAAACAAGGGTTTTTTTTTATGACTGAAGAAACTATAAATGATGACCAAATTAAGGTACTCGGAGAGTCTTTCTAGGTTTTCTTTTGGATCAACAATATTTGTACTTGTTTGAATATATCTACATATGAGCATATATTTAATTCATAAATTTATATATATATATTTTTTTTTCTCCACAAAAATATACTTTCACTTTATTTCAATACTTTTTAAAAATTTTTCACACTTCTTTATTCTTAGATTTTAATTTTTCTTCTTTTTTTTTTGTCCAACCAGGAAATTCAGGGGTGCTTTATCACTGAGCCACATTCCATATCCCAAGCCCTTATTTATTTATTTATTTTATTTTGAGACAGAATCTCATTAAGTTGCCTAAGGCCTTACTAAATTGCTGAGGCTGGACTCAAACTGTAAATCAGCCTGCTTCAATTTCTGGAGCTGGTGGGATTATCTGCCTGCACCATGGTGTCCAGCTTGATTTTGTCTCTTAAGCAACATGCAATTGGTTGCTTTTCTAATGATTTTTTTTTTCAACTGGAACATAGTAAACAGTTATGAATTAAACCACATTAAATATCAAGATGAAGCTTAGGAGACATTGTTGCATTATATAAAAAGCGATATATAGAAGCACTAAAGATCAAAAAGAAACAAATATCCTAGTTAGACAATGAGAAAAACCACACAAAAATATAATATATTCAAATTGTAATTCAAATGGCCAACAAACAAAACTTGAGGAGCCTCAGTAGTAATTAGGAAAATTCAAGCAAAATTTAAACGAAATATCATTGCTTAATTGTCAGGGTAAATTCATTCTTTTAAAATCTGTTAATACCCAGTACTAGTGAGGCTGTGGAGAAATAAGAAGTACACATTGTTGGTGGAGTGAAAACAGATAGAATGACTTTTGCCAGCATTGTGGAAATACCAAAGAAAATTGTAGGTGTGTGTGCTCTAAGAAAATAATTTTACCTCCTGCTACCCATCCAAGAGAAGTTCTGTAAAACTCATGAGGGAAAATGGCAATAGATTTTCTCTATTTCATTCACAAGAGTATGAAATCTGAAATGAAACAATTGCTCATCAATATGGAAGTGGCTAAATAAACAGAATACAGTTGCTGCAATTTTGAAAACTATACCAAAATGTATCAGTGCATCAGCGTGGATAAGTCTTCATCATCATGGATAAATCTCAAAAAATAATCCTACCAATGAAAGAAAAATAAATTCCCAGAGCATTGGGGCCATATTGTACTATTTATGTACATTTTTAAAACAACCAAAATAATTCTTGATGTGGTTAGAACATACTGTGTGTACATACACACACACACACACACACACATATATACATATACATATGTAAATCAGATGTATACATATACATATGTATAAATACACACATATATATGTGTGAGATTGAATACACACTAACTTAAGAAGACTATGAATCTAGAAATGTGTAAAGATCTGAAATTGAAGTTAGGTTTTAGACTATACCTACAACGTTTTTATTGATTCTCTTTGAGAGAAAACCTCAAGTCAACCAAGTGCAACTTTAAGATCTGAATGAGATGTTCATGGAAATGTGGATTTTTTTTTTACTTTATAAATGACTAATATTTTATAAGTACATAAAAAATAAAACATTTTGTATGACAATTTTCAAAATAAAGTACACATATAAAATGGATCATTTTGTTCAGCTAATCTAGAAGCAAGAACTGTAGATTTTAAAATATTTTCAAATCTGACCTGAAAACTTATTCATTACAAATAAATTGAACCTATTTTTCAATTTTCTTTTCAGTCCACTGCTACTTCAGATGATAGAGATTTCATTAATGTCTAATTGTGCAAATGTACAATTAGACATTTAAACAATGACATTGAACAAAAAGACTCAATTAAAAAGAAGTATGGGAACTCAAAAACTAAAATTGAATATAATTCTTTTATAAGGCAATAGATTTTTTAGACATTTTTAGCCACTGATACAATGTGAAAAATGGATGTCATTAAATTGTTTCTATTTTAGGAAAACAGGAAACCTAAAAATCTGCAGAAACAAAATTTTCCCTAAAATTAATTTCAGCTGGACTTTGCCGCATGATTCCTCTCATAATTATTAAGTAAAATAACAATATTTTAAATGTAATATTTAAAAGCTAAAAAAAGATTTTTATGCAAAATAATTGCTTTAGAGTTTCTCAATTAAATTATGGAAAATTTTCCAAGAATGAGGTAGGGGTCTTTCCTTGGAGTTCCCATAAAACACTGCAGATTCCTAATCACAACATTTACCACACTGTAATTCCTGAATTACTTGTGGGAACTTTCCCTGATCTTAGATCATACTCAGATTGATTACTTCCTTATTCCAGTGCATAGCTCCTTACCAGTCATGTATTTTATGCTCCAATATTTATTGGTGATTTTTTTCTCTGATTTATCTATCATCCATTTATTTTCATTAGTCTATATTCTCTATTAACTTATCTCAGTTCCTACCGGTAGAGGAGGAAAATCAGTATGATGTGAATAGAGAAATAGTTTTTATAGAAAGTTAACTTATGATCCAAATTGTCTTTTGCCTTCACCTTTGCCTTCTGGTCACTTTTTACATCCAGTGGAGTAGAATAATGAATGGAGTTCAGATTCCAAACCAAAGCAATATTAATGGGGTCCATGTCCAGGAACTTCCAAAATCATTTACTTCAGCATATAGTCAGACGTATATCTGAAATAAAATAAAATTGTTTTATGTCTAGAAACCCATACAAAATCCTCTTCTATTTGGAATATTCAAACTATTAATGAAGTCAAGGAAGTAGGTTTTTTATTTGATTGAGTTGCCTGGAATTGAGCCACAACCATTTTCTATTTCAAACGCATAGGCAGAGACGTGTACTTACTATCCATGCACGTTTTCAGTAGGGTATTTCCAGATCCCTGTGACAGAAGTTGCTGAGATCGCAGAAACCACAGGAGTTTCTGCAGAGTAATCAGGCATAGGCCAGAGTAGTGCGTTCTTCAGGAGATGTCAGGAGACATGGCTTGAACAGCCAGTGCACGCTTTCATATACTCAGGAGCATGAACTGTTGTAAAACTTTGTCAGGCAAGTACTCTTGGGCCTCACAGCACTCGGCCAAATGCAGCAAGATTCTGAATCAGCAACAATGTGAAAAAGTAAACTTTTTTTTTTTTCCTGAATTGGACTCTGGTGTCAAAGTCTGGACAGTCCTCTAGGATTAGGCCAGCAATTTCAGTGGCATATGTGTAAGCTAATTCTGATCTTTCAAATACCATTTAAAGTTATGGGGCAATATCTGTAGAATTCTAACCTCTCAAGGACACATGCATAGGAAAGCAGATGGCTGGCAACAGCCTGTTTAATCCCAAATCAAATATCAGAATCAGCACTTCAGGATGACTGCTTATATAGACACTTTTGTCAGATAATGTGGCTGAGAGCTACGCTTCCAACACAATAAGCTCCATAAAGAGTTTGCGACACACTGATTGATCAATGGCAAATTCTTTAAGCTTAAATGGCAAACAGTGAGCTGTTGAAAGCATAAAAGACACCCTCCCTGACTAACCTGAATTTACATTACAAGATAATAAGACAGTAAGCCTTTGGTATATAAAGCTTTATTTGTTGTTTATTGTTGTCATTCGTTCATACAGACAGCAGGCAGGAAGTTAGAGAGTGAAGCTTAAAGATGGGAAATATTCTTTTTTTATTTAATGTAATTGAAGGAGGTTTCTGTGGAGACAGCAAAGAGAATCTCCCAAGTTATCTGCTCCTGGAATAAACCATCTGTGTCAATTCTCCTACGAGAGAAATAAACCACAATAGTGCTGTTCACCCTAGGTGAGGCTCTCCTTTGGTTTTCAGTCTGGTGGCTGCTATTTGCTGGAAACTCGCTTTTTTTTTTTTTTCCACTTTAAGACCATTTCAGACTTTGCTTTCTTTTTCAACAGAAATTTCTGAAATGTACATAGAGAGGATAGTGTACAATGACTTTCCTCAAATGTTTTCTTCATATTATACTAAAAGAAAAAATGTGTAGGATCCCATGGTCAAGTAAATTTGAGAAACATTGTCTTAAAAAGGAAAGACAGTGGAATGAATCTGACACAAATTTCCTATGTACATATATAAATACACCATAGTGAATCTCACCATCCTGTCCATCTACACAAAATTAATTAAAAAAATAAAACTATGGGTAAATTGCAGAAAGATCAATAGAGGAAAGGGAGTGGGTAGTGGGGAAAGGGAAGGGAAGGAGAGGTACTAGGGTCTGAATTAGAATAAGATATAATTATAATTATATCAGAATGGATTCTACTGTATAACTAAAAAGAATCAACAAAAAATTTAAACATGTGAAACAAAATCCATGATCCTACAGGATGGTTCAGAACTTAAATAACGTAGTGCCCATTTAACTCTTTAAGAAAGCATATTGTATTACTGTATGCAACATTTCCCAAGATTTTTTGAGTATAGAATTTATGTGCATGCGTGTAAAATAACTCAGGAGGCTGAACTTCCATGGAATGACTTTTGAAATATTGATCATTGCACCCTCAACAAACAGTGGCTTCTGATTTTCTGTAGTTCGTTTTGAAGTTAAGCCATTTTCCCCCCTCTGGTTTAGACAGGCTACTAGAAATGTGGACTTTATAGCAACCTAGTAGTTGAGATGGAAGAAGAAAGATATGGAGGCAAGAATGTGGAAGATTGCAATAGTTGAAGCAGAAATAAAAGAAAATAAAAGAAAGTAGATTGAGGTCTTGGTGGTAGGAACCAAAAAAGAAGAAACTGGCTTTTCAAACATTATAAAAGAAAGAAATGGCAGGACATAGAAAGGTCCTAGACACAAGGTAGAAAGAGAGATAATCAAAGATGGACTCAAGGTTGTAACCCTGGGTGACAGGAGACTTGTCGTGCTGCTAGCAATAATGGAAAGTAGAAGGAGAAAAGTGATAAGCCTGGTCTATTATTATGGCATTTTTAACTGTAGGGGCACAATAGGTTTTTATATGTGAAGAAAAAATTTAAAATCAAATAAGAATTTATAAAACATAAAAAAATTAAACATTTCTCTGTCAAGGGTCAAAGAACCTTCTGAAACAGGATTTCAATTTTAGTGGATACTTGTATGGCTAATTGTTTTGGTAGCTGCAGTATAATGTTTTTACTTTCCTCCTCAGCACCATTTATGAACATTTTAGTTCTCACAATAATATAAAGACACATACACATTATGTAAAATATAAATTAAAGGTATAGATCCTTCTATTTGTGTATGCATAAATGCAAATATATGCTTTTGAATATCAGATATATGTGTCTGACCCACAAATGCAAATTTTCCTAACTAGAAAAGCAACAGTAGTCTTCGGGGGAAAAAAATCTGAAAATTTAACATTGTCAAAGAGTTTTGCTTCAATTTGCTAGTCTAATACAGATGAGAATGACAAACAAAAGGTCTTTATTTGCTTGAAGAGCCTCGGAGGTTTTTCAGTACCATTGAAATGCTGTCCTCAACTCAAGTACTTCTCATATATCAGAGAAGTGGCAAATCTAACAAAGCCGGCACAATGTTTTGTATTTCTATTCTAAGTAAAATCCTTCAGTAAGTAAACATGAGTATTCAATAATACTGCAACTGGAGACAATGAAAAAAGGCTTCTGTTTCATAATATATTGATAAATAAACTATTGTAAAAGAAGAAAATAGTGCTCTTGAATTTGCTGAAAGGCTAAAATCTTCATAAAAAATAGACTGATTAAATACCTTTGTTTATTTTCTATGACAATACAAAAAATGTTGGCATACATACATTTTGCAAACTGAAGATAATTTGTGTAAATAATTTAATATTAACAAATATAAAGAGCAAATTCAAACAATCACTATTGAAGCTATTTTTAACAATAGCCAGAGCAAAGAATCCCAAATAAAAAGAAAAATAGACTTTATCTAAAATAATTTCAGAGACTCTGTAAGACTCATATTAGGAAATTGCATTTCATGTTAAAAATGGTAACTTTTATCATGTTTTTAATAATCAAATTTGCATAAGTAGTTTGTAATATGACTACAGACTGAGAAAATTTCACTTTGCTCTAGAACGTTGGCTAAGAACATGGCCCATGATTAAGCAGGCATTGGTTTATATTCTTGCTGTGTACCATTTTAGCATATGAATTTGGACATGTTCTTTAGTTATTCTATCTTAATTCTCTTACATTAAAAAAGTGGGGAAGGATAATAAGGTCATCATAACACATGCAAAGTTTAACCCAGTGTCTGCCATATGATCAATATTAAATAAGCATCAAATATTTTATAATTATTCTTATAAATATCATCAGAAAATATCTTCCTATAAATAGCACTATGTCTGAAGCCCAAACACCAAGGTAGTTTTTAATGTCTGATTCAAAATATAAATCTTTAAAAATAAACTAAGACTACATATAACAAAATGTATTCATCTAAGACCTCTAGTTAAACTTGATATTTCAGGAAAAAAGAGTACAGTGTCAATGTTAAATTAGTTCATACTATATTTTTAAAATTTGTTATGTGGTGATTTTAAGTGTTCTAAGTAGAAGGGTATAGTTTCTTTTTTATGATATATGTTCTTAAGTGAAAGGACTTTAGCATAAGCCAGCCAGCCAGACACTAGTGACAATGCTGTTCTTTCTTAGTTTAGGAAGAGAGTAAGACAAAAATTAATACTTATTAACTGCCATTTCACCAAATACTTATATTATTTATATCATTTCAGGTTCCCAATACCTCCAAAAGTTGTATTTCACATATGCCCCTCGATACTATATTCTGATGTAGACATAGACACTGGTCCCTGACTACTAACATTTGAATTCTGGCAGTGACAATTATCCAGAGGGTGATCTATATTGCATGCTATTTGACTTCTTTGTAAAATAGGAAAACTAATAGTACTAGCTATATAAATTTCCTTTTAGTGTTGTATGTGTCCATGAGCATATATGCAATGAGTCCATCTATAATAAGGTCTAGAGAAATGTCCAGAATTAATAAGTCACCAACATATTATAATGACCAACAAGATCACTCAGCCAGTATGTGTTAGAGTAGAAGTTCCACATGATCAAAATCTAAATTCACAACATATCTGGCCAATATTCAGCATTCTCTTAGCTTTCATATTTTCTATACTTACAACTCCTACGAGCCTTAATTACTTCCTGTAGGAAGACAGGAAATTTGATTATTAGATATGGTAAATTCATGGCACTCTGAACTTTATCCTTCCTCCCATGTACTTTATATTCTAACAAAAATATTGATAAATCATCTTAATCTGTACACTTTCCTAATCTTAAACTGGATCTCAGAATACTTGCCAGCCCAGCCACTATTAACCCAACAAATATTGAGTGCAGATCTCTGGTATTCTTTTCTCTTATATAAATATTTTCTTTTATAACCATTTAAGATTTATAAAAAAAATTACAAATACAAAATATGCCCACACAGCCCATACCTAGTTTTCTCTACTATTAACATAATAACATTATCATGATACATTTGTTACAATCAATTGGCCAATATTGACATCTCAACCAAAGTCTAAAATTTATTCATTTTTTCCTGTATTTTACCTAATGTCCCTTTTATGCTCCAAGAATCAATCTCAGAAACCATGTTACATTTACTTGTTATGTCCTTCTGGCTCCAATCAGTTATGAGTTTCTCACATTCTTTGTTTATGATGAACAAAAGAGCTTGGAAGAAAGCACTGGTAAGTTATTTTGTAGAATACACCTGGATTAGGATTTGTCTGATATTTTCCTGATGACTAGACTGGAGTTTTGTGTTTGAGGGGAAAATATCATGGAGGTTAAGTGCCATTTTCATGCTACCAAATGAAGAACACATATTATCAACAGGATTTATTGCTATTGATATTAATCTTGATTATCTGACTGAGGTATTGTTTGTCAGGTTTCTCTACTGTAAATTATTCTTCTTTTAGTCTTTCCATACTCTGTTTCTTTTTTTTTTTTTTAATGAAGTCACTATGTACAGCTCACATGTAATGAGGGAGGAGTTATGCTCCATTTCCTTGAGGGTAATAATTTAATACATAAATTATTTGAAATTATTATGCATAAGAGATTTGGCTATTGTCCTCCAACTGTGGCCTTTGGGAACTCTTTCAGTTAGGTCCTGTACCCTGTACCTGTTTGACATATATTCAGGACTGTGTGGGATTTTAATTTTGTTTTGTTTTAGCTTTGGTATTCAGGGATTTTTTTCCCTCCCTCCCTCTCTCCCTCCTCCGTCTCTCTCTCTTTCTCTGTTTCTTTCTTTCTGCTATTCCTTACTTTCTTTTAATATATGTTCCTCTAGGCTAAAATTGCAGGTTTCCTGCCCTAGTCTTAGAAATTAGCCTCTTTCTAAAAACTAGATTCATTTAATTGGTGATCAGTATTCTGAAAGATCCAGATGCTAGATATACTTAGATATACTTAGATATACTCCAAGTGTTATTTAGCAATATGTTGTTTACACAAGTGCAGTGGTGCACACGTATAACCCCATAGGCCTGGGAGGCTAAGGCAGGAGGATCTCAAGTTTACAGGCAGCCTACACAACTTAGCAAGACTCCATCTTAAAATTAAAAAAAAAAATGAATAGGGCTAAGTATGTAGCTCAGTGAAAGTGTCCCTTTACCACTGAGTAATTAAAGTGGATTTAATAACACTTGGGGGGGGGAATGTTGTTTACTAATATTTGAGATTTTTTTTTCTGCTGTAAATTTATCAATGATTTACAGCAGAAAATGACTATTCCGTTAAAGTTGTTAAAATAGATATATTCCATGGCCTCAAATGTGGTCTATCTTGCTTAATATTTCAAGTGAGCATCATAAGAATGTGTATTCTTTTGTTATCGAATGTACTATTCTATAAAAGTCAATTAGTAAAATCGATTGATGATGCCTTTCAGGTCAACAATATCTTTCCTAATTTACTGCTCCTGGATTGATTAACGACCAAAAGCATTTTATGTCTCCAACAGCAGTAGTGGATTTGTCAATTTTTTCCTTCAGTTCTATCAGTTTTTGCCTTATGTATTATGATGCTTTGTTGTTAGGTACATATACACGGTGACTATTAGTCCTTCTTGGAGAATTAACCTTATTATCATTGTACTTACCCCTTTTTATTCATAATAATTTTCTCATTTTGAGGACTGTCTGTTTATAATAAATACAGCTATTTCATCATAATTTTTATTTTCTCTATCATTTTTTATACATTTCAGGGTCTTTGTATTTAAAGTAGCTTTATAAACAACATGTAGTTGGGTTTGTTTTTTCATTCACTCTGACAATATTGGTCTTTTAATTAATTTATATAGACTATTCACATTTAAAGTGATTACTGTACAGTTTTTAAAAAATATTTACATTTTTTAAAATATTCTCTTCCTTGTGTTTATTCTTTTTTTCTTCTTTTCCTATCATTGTCTTCCTTCTTTGGTTTTAATTGACCATTTTAACTCTTAACATTAAACATTTAAATATCTCCTTTAACTCTTAGTATATCAACTATATTTTTTCTAAATTCATTTAATTACTCAAAGTTTTTAATATATATTTTTAAATAATTTAAGTCATTCTTCAAATATTATTATACCAGTTCCTGTGTAGTATAGATATAATAATTTCTAATTCTTTCCTCTCATTCATTATGACTATGCTGTCATTCATTTCACTAAAATATATGGTATAACCACCCAGTACATTATTGATAATTTTACTTTAAATAATTACCTTTTATCTCAATGAAGAAAAAGAAAAAGAATTGTTTTACCTACATTCTTCAACACGTTTCTCTTTGTGAGCTGTGGAAAATGAACATTTTTTCTTTCTGCTTGAATAATTCCTAAACTTTTTGTTTGACAGTTCTGCTGGTGATAAATTTTTTCAATTTCCATTCATCAAAGGAAATCTTTAATTTTGAAGATGAATTTTGCTGACTGTAAAATTCAAAGATAATAGCTTTGACACTTTAAATATTTTGATTTACTTTCTTCTTATTTGACTGATTTTTGTCTTGTTTTATTTTGATTTATGTTTTGCAGTGCTATGGTTTCAACCCAAAGCTTTGCAAGCACTCTACTGCAGAGCCCCTACCAGCCTGTTTAATTAACTGGTTTCTGCTGAGAAGTTGACTTAATTATTATCCTTGTCCCTTTACAGGTAAGATTTTTTCTCAATTCTGGCTTCTGACAAGGTTTTCTCTTTGTATTTGGTTTTCTATTATTCAAATACAACATGTTTAGGTGTTCTTTGGGGGTATTTACACTGTTTGGTATTCTTTGACTACCAATCTATACTTTGGTGTCTAAATTAATTTTGCAAAATTCTTGGCCATATCCTTCAAATATTTGTTCTGCTCCATTTTTTCTTCTCCTTCCTGTATTCCAATTATATGTATATTACACTCACAATTCTTAAAGGTTTTGTACTTTTTCATTCTTTTTATTTTCTCTGTATCTTACTCTAAGAAGTTTCTATTGACCTACCCTTAAGCAGGCTGATTCTTTGTTCAAGTATATCTAGTCTCAGATGAATCCATCAAAGGCATATTTAAATTCTGTTGCAGTGTTTTTGTTTCTAACATGTTTTATTCTGATTTTTACAATTTCTCATTCATCTTGTGTTCTTAAATGTACTCTAGTTTTTCCATTAGATCTCTTAACATGGCAGTTACAGTTATTTTAAAATTCTTCTATGATGTGCATAATATTTGTTGTAAATACAGATGCCCTAAGTTTTAAGTTTTTATTGTATCTTTTACAATTTTTTTTTGTCTAATGACTTTGGTCTTCCCTAAATAGGTCTGACTTATAGGGTTTTTTAGTTGTAGTTTGGTGTTATTGCATTAGATATGTGAGTATGATGATAAGGTATATAGAGATGGGGAATATTCCATAACATTCTGATTAAATCCCTGTCTTCAATGGGTCTGTGTCTTTGCATTGTGACCTTCATAAATGTTTCTCCAATGCTAAAGCTGCTTCTGCCTGGCTGCATCATTCTCAGTCTATTTCTTTGAAGTCCTGACACTCATTAACTGTTTGCCCCTCTAGTCAAGAAAAAAAGACAAGAATTGAAATGAGTTTGATAAATATCCTTTTCCTGTCTTTGATAATGATCTGGTAAAGTCTTTATTCTTTAAGATTAGGCCTCTGTGAGGGAGAATAATCAGGTTGAATTTCACAATGAGGACAATACTATTGCTACCATAGCTATGAGGAGACATTTCTCACATCTTCACTCTCAGAAGCTAGCTGGGTTTTGAAAGGAAAAACTAGTGAAATTGTGGGAGCTTCCCCAAGGTGTCTCTCATTCTCATTTCAGTCCATACTTTTCTTCCAGAAATTCATCAAATAGCCATTTAACTATTCCTAACAGTCATGATTCGGGTCTCTTCACCTTCAGATTTCTGCACACTGATTGTACTCACCTATGTCTCCTGATCTTAAGATGGGAATTTCCCCTGCAAATTTAGTTCTTTCTAGTTTTCTTTGCTTTTTTTACCCCAGTTTTTTTTTTTTCTTGTAAGGTCAGGAGTGATGACATCTAAGCTCTTTACATGTTGGAGCAGAAACTGGAAGTCTGTGGTTTTCACTTTTAAACATACACAGTGTATAGCCTCTATATATGATTAGATTAAGAAAAGAAAGTGCACCCATTAATATATTAATTTTTAAAGTAGTGACTAGCCCTAGAAAGGCAAAAAAAAAATTAAAAAGGGACTAATTTAGATTGGAGTGTTGAGGAAGGCCTTTCTGAGGAAAAAATAAAACTGAGACCAGAGAAATGAATAAAAGTTAGGGTAAGGAAGCATCATATAAGAAGACTCTGGGGTGGAACAGCACTGGATTCAATTAGTGGCCTAATTTTAACTGGAGATTAGTGAGCAAAGGCAGAAGTAGTACTGGATGAGTTTGGAGTAACTATCAGGAGTCAGTTTGAGCAGGGATGTTAGGCATGAATGTTAAAGTGGATTACTCTGAGGACTTAAGAGAGTTCTTGAAAAGCTTCAAGTAGGGAAGTGACATCATCTCCTCATATTAGATTATTCCTGTCACAGTGTGGAAAAACTGATTAAAAGTGAGGCCTACAGAAATGGATTCCACCTTAAGGAAGTCACAGTTTTAGTTCATGCAATTGATGACTGTGGCTTGATCCACATTCATGACATCCATGGAGAATGTAAATAAGGGGATCAACTCAGGAATTATTTTGGATAGAAAAACAAAGACTTTTTGGATAATAGGGACATATAAGAGGAGAAAGTGTTGAATATGACTTTCAAATTTTCATGTTACACAACAGAGCTAATCGCAATAGTTTTTATTTTTGTGTTATTTATTTATTGCAAACTTTGTATCAGGCAAAGTTTTGCAATACTTTTTCTTGAAATAAAAGATTGTAAAGGAAGCAGACATGGAGAGGATTAATTGCAATTGTGGGGGAGGGAGGCATCAAAGAACAGGAAGATGTCAAAGAACAAGTAAAATGGAAAGTATCATTGGAGTAGCCGGAATTTGTAACAATAAGGCTGATTAATCCCTCTAGCTGAAGAATGAAGAGGGAGAAGAAAATTAAAAGTTAATACCAAACAGAGACCCAACCAGTCAATTGTTAAGGTTTCTTAGGAGGAAATGTATATTTTATTCTTGTCCAAAAGTATTCCTAGCTTGTCAATCAGATCTAGCACTGTATATACAACTCAAAAATGCTATAATAATTTTGGAGCTGGATAAAATATATTTATATTATTGCTTTAGCTAGCAAAGCTAGCGAAGGGAAACCATCATGACTGCTCATCTGCATTATTCCAGGCACTGAGCCTATATCTTTGGAATATTTAAATAATTTCTTTAAATAAAAAGCACATAATCAGAAGGTAAAAATGAGAGGACAATAAGGGAGAAAAATATACAATGAAAGTGGTCACTGAAGAGAAAGTGAAAACCTAGAAGAGGGACAGGCCTTATTAGAATCCATAGATTCTATTAAGGTCATTTCAATCCATGTAAAATCAAATAGTTCAGTGCATTCATGTCTGATTTAAATTGCTCTCCATTCCCAATTATCAACTATGTCACAAAATGCACATGAAAAATTTCTGACACTTAAAGGCTTGTATGTATACCACATGTAAATTTGACCTTCCCCTTTAAGTAATGCCCTCTGATGGAGATGATGAATTAGGTGCAAGCTTGACTTTACACACACAATACAATACTAATAATAGTTTTATAACCAATTTGTAGAGAAAAAAGGAAAGAAAGAAAAACACATCTGACAATTCTACACAGAAATGCTAACAAAAATCCCTGTTTGTGAAGCTCGCTAAAATTGGGTTTTGATACAAAGCATACACTTTATTTATAATTTGAAAAAAAAATACAGCTATGTTCACAGTGTGTGAGGGAAGAAACAAAAATTCTGCTCAAATTCTTTAGCCATAAGAAAGGAGGCATTCTTCCCCTGAATTATTTAGAGGTGACTTCATTCTTCATTTTGCTAATATGGTGCTCACAGAAGCATTTGACACTCAAGTGAAGTGTAGAAGCTTGATACAATATCAAAGGAAGTGCTTCAATGAATAGTGTATTAATACATATCTCATAGGTGCCTTTATCTTTTAGTCGAGCAGATTATTTTCAATCCTGAATTTATCTCTACAATAACTATTACAGAATAAATCACAATTCACAGTAAACTATAAGAATTTCAGAAATTTGAAACTTCAATTGCCCTTTTTCCACAAGAAATATCTTCCCAGTGATATACTCCACGCTCTCTATTTAGGAGGTTCCCTCGGGGTGTGTGGACTCTTTCTGGGTCTCTGCTTGTGGCAGAACTCATTCTGGAGGGCTCTTCTAACAGTACATGGACAGAGCCTGCTCTCCCTTGTGTTGATCATATAGGAAAATTGTTTTCTATTATGCATTTACAACACCTACTCTTATATATTTTAATATAGGATATTTCATTTATCATGTGGAAGTTGTCTCTGAATCCATAAACATGGTTTTCACAATCCTAACTGGACTGTAACTATGAAAATGTGAGTGATACAGTACTTTCTTTCCAAGTTCCCTTTATATAAACACTCTTTAGAAATACAATTCTCTCCAAAAACATTTTGATCCACTTCCCAGCTTCAACTCCTCCCCTCCTAACGTATTTGTCAAGAAATGATGCAAAGGCATCACCCACATTAATAGCCTCAATCGTGACTCCTACCTCTTGGTGGGCTTGGCAGAGTCTCTAAGGGGATTTTAGTTTAATGACTATGAAGTGTCCAGGTTCCTCCATGGAAGCTTTCAAGAGGTAGTCAGGCCTGGAAAGCAGTACCCTATCTTAGATCTGAGCCTTGAAATTTATGTTTTAAGCACTAGTGGGACAACTTAAGTTTAATTTGTTTTGTAAGCATATAGGAGGAGTTAATTAATGACTAGCTAGTTTTCAGAAAACAATACAGGAGAGACAAATTCCCAATATATGGCTTTGGTTGTGTGATATATCAAAGCCGAATGTTAGCAAAAGATGAAAACATGACTTCCAAGAGCATTTTACCTGCACTGCCTGTCATGGACTGAATTGCATGTCCACCTGACAGCACTCATATCTTAAATCCTTAACCCCAGTATTTCAAAATGTGACTGAATCTGGAGATAGGACCTTATAAAGGGGTGATTAAGTTAAAATGAGGTACTCAGAGTAAGGACAATCTAACTGGTACTCCTATAAGAGGAAATTTGGAAACAAAGATGCCAGGGATGCAGGTGCACGAAAGAAAGACCATGTAAGAATACAGTGAGGCAGCAATGAGACAGTCCCCAGAAAAAAAGTGAACCTGCACATACTTGACCTTGGAAATTCCAGCTTCCAGAACTGTGAGTACATAAATTTCTATTGTGTAAGTCACCCAGACTGTAGTGTTTATGGAAGCCCTAGCAAACTGATACAACACTGATTATTTTTTCTAGAATGATCTGTATATTAAAATACAGATCCCCAGGCTCAACCTCCAGGCTTGTGTCCTAGACTAAGTATCTGAATTTTAACATACCCAAGAGTGCTCTGATAACAATTAAAGTTTGAAAATGTCTGACAACAGGGTTTCTTAATCATCTTTATACATCAAAAGTGATAAATATTTAACCTGTCCTCTTTAAAAATAATGTTTTGTGATTACATTTTTGATAGTAGCAAAGCTGAAAACTCAGATCACAAGAATTTCACTGTCTTTCTCTCTCCAGTTCAGTGTTCGCTGACACTTGTTATAGAATCATAATGTTGTATAATGGTCCTAATTCCTGCCTCTTACCTCAAAATAGGGATACCTGACAGGTAGTGGAGGGAACTCTTCATTAACAAAGATGTCCATGCTCATGCCTAACACTTGCCAACACCTGCAAACCCAACCAAGATCTTCTCCTTTAACTAATTCTATCACTACTCTTAAATTTAAAAAAATAAAAATAAATTAATTAAAATCCAGTCACCATATATAGAACATATGACATTTTTAAAACATAGCAATATGTGGAAAAGTCTTGGAGACAAATCTTGCCCTTATACACACAGATATCTCCCACTTATGTCATATTAGGAGCCTCTCAATATTTTCAACTAATTAAAAACAATAAATCTTACAAAGGTTGAAGTGAACATTCTGATGAACTATAAGGTAGTTTTTTCTCTGCTGCTTTTTTTTTTAAAGAAAAGAACCCTATGTATGTACATAAAAAGAGGTATAGAAAGGAGAAGTGACATAGGAAAATATTAGATAAATTTTTGAAAAATATTAAAAATAGTCTTTTCTCCCTTTTTAGTAACCTTTTCTGAAAAGGAATAATTTTAATTTTTATAGTCATATCTGAGTTACTGTTTTCTGATAATTATGTTCACTTTTATTGTTTTGCTTTTCTCACTGTTATTTCCCCTATATATTCCATGTTTTATACCAAAAATAAACTTAAACCTTTCTTCCTACATCAATTCAGCTAAAATATCTCATTTAATTTCCCTCCTATGTGCCAAGCATTGTGTAGAGTTCTGCAATTTCTCTGCCCACTTTGTCTCTGTGAACAGTATCTTTTTTTAACTTAAAATACTATATTTTCCAAGAGAATACATATATGCCATGCACGCATGCATAATGTAAATCCACCTTCCTCCCTGTCCTCTCTTGCTTGCTTCTACTTCTCTCCACCTCCCCCCCCCACCTTAGCTAAGCAGTAAATCTTTATTTTCAGTACATTCTTATGAATAATTACCAACCATTCTTACTGAGATTGTCAATTCCTTTCTGACCAACAACCATAAAGTCAGGCAGATTTTCTGTGTTGCTGTGGGGGAAATATACATGATTTTTGTTCCTGTAACCTAACCATATATTTCTGTTTTCTATTCCAATAAAAATAGCAATGGTAATAAGAAATTGTAATATTTACCGGTTGTTTATTTCAGTTCTAAAAACTATTCTATGTGGTCTGTGGATTATCTGGTATTGCCATTTTCTCTACTTGAGCAGGTGAGGCTCAAAGAGTAGGCCTTCCTGCATCACAGGACTACTCCTAGCAGGATGGAGGAAGCCAACCTAGCTGTTTTAGCTGCAAAGCCCATTTGTTTAATGAAACATGTCACTTCTGCCTCTGCTGAAACACAAAACTCCAATGAGAAATAAATATTCTCTAATTTCACTAGAACCATTACTGGAAATAGTCATTTGAGGATGGATTTGCTGTGGAGAAGACTGTTCATTAAGGTACTTGGAGACTCTCCTAATTAATTGTTTCAGAAGCACGAAATCATTTATTTGTCCACTTTTTGTTAGACATCTAACTATATGAATTATCCTTTTTGTACAATTTTTAATTTCCTGAAATTTTAACTGCTGTATTTCTTTTTATCTTCACTAAATGATGCTTTTATCTTTATTATTCCATCCCACATTAGTTTTGTTATGTTTAATTTGTTATACTTCAACTTGCTTCTCAAATTAAATGTGGGTACCACTTACTTTTCATTTGTTCCCATATTTTTTAAAAAAGGATTCGAGACTGAAAAATTGACCTTAAAGTGCTATTTTAACTGTATGCTAGCAGACTGGATGCACTTAATGATTACTTTCAATTTCCCAGTGATAAATATTTTGTTATTTTCATTGATTTTCTTGTTGAGTCATTAGTTATTCAGGAGTTTATTACAAGTTCTCTTAACATGTTGAAAATTTCAACATTTCATTGTTAATTTTTAATTTAATTGCATTAATGGGGAATATTATATGCTTAGTATCAATTATTTAAATTATCTGAAGCTTCCTTTGTAAACTAGTTCCTGATAAGTTTTAATAAATGCTCTGGCAAAGAAAATATATTATCTATTTATTGGAACAGATTTATATTACAACCACCAACTCAAAGTTTTAGTATTACAGTTCAAAATATATATAAAGTACTTATGACATTAATAAATTTTTGATGGTTTCATCAATTGGTTTCTGATAGATCTGCATTAAGATTTCTTGTTATCATTATGAATTTGAGAATTCCTTACTATCATTTAACTTGTGTTCATTTTATTTATTTTTGAGCCATATTATTAAATGCACATAAACTTCTGAATATTATGTGTTTGATTTATTTTTCCTTTGTAACTATGTATTAACCTCCTTTATTTTTTGCTATTTGTGGAAGTGCACTTAAATTCCATTACATATTATATTAATTTAATTATTAATTTAAATTTTTTTTGTATTTGTAATTACATTATTTCATTTTTAACCATGCTTTGGGATTTTGTTTATGTGTATGATTTATGAATGGCATAAAACTAGATTTTAGACTTGAAAGTTGAATTCAATCTGTTAATTCATATTATAGTTTATTATATATTTAAAAGTACTACCTACATATTATTTTGTGTTTTCTGGTTAACTTTCATATTATTTGTCCTATTTCTTTTCCTTCCATGTTTTCTCATGGATTGACAAGTACACCTTTTTTTTTTATTATTTTTGATTCGACACTCTAAAATATATGTTTAATCTTTTAGTGTTTTACCTTCATTCTTACTATTCCAATCACTTTTTAAAAACAAGCATTATCCAGAACTTTTGACCTCTATTCTGATCATGCTAAAAACACACTTTTATTGTTTGAGGAAAAGTTTGTTTTCCCTCAAATCTTGGATTTTGATAAGTATTTTGTATCTTTTAAAACTGTTCATGTTTTTTACCTTTACAACGTAAATTAGCTTTTTTAAAATGGGAAGTAGTTAATTAAACAGATTTCATTAACTTTTGCACTCACCATCCTATTATTTATTGCAGTCCCAAACATATATTTTTTTTTTCATTTTTTTCTTAGTGAAATATGTTTTTGACAGGTTTTGGTTTTGCTTGTTTTAGATAGGACTTATGGGTTTACCTATCTAAATACTGTTGTGCACTACATAACATTTTAGTCAAAGACAAACCACATATACAACAGTGGTTTGTGATGCCTAGTGATGTTCTCACCATCTTCATTTGTATTCATATACTCTATTATGTTTGTGTGATAACAAAATTGCCTAAAAGTGCATTCTCATAACATATGCTTGTCATTAAGAGACATATGACTACACCTGATAATGTCTTGATTGTGTTTTCATTCTTCAGTGATAGAGTAGCTCGGAATAAACTTCTAAATAGAATAATTAATTTTAAAATTTTGAATTAGTAATCCATAGTTTTCTGGTATCCATTTTTTCCAATGAAAGGTCTCCTTCCTAAACAGTGTTATTTTGCATGAAGTATTTTTTTCTGATTATATTTTAAGAATCTATCCTTACCTTTAATTTCTTTGAGATCACCTCAGTGAATCTAAAAATAAATCAGTTTCATTTTAATTTTACTTTTGGAACTTGTGCAATAATCTGAGGACTATTGTCTCTCTGTAGTTTCGGAAAGTTATCTAAAAATCATCTTTTCAAATATTGCTTTCCTGCTATTCATATCTATCGGACATGCTACTATGAATTCTTTTTTTTCCTTTAATTTTTATTGTTGGTTGTTCAAAACATTACATAGTTCTTGATATATCATATTTCACACTTTGATTCAACTGGGTTATGAACTCCCATTTTTACCCCGTATACAGATTGCAGCATCACATCGGTTACACATCCACTGTTTTACATATTGCTATACTAGTGTCTGTTGTATTCTGCTGCCTTTCCTATCCTCTACTATCCCCCCTCCCCTCCCCTCCCATCATCTCTTTCTACCCCATCTACTGTAATTCATTTCTCCCCCTTGTATTATTTTTCCCTTTCCCCTCACTTCCTCTTGTATGTAATTTTGTATAACCATGAGGGTCTCCTTCCATTTCGATGCAATTTCCCTTCTCTTTCCTTTTCCCTCCCACCTCTCACCCCTGTTTAATGTTAATCTTCTTCTCATGCTCTTCCTCCCAACTCTGTTCTTAGTTACTCTCTTATATCAAAGAAAACATTTGGCATTTGTTTTTTAGGGATTGGCTAGCTTCCCTTAGCATAATCTGCTTGTTTCCAATCCATTTCCCTGCAAATNCTGAATTCTTTATCTGACATTCCATCTGCTGCAGATATTACCTCTTGTAACGTTGAGTTGACCTGCATTGCTTGTGGTCCTTTCTTTCCTTGTCTTTTCATACTGTTCACATTTCTTTCTGCTTGGTGAAACTGTTGTGTTATGGAATTTTCCCCCTATATATTTATATTGCTCTCTTATAGTTGCAAAGTCTCCCTCGCAGGCGCGGGCAGCGGCTCTGCCCCTCCTCCAATTGGGGCAATGTGCCTACCACGCCGGCGGGCTGCTGGGCCTGTTCTGCTGGTCGGTAGCAGGTCCGCCTACCTTGCAGGCGCGGGCGGCGGCTCTGCCCCTCTGCGGGCCGCTGGGCATGTTCTGTCTGTCGGTTGCAGGTCTGTCTACCTTGCAGGCGCGGGTGGCGGCTCTGCCCCTCCCCCAAATGGGGCGATGTGTCTACCACGCTGGCAGGCCGCTGGGCCTGTTCTGTCAGTGGTCGCAGGTCCGCCTACCTTGCAGGTGCGGGGGCGGCTCTGCCCCTCCGCAGGTTGCTGGGCCTGTTCTGCCTATGGGTCGCAGTTCCGCCTACCTTGCAGGCGTGCGTCGGCTCTGCCCCTCCCCCAACTGGGGCGATGTGTCTTCCACACTGGCGGTCTGCTGGGCCTGTTCTGGTTACTATGAATTCTTAAAATTTAATGAAAGATAATAGTTTTGGTAGAATAAGAATTCTGGAAAAAATACTAAAACTAGAGTGAATGAGTGAAACAACAAAAAATAATACAGATGTGTAGGCATAGCTCAGGAAAGAAGTTCAAGTGACATCAATAGAGGCCATGTTGACTCAGGACAAAGGAAATTAACACAGTAGGGCATATGGAAGCTGGAATAAAGAAATAATTAAATTGCTATAAACAAATAATTCATATAACTGGTCACTGACTGAGGGCCCCATTAACATGTCCCCCAGATATGTGGGTCACTTCTGTTTGTTCTAGCTATGGAGATACAAGTTCAGAATTTTGCTGCACCACTTATTGTTAGCCAGAGGAGTAGAGAGAGATTGATTAGGATGGAATACACATCTAAGTATGCTGTGCTGTACTGTTATCATATAATCATCAGACTTCTGAAGTATGTTCATCTTAGATGGGATGGTCTCTAGTATATAGCCAGATTAGTTCTTATTCTATATAGCCAGATTAGTTCTTTATATGTATCATCGAATATTTAAGGTTAGATTTGAAAGAGCCAAATAAACTAATTTAAAGTTTAATATTATCTTCACTAATTCAAAATTAGCTGGATATTCCATGAATGCAAGTGATAAAAATTTATTTT
Organism: Marmota marmota marmota; assembly: GCF_001458135.2. Lineage (NCBI taxonomy): Eukaryota > Metazoa > Chordata > Mammalia > Rodentia > Sciuridae > Marmota > Marmota marmota. The sequence continues at coordinate 51,558,992 of NW_026000037.1, forward strand.
TAGGTAAATAAAGGAGAATCATGTAATTATGTCTCTGCCTATTTACATTTTGCTAAGTAATTAACATTTTGTTAATCACTTCATTTCTCTTGGGTCATTTAAAAAATTAATACTTGCTTGATTTATCCAAAATGCTTACACATGGTCTACACATCTAGGATCAACCTTTAAAGCTCTCTTGTATGAAGGATCCATAGTGAGAATGAGACCTGTGAAAAACAGACAAATGATATTCTCCATATGTTTAATGGATATCCCCAGGGAAGGGAATCAAAGTTACTTGGTATAAAAAATAAAATTAAATTAAATCAAGAAATCTTTCAAAAGAAAAAAAAATATTCTGCAGATTGAATTCATTCACCATTATTTTAGGACAAATGGGAAAGGGAGTCAATACCAAGGGATGTCTTGTTAAAGTTATTGGATATTGACAATTAAAAAAGAGAACCTCCAGGGAACCAAGGGGGGGGGGAGAGAGAGAGAGAGAGATTGATTGATTAGATGAAAAAGCAAGATGGCCACAGACTTTTCCAAAGAAAAAATCAGTGCTATAAACCAGTAAACATCTACAGAAGTATCAAGAATGTGGAAGAATATAATATATCATTGATTCCCTGGATGGAAAATGAATATTTTTATGGGAAGAGAAAGTGAAAGAAAAGTGATACATTGCTTTTAAGTTGAATTTATGACTTAAGCTTCTTGTTGATCAGGAACATTAGGACAGGGAGGGTACCATTTTAGGATATGTGGGCCACAGAGATTTATTTTTTTATGAGAGCAAAATTTTTGGAAATGTACCATGTATATTTCCAAAAGGAATATCTAAGCTGTAGACAGAACGAAATGGATTAAAAAATAGGCACATCGTCAAAGATATGTTTTGGTGGGCTTAATTTTTCACAATAAGCAAAAAATAAAAAATCCTTTGACAAGCAGAAGAGTCACATGTCCTTTTCATTGATTTTTTTATCACTTCATCATGCAACAACAAATCTATTGTCAACACGAGTGGCAAATCTCAGAGGGAAAAAAACCTACAAGTCAAGGCCATGAAAGCAGAAGGATATACTTTGGTGGCAATTGTCTATTGTAGCTATGAGAGGGCTTGTTGTTTTCAGGGTAACGTTTGCAATACACTGTATCCAGAGACATTAAAGGCCATTATTGTTAATTTAAAATTGTTGTATCTCAGTCAATATGAATACTTTTCTTAAAGAGAAAAAAATAAGACTATATATCATATCATATTAATGGAGTATTTTGTCCATAAAGGATTACTACTTTATTATCATGTTAGTTTGCTAGAGTTGTAGTAACAAATCACCAAATACTGAGTGGCTTAAACAATAGAAATTTGTCATCTCAAATTTTGAGGGACTACAATTCCCAAATCTATCCATAGTTAGGCTTTATGTTCCCTGTGCAGGACCTAGGGAAACCTCTCTGTTCCAGGCCTCTGTTCTAGCATCTATGTGTGTTTCTTTGTCCATATTCCCTTACTTTTTATAAGAACACCTGTCACATTGGATTAGGGGTCCACCCTACAGTAACATGACCACATCTTAACTATGTCTATAATAACACTGTTTTCAAATAAAGTCACATTGTGAGGTACTGGGAACTAGGACTTCATCTGAATTTGGGAAAACAATTGAATTCATAACACTTACTAAGTTAGCATTTTCATCACTCCAAAACATTAGGAATATTGTAGAAATCATCATTTTCTGCAAAAAATATACTTAAAAATGAAAACCTTTAAGAGGGTGCAATTTTGAAAGAAAGGTACATAGTCGATGTACAAAGAGATACAAGGTAGTGTGTAATATGGCCAAATAAATGCTGCTAAGAAGAAGGAATGAGAGAATTACAGAAGCCTTTTATAGGAATGATCAAGTTGTACAGAGAAGAAAGTTGTACAGTGAGAGGAACTTGATGAGCAAGCAAGGGGAAGGGTGAAATACACACCCATTCACACCTCATCAGGATTGTTAAATGGGGAAAAGTGGGCACAAAGGTGAACTCATTTGGCAATATCCTGAAATGCCAGGGTAACGAGATTGGATTGTGTCATATAAGCGGTGGGAAGACATAAAAGCTTTTATTTGGAAGAGTAACATTCTAAAACAGCGTTTTGGGGAAATTAATTATAGCAGCGTTGTAAATGACTGAAGGAAGGAGATCATGGAAATAGTGCACATTAAAACCTCCTCAGAGGATAAACCAAAGGATGGACACTTTCCTTTCACATGGGTGAAATCCCCATCCCTCTTCTGAAAGAATTCATTTTGCCAGTTCTCTTCTTTTCCTGACACTTCATCAATTATGAAGCAATTGAAAACTGGGAAAGCTGCAGAAGTGGACTTACTGCTGCACCTGATTATAGTGTGTTGGATCATCATGAAACAGAATGACACTAATTTGAAAGCCCTGGCCTCCAAGAACTAGAGATCATTTCCCACATCTACCAAACACCTGCAGTCACAAGATGGGGAACAAGTTCATGTCTCTGGAATATTTTAAATATTTTCTGAAGGTAATTATGAGCAGGTTCATACTGAAACTTGTTAAGTGAAGAAGGTCATTTTTATTCCTGGACTGCATGTGCAAAAACATAAAAATGTTATGGAACAAAGGAAAAGAGTCCCCTCTTTGAGATTCAGGAGAGACTGAAGCAAGAATATGCATTCAGTTTGGGGATCTCATTATGAGAAAAAGAGAGACATACTGCAGGAAGTTCAGAAGAAATCAACAGGAATAATTAAGGAACCAGAGTATTTACTCTAGAGGAAATATTAAAAGAATAAATAATGTACATGCAGTTGGCTAACTAAGGGAACATGAGAATTGTCTACAAATACCTAATGTGTGTAAACACTGAAAGCTGAAAGTCAATATAAAGACTACAGGAAGAAGGTAAAATTAAAAATTAGGCAATTAAATAAAAAAGAAAATTCTAGTAGAATGCAAAACAAAGCAAAGCAAATTCCGCACAAATGGTTGGTCTAACTTCACCCAGAATACTTAAAAACAAACTAGTCAAATATGTGTGTCTTCTGTAAGTTACAAGTACCCAGGAGTAAATGAGTTTTAACCCATAATATATTACCTTTTTTCCCCTTTTCTAAAAAACACAGTTTTGATATGTGGTCACTAAAAGAGAAACGATATGGGAAAATTATTTGTGGCTTAGCTAGAATAGAAAAGTAAAATTTAGCCATCAGAAGTATTTTAGAGATAGACTGCTGTTTCTGGAAGTCGGGAGATTCTAGTGATATCCTCCTCTATTTACAATAATTTCTACTTATCTGTAACTGATAGAAATGAGCTGAACATTGTATTGTTTTTCTCTTTCTCTTAGATTCATGGAGATGTACTTGTTTGATTCTATACATCAGGGTGGGAGCTTCACCTGGAACTGGTCACCCAGTTCAATCGCCACAAAATCATACATCTGTACCTCCTTTTTTGTTTAATTAGCCCAGAGTTTCATATTAGAACGCATTTGATAGTAGAGTTCCTGCTAGTTACTCTCAAACATAAAGGGAGTGCTACCCAGGTGAAGTTGTCATCAACAGAAGCATCCCAAACACCCTAGGATGGAGCTGGTGCAGGACTCAGAAAACATTTGCAAATTAAATAAAAATGTTGTGATCCTCACCTTTTCATCATGATGAGAAGAAAGAAATCTGTCTTACCTTCTTTAAAACACTGCAAATGACATAGGAGTTTCTGATTATTTCATTTTTGTTATGATTCATTCTCCCCCCACCCCATATCATGATTCCTATTTTCTCACTGGCACATTTCTAATTTTATGCAAAAGTACAGATCAAACATCTAAGTTTGAATCAGACTCACTATGAAGAATGTAAGTTAAGTGGAGTGTCTTGGAACTGGAGATGCATCCCAAAACCTAATATCCTGCATTATTTTTCAGTCCAAATCTCAGTTTGTATAGATGGGAAACACTCCTGCTCTTCCCTTTTGCCATCCTACATGCTTCATAGCAAGTAAACAATAAGTTTATTGTTTACTTGCCATCCTACCATTCAGGAAGGTAAATAGAAATACCTTCATAAGACCAATGAGAATTGAAGTTATTAAAGATTTTTTTGACCACTACTGGATCAAATGACACAGTCTGGAGAAGACTGCTTTCCAACCCATCACCAATCAAATAACAGCTTTGGTTTCTTTCCTTTCATGGTCTAGTCTTACTTTTAATATAGTTTTTCCTATTGTCCCAGTAGTCTGGCATGTTATAATTTCAAAATAACATATTAATCTCTGATTTTTCAAAAACATGGCTTTAATTCTGCCTGAATCTTACAAATTTTCTGCATAAAGACACCTTCCATTTCATTTCATTGCACAAAACCAGTGGATAAACTTTCTACAGTTTTAAACTTTAGCCAATAAAAATGACTGCTTATTCCCTGACGAGCACTAATAAAAATTAATTCTATTAAAAACTTAAATATAAAAACACATATTCTTATAATTCAAACTTTTATTGCCATGTATGTTCCCTTCCATTTAAATTTTAAGAAAGCATCGGTGAGATCAGGTGGGTAGTAAATTGATCACGAGTCTATACCCAATGAATGTGAAGACATATGGTGCCACTTGGAGCTGGAGAGCGAATGTTCTCTTGGTCTAGCACAGTTCATGAAGTGAAGTGTAAAATAGGACACAAGTGACTTGGGTACAGTCATTTAGCATCTGTTCCAGTCATGTTAATTCAGGTTGGACATCGTATGAAGGCAGGAACATAACATGATGCAGAAACACTTAAAAAAACATAATTGCCAGTTTAATAGCTTGGCAAGAAATGAATGTTTAACCTCTGAGGCAAGAAACTAGGTTTGTTTTAATAGTAAGATTCTCCACTACCCTGAAACCATGGCAACAGCCCATGAAATAAAGATGCCCTTCACTCTGAGAGGCAATGATTATCATTATCCAATCATTTATTCATTCACTCATTCTTCACATCTTAACTCAAGTAAAAACCATGAAGAATGATTTTTAAAGGAATATATATTAGTGATAGAGATTATAGTGAATGTGAATGAGTACCAGAATAAAGCATAAGGGAATTTAACAAATATGTTTCCAGTTTCACCTGGAAAAACACATTAAAAAGAAGGTAAAACATTTTAAAAATATATGTGATATAAAGCATTTTGGTTAAGGTCTTAAAAGAGATCATATATCTTAGCCAACTTCTTGCTTCATGAAGTAAAGGGAAGATAATTTTCTTATGCATGCTCTGGCCTGTAAAGGAGAAATAGAGCATACTTCTCAAATTTATGTTGTCCTGAGGTTACAATCAAGTTTTTAGTTGATTTATTCTGCAAGCCAAAAATGTCTGAGTAAATATGTTGTATTCATTAGCACCACCATCCAGTGAAAATTTAGTAGTTCATAATGTATGCTTGAAGAATAGTTGCTAAATCTGTGAAATTAAAAGGTTATGTTATTCCTACACAGAATGTGGCAAGAGGAAAGCAGCATGATTCAAAACGAAAGAACACTAAACTGTGAGTCAGGAATGAAAGTTTCTACTAATAGACGTGAGTTGATTGCAGAGTCAATTACTGTGTTTTTCTGAGTTTTTATCTGTAAAATTAGTGAATGTGACCACAAGGTCTCTAAGGTTCCTTTCATCTCTGAGGTGTATTTTAAATTTTCAATCTTTGATCATTAGCAAGAAATTATAAAGATGGATTTTCATTTCTAAATAAAGTTTGTATTGTTTAATAAACTTCTGTTTGCCCTGAGCTATACATACTGTTAATGAATCTCCATTAACATTAATATCTATTTCTAAGAGAGTTTATTGAGAAACAGCCTGAGGATGGAAAATAGAATGTTTCTCTGAACCATGCCTCTAAGTATTTTTGAAAATTGGACTCACAATTTTATTCCCATTTATTTCTTAAAAAAAAAAGTTTATTGCTTACTTGCTATGAAATAAATACTTGCTACAAATATACCAATTATTAGAAAAAGGGATAGTTACAAAACCGTTTTGCAGTCCTGTTTACTATTTTTAATATGTGCATGTCTTACATAATACTTATGGATTCTTACTCTGATAATAATAGTTCAAAAACCCATTTTTAATTCAAAAATGTAAAAATTACTAAAAGTTTTAGTTTTTAATAAGGAGAGAAAGTTTTATAAAAATTGGTCTGGGTGACAGAACTAACCTCTACAATATTTGTCTTTTAATAATATTTTAAAATGATATTGTCTGTGGATTTTGTTGGTTTAGATTTGCTATACTTACCAACTAAAAGACTTCAACAAAGGAAAAATAAGGAATATAAAACAATACATACACATAGCTCTGGAATTCATTACTCTGAATCTATTTCTATACAATTATTTTTTTTTAATCTCAAAGGAAAACTAAAATTTAATGGAGCATTCTAATGTAAGGAAACAAGCAATATATCAAGTTTTATCAGTTAATATTTTCAGTGTGTTCTAATAGGTAATATTTAAGTATAATCAAAATTGATATAGTGAATTTCAGTGATTTTCTAGTTATGAATTTTTAACTATAAAAAGGAAATATAGCAAAATGAGGCAATTTTATATATAGTGGTGTGCATGGTATGTGTGTACAAATTCTTTATGCCTGTAACACTTCAGGAAATCATCCAAACACACTTCTAGTCTCATTATTTATTCTTGACATACCCATGGCCCTGATCCCTGCTCCAGCCAAACTTACTCAACCCAGTTTTTCCATTCATATTTGGTTTAATAGCTTCCTTTAACTCCACTTTTTTCTCAAGCCATCCCTACCTGCAAAAAATGCAACATTTTTGTGAAACATATTTCACTTGAAAGGCACATAAAAACCACACTGGTAGGATATATTATTTTCCCAAATTTTTCAGTACATCCTCTAGTCATTACATCACACACTCCCTACCCAGCCCTTGGAGGCCACCCTGGGCGAGAAAATGTATTCCCAGATATCCCAAGTATTGCTTCGCACATAGTAAGTTCTCAGTGCATATAAGTCATTAGATAGAATGGAAGAGATGTAGACTATCATTACATAAAGTATCTTTCATAAAAAGCAAATTTAGAGACAACTATTTAGAAGAATTTAATCTTAAAAAAAAAAACTATCATTTTCAGTTTCCTTGGAAATCAGTGAGACCTCTCAAATATACCAACCAGATTGGACTATCCCTGAGAAGAAAAACCCTTTTTCATTTATCTTTATGCCCTCTACAATGCACACAAACAGCAGAATGAATAAATGTTTCCTTATTCTGATTTGTAACAATTAAGTACTATATAATCAAATACTGAGAATATGTTAGAGCGTCTGAAAGCAGTTCCCAGGAATTTTAATCATGAATATGATAAAACAATGGGTGACTTATACTTTGTAGCAAAAACAAGTACATAGCAATTCTTAAGAACCCGCCTATGAGGTCAATAATAGTAATACTAGTAACAATTAATAATGTTGAAGAGGATAATATCTAACCTGTACTAAATTCTATATGCTACAAACTATTCTAAAGCCCATAATGTATTAACTCATTTTATTTTCTTGAATAACCCAGTGAGGGAAATATTATTATTATTTTCTCTATTTTACAAATCAGGAAACAGAATTAAGAGAAGCTAAGAAATTCACTGTTGCTAACTGTATGTTAGAAAAATGCTAAGCACCTTTACAAACATGATTATGTTCAATTCTCACAACTACCCATCCAGGTAGGAAACATTTTACTGAAGAGAAAACAGATTTAGCAAGGTTAAATTATATCCGAAAGTGATAAGGTAGTAAGTGCTAGGGTCAGAATTTGAATAAGGTTTGCTTCATTTTAGAGAATAAGCTCTTAACCGCTACCCTACTCAGAAAAGAGACACACGTACATTCAACAAACATATACAAATACCCATGTGTGTTCACATGTGAATGTGTATGGCACACTTACTAATTTGTGAGGTACATAAAGTTTAGCATGATACAAAATATGTTGAATGATAGAATTTTGATTTAAAGGGTTCTCACAGATAAGAGTCTCTTATAGAAAGAGCCTGAATAAGAATAAATGTAACACCCTGTATTAGAATCCAGTGAACCATAAGCACAAATGAAGTATAGAAAAATATAACTTCTTGAGTGTAACATATCTGATAATCAACAAGATTAAGGGGGTAGGGGGCTAATGCCTATTGATAAGTTCAAAATGAATCAAAAATGTGGAGTTGCCACCAAATGTCAAATTATTCTGAAATTGTTTCAGTATCAGTGCATACCTCTCTAGTCTGTACTGGTCATATCACCTTAAGTACCATACAATGACAATTTTTAACCTGTAGAATTGAAGAAGATGTGATAGTTGTCTATAAGTATTATTAGTAGGACTATATCCAGGAAGAAGCTTATTGGCTTAATATGGACCTAAACAGAAGACAAGTCTAAGTAAATACAGAAAGTCAGATATTTGTTTCAAGCCAACAAAGATATTCACATACATGGAACTGATTGCTTGATGAGGACCCTATCACTTAAGAAGTAGCTGCAGTATGTATGACATGTTGGGGATATTGTCCAATGGATAACAGCACCTGTTAATTGGTCATATTTAATGTCTCTTCTAGACCTCACTTTGTCTCATTCTTTGGAGTCATATGTAAGTAGAAGAAAAGTAAAACCTGAAAATCTGAGCAAGATTCAAATTAACAAAACTAACAATTGAATAAGATGGAAAGTTATTTAAGATAGTAATTCAGCTTCTTCCGACAATTCTGAACTAGCTTTACTCATGTGTATCTTTCAAAAGTAAAAAAGCAAAGAACCCAGGTGATTTTTCCCCCAATAGTAACTTCTTATTGTCCCATAATAACATATTGAAAACAAACATTTTTAAATTAATTTCAAGGCACTTCAGCTGTGCCATTTTTCTCTTACACGTATAGATGTTTCCTGGCCCTAGATGTGAAATATGACATTATTTTATATGTAAAAGTTCCTATTTCTATTAAATCGCATTTCAAAAGAACTTCAAGAATTCAGCTCTGGGAAAAACATATTCTTTTTCTTTCTTATAAGGAACATAGTGTGTGGAAAACACAAAGAAAATGTATATCGTTGCTTTAGTTACAGACATTCCCTGTCAAAAGGTCTCCCCCAACCCCATACTGTTGTTTCTAGCATTCTCTGTTTCTCCATTATCTTTGGCTTGCTAAAGTAGCTTAGATGATAATAAAGGCAACTGAGTGTCGGCTTGAGACTGCCATGAAAACTCACATCCATATAAAGCATTTTTCCACTTTTGTTAAGCTTCTTATCACACACACACAAAAGAAAGAACTCTCTCTCCTTCTTTCTCTATGCCTCTCTCTCCCTCTGCCCTTTAAAAATGATCGTTCTAATTTTATTGAGACTCTTGCTAGGGTACCACACTACAGTTCACTCACTATAGGAAAGTGAACCCCAAAGAGCCAGCTTGCAACTATGACAAACCATTTCCACTTCTTATGTTAACATTTCATCTCAGAGGACTCTTTTCTCTCTCTGGCAGTTGCAAGGCACCTCTTTGTCTCTACTGCACTTACTGTGTGAAGGTGCGTCATTGACTACAGTGAAGTGAACTTGAAATTGCCAACCTGAAGCTGGCACACCGTTTTCAAAATTTTGTTGAAGTTGATGCCCCCATGGGACTTGGACTGTCCTAAGCAGTAGTTTATTCTTTTATGATGCTTCCCTTCTGAGACAGCCTCAGGGATAGCCAATAACGCCAACTCCTACCTTCGGGGAGTAGGGAGAGTAGGTGATTTTGTGGTAGTCATTTGATCACACCCACGCCCCTCTCTCTAGTCCATCCCAGGTGTCCTTTCTCATTGTTCTCTCTTCTCTCTTCTGAACACACTTGGTTCTTTAAAGCAGAGCAAGTTCTAAAATGCTAACTGAGGCAGCCCTCTCAACAGGAGGGTTTCTCAGCAAGTGAAACTAGAAGGCATCAAGGCTGTCCCTACTAAAGCCATAGGCAAAAACTTCTTCTCAAAGTCCATTGCTATGTCCTCTGCTAAGATAAAATGTCACTAGCAAAATTATGCAAAGGTGCAGCTGCTGTTTCTTTTTAAGGAGATATTAAGTATGCCAAATCTTGTACAAACTAGTAGTTCTTTAAATGTGTCTAAAGTCAAACTGCATCAGCATCATCTGGGAATATGTTAGAAATACAAATTTTTGGACCCACTCTGGACCTACAGAATCAAAACCTAATCTGTTTAATCAAGCACTCCTGGTAATTCTGATGCATAGTGGAGTTTAACCACCTAAGTAAGCTAAACTAGCATTCAGTACTACTGTTAATGATAGAAGTCTGCTTTGGGAACAGAAGCAAATGAGTATATAATGATAAGAAGGGATGTAAATGCAATTATGGAGTAATAATTTGTGATACAGTAAAACTGGATTTTAGGTAACTGAACTAATCAAAAAAGGCCACCTCAAATACCCAGGCTTTACTTGAAAAAGATCCTGAAGAGGTTTTTGGAAAATATTTTAATTCAGCTTGCAAAAATAAATATGAAGGCCAATAAGTAAGGGAAAAGTATACTAACTTCATTACACAGTAAACAACGGTAAGTTATAGTTTTTATTTATTAAATTGGCAGCACTTTAAAAAAAATTAGTGAGAGTGCAATGAATGAGAAACTGTCACCACTAACAGGGAAGGCAGAGTGGCCTATTTCTGGGAGGAAATTTATACATTGAAAGTCTTCAAAGTGCTTATGCTATTTTAACCTAGCAATTCTCTTTTAAGAGTTTTAACAGAGGGAATAAACAGAAATAACTACAATGTTTTATATTCAAGAATAATCACTGAATGTATAAAGATTTTTAAACATGAATGTTCAAAAAATAGTGACTTAAATAAATATAGCACATCTGTCTGAAGGAATAGTGTATTACCATTAACTTTACTTTACAGAACAATAAAAATTGACATTAAAAATACTTATGGCAGATTTTTGGATGAAAAAGGCAAGCCATAAAAGTTTATCTGTACTCCTGATCTTAATTTTTATTTGTATTTCTACATATGCAGTATAAAGATTTAAAGAGAAATAAGTCAACATTTTATCCTTGGTTCGAGTTCACAATTGGGCTATTTTTTCCCCTTGTATTTCTGTACTTTTGATATTTTCTAATAAACTCAGAATCAAATCTATCCCTTACCAAGGCTCTGGTTTCTGCCTTCTTCTCTGACCTCCTTTCATATTTCTTCCCCCCTTACTCTCTGATCTCCAGCTACTCTGGCCTTCTTTTTTTGCTCCTCAAATATACCAAATGCAGTTTGGTCTTGGAGACTTTGCACCTGCTGTTCCCTCTGCCTGGAGTGCTCGGCCCCAGGTCATTGCACGACAGGTCCCAATCTATCACATCCACAGAGAAGCTTTTTTGACCACCCAGACGGAAGTCACCTCCCTGCCCCACACATTCTTCCTCTCTTTGTCTTTACATCACTTATTATCCAAATTTATCTGTACATGGATTTCTTTACTTGTCCTCTCTCTCTTCTCCCTCTAAAATCATGGTCCTTGGGAACTGTATTTATGAACCATGAACAGTGCCAGACAGAAAAGAACCTCAGTCTACTATTATTTGTATAAAAACTGAAAATATAAGTTATTGGATATTTCCTGGGAATCAAAATTCTCCTATATCTAGAATCTTCCTTTATTTTAATACTGCTTTACATTCTAATTTCTTGCCCAGTCTTTTCTGATTTTTCAGTACCTAAATATCCACAGGGGAAAAAAATAAGCTCCTGAATGTATTCATTGATATATACTATTGCACAGCTGGGATTATAAAAAGGAAAACCAGCACAAGATTCAGTAAAAGAGAAAGCATTCTTGAAGGAAATGCACTTTGAGTCTGTTAAGGAAGTGATGGAATACAGCTTTATGGAGGTGGAAAAGGATATTCTACTTTAGAGATAGCATTAGCTGGAATTAAGCAAGCCTCATCTGATTCATTTCAGTAAGATTATTCTTAGTGTTCATATGAGAAAAAAAAGCTATACATGTATTTTTGTTTAATTGTGTAGCATGTATACACAAAAATCACAAACTCTGTAATTCCAATGTTGTATAATAATAATAATAATAATAATAATAATAATAATAAACCTTTTGTATAATAAAGAACTTGTTCAGTCTTTTTTCCCCTGATCCTAAGATAGAATCTCTAAATCTGAAGAATTTCCCAAGTGATGAGTGTCTTTGTTATTCATAGTAGGTCTGGTAGATCACATATAAATTTATCAGGAAGGTGGATCACAGTGGTGAACTAGAGAGAGTCAAGAAGAGGACTGTTCCTCCTATAATGAGCAGCCATTGACATTAGTACATTAAGACTTTGAGCTATAAGATATTAGCCCAACCCGGATGGAGGTAAGGAGAGGGTTGGAGATTAAGTTCATCCACATGGCCAATGACTCAGTCAATGTTACCTACATAATAAAATTCCAACAGAGCTGGAGGTGTAGTTCAGTGATAGAGTGCTCACCTAGCATGCACAAGGTTCTGGGTTTGATCCCCAGCCCTGCAAAATCAAAAAGATACTCATGTAGCTTCCAGATTAGTGATACATATTGATTAATCAGGACAGTAACACATTCTGAGGATCCAGAAGCTTCATGTTTAAGAGCCTCCTAGGCACTACTCTATACATCTTTGTGAACATGGTCCTGATATTTATCCTTTATAATAAAAGTATAATCCTAATTTTAACACATTCTAAGTTATGTGAATCATCTCACTGACTCATCTTAATGATTATTGAACCTGAGGGAGTAGAAAGAACACCTGGATATGTAGCAAGTTGAGGAAACTCCAGGGCTATGGTTGGTATTTGAAGAGAATTTTATGACAGATTGTGCCCTTTGTCTGCAAGGTCCATGCTAACTCCCAAGTATTTATTGCAAAAAAAATGCATTGCATTCAGTATAGAGATTCTTGGTTCCTAATGAGCTTACAACAATGTTTCTTAGCACATATGCTTATCAGAATTTCTGAAATAATACCCCCCATTTCCCAGGTATGAATCAGTCTAAATTGATATCATATGAAGTTCCATCACTAATAATATTATGTTAATATGCAGGTTTAACCACAAGCAAATTTAACTTAGTCTTTCATCATTTAGAAGCAGATTTTAAAAAAATAAAGCATTTCTAGATCTTCAAAATGAAAATCAACAACAGACGTTCTAATATAGAGCCTTTCATATCCTGAAGTCTGATTTTTATAACATCTGAAATTCTCCCTGAAATGTCATATCTTCTCAACACTTCTAGAAGTTAGGAAATAATATCGCCTACATGATTCCTATTTAAACTGAACTATAAACAAGATTAGAGATAATCTGGAGTTACACACATTATACTTTTGTTACTTTTTATATTTTTACTGCAAAAATGTAGGATTTATCTATGCATCATCATTCTCAAATAATAATTATAAGATCAGGGTTAGAGGAGAAAAAGAAAAAAGTTTTTAAAGGCATCAATTGACTGTGTGGAACTTTTTAATTTTGGTGTTGCTTATTTCAGTGAAGTCACTACAAATATTTCCTTAATATGGCAAAACTCAAGAATTGGTCTGAATCTTCTGAAGAAGGAAAGTTTTCATGTTCATATCAAAGAGTTTCTTCTTTTCTTGAAAATGCCACAATTGCACCTTTAAAAAAATTCAATTTATTTTTACTTTTGCTTTGTAAAATACCAAAGTTGAAAAATATCCAGCTCAAAACATAATTATGGATTTAAAATATACAGAGAGAATAGACACACATTCTAAGATCAAGGCTGAAGTTTTTGATCCTTAGAAGAACCCCTCAGGGAAGTGGATCAAGTAATATAATCACCATTTTTTTTTAACTTAATGATGTGGAGTGTTTATTTTGAAAAGAGTAAAAATAGGCAGGGAATAAGCAAATCTTCAAAACACCCTAAATCCTCTGTAAAGCACCACAGCCTTTAACTATGGGGCTGCAAAAGAAACCAAATAATTGCGACTGAGCTGAGGTTCTCTGAGATAGATAACAACATTCTTATTAAAAGGCAAGGGACAAGGTTGGCTCTATACTGCAAAAAAGTTGTATATCCAAGAATTCTCTCCTGGCAATCTGATTGGTCAAGAAAGAATTATTGCTTGTTTCACTTAAGGACTCTGAGTCTTCACAAGTGCACATCACACCCACTGGCCTCATGATCTCAACTTTTAGGACAAAGACCTTGTCCTATTTCTAGTGCACAACAATACTAATTATAACAATTGACATTTCTGAAGTGCCAATAACTGTATAGTCAGTATATGTACATTTCATTTCATTTAATCTTAGTGATAGCTCCATTAGGCAAGTAGCATTAGTCCTAGTTTAAACCAAGGTAGCTGAAGAAGAATCTTAAGTGACTTGCTCAAAATTTCATAGTATTAACTGCCTAACAGCTAGTACATAGCAAAGCAAAGATTTCAACGGAAGTTGTCTCTCTAAAGCCCAACATCTTATCCACTACAATGCAGAGAAAACAATGACCCTCTCAGGGGAAAGTAATGAAAAATAAATGTGCAGCATTTGATCTCTAGAAATTGTTCTCTGAAGCTTTTAGATCCTCAGCTAAATCTGATTAAATAATCAGAAGTTGAATTGGAATCTCAATACAGGATGAACAAATCTTGAATATCAGTTCATTTGTTGTTTGGAATATAAGATACTCTTTTATAAGGATAATCTTAGCTACACCCAGTCCCCTACTTTTTTACATAGACTATGAAAATCAAATGAATACACAATATAAAATTGTGTATTCATATAAACATATAAACTATATATGTAATATAGATTTTATGTACTATAAAAACATTTTAGAAGCAGTCCCTGATGCTATGTTTCCAACATTTCATATATGTTCTATAATTATATATGTTTTCTGAACTTAGTTCATGGTGAGCTAGCTTAAGTCCAATGAGCTTCCAGATTAAGCTTAAAATTCATTGTTTGCAGCAATTAACTATTTCCATATTTCTCATAGTATTTTTAAATTTAATAGATCTACAGTTTATATATCTAGTATAAACATGTTCATTCTCTATCATCTACATATTTTTGTTATCAGGTGACCAGGCATTGTATTTTAAAGATCAAATCAGGGCTGGGGATGTGGCTCAAGCAGTAGCGAGCTTGCCTGGCATGTGTGAGGTGCTGGGTTCGATCCTCAGCACCACATACAAATAAAATAAAGATGTTGTGTCCACAGAAAACTAAACAATAAATATTAAAAATTTTCTCTCTCTCTCTCTTTAATAAAAAGATCAAATGACATGGTGCATATTAAGCACAATTTTGATACACTGTAAACACTCAAGAAATATTAGATATTCTCATCTCATCATTTGTATCTTAATTATTGTAAGCACTGCACTTCAGAATATAAAAAATCAAAAGGCTCTGCACCACTAAGATTAATGCTATGCCAACACTCGGCATTCTGATAAGCCTGCACCAACAATTGATTTGCACCTGGATTATACAGCTAGATAGATACTGGGTACTTTCTTGTAACAGTACCATTCTTTGACTCTACTGGGGCAGAGTAATCAGAGGTTGCCCATGAGAAAATTTTCTGAAACTTTTAGGTCTCTCTTCAAAACAACAACAAAAAAGGCTCTTTCTGAGTAATATGTACCTTATACCAATTAATTTGTCTGCATCATGTAAAAAATAAATAAAAGTTTAGTTTAGAAAAGAATTTCAGTTCCCTGAATCATTTATTGTTTTATATTCATTTTAATTCTGAGACATTCATTGGACAAAAGTTAATACATTAAAAACATTTAATAAAGCACTGTCATGGAACAAATTCTGACTAATACACCAAGTGAGTACTTTGAGAAGCAAGCACTTTGAGAAGTATATTTCATTTCAATATGGTTGAATACTATTTGGTGTGTCCAAGAAACAATTTACTGAATGATATCAGGAGGATCTAAATAAATAATGTAAAATAGTACCTGCAGTAAAAAGCAGGGAGAAATTATATTAAATTATGTAAACTCACAAGAGTATGGCCCTGCAAATATCCAAAGATATGATTTTCCACAAGGAGAAGAGAATTATGTCAATTATCAATCACAATATTAAATTGGAAGGGGATGATCTGATAAAGGATACATGTGCTGTGTAGAATCTACTCATATGCTCTTGCTAAGAAAAATAACCTGCGTGGTTTTTGAGAGATAAGAGGAAACAGTAATTTTAATGTAAACTTTTAAGTTTGTTAATTCAATCTGAATACTAAATCACCTTTAGAACTTAAGGGGGCAACAACCATCTAGTTCTGGTTGGTAAGATACTGACATCATAGTGAGAGTCCTGTCATAACCAATATTCCTTTTATAGAGAAAAGTAAGAATATTTTAAATTTACAAATAAAAATGTTGATAAACATAGTCTGTGTCAAAAGTTTAAAGCAATTTGCCTGAACCTTGCATATGTCCTTAGCAAATTGAAAGAGAGATAGAAGTGGCTATTTCAGTGAAATTTCTTTGGCAATCTTTCAAAGAAATGAAGAAGCATAACATGAACATTTTGTCAGGCCTCAGGAGTCTTGGTAAATATTCTATAAACAATGGCGTTTCAGTATTATCCCCAGTCACAATCACACCAGATGTTACACTTCCAACCCTGAATCCCTGGCACAGAGTAAAAATAAAAGGACAAAATATCTTTCTACTTAGGAAAATAAGGGCAAAAAAAAAAAAAAGGAAACTCTTTTGACTATAGTTCAAAAATAGTAGACTAGAGAGTTTTCCACTGAATAGAAGTGTATTAAAATGGCAAATAATGGCAATGTGGTTTTATTACATCCTGTTTTTTCAAAACTCAGCTAAACTTGAATTTTGCTTCTTTCACAGATTCAAAGAAAAAACAAAAAAAAAATCTTTACAATAGTTATTGGAAACTTTCTATGAGATTGGAAATGTATTCGCTGTGAAAAAAAAAAAAAATATGAGTCACTAAGCCTTCAGACTGCATTCCAAAAGTCTACCAGAGGCACTTCAATCAAGGGTGTGAGAATGTGACAGCCAGGGCCATTTGGGCTAAAAAGCATGGTACAGAATTATGTTGGTGAATCTAGTGCCCTCCAAATGACCTCCATGTGGCCATGGTATTAAGTCATGGAGACATCTATTCACAAATTGAATATTTTTTTCCAAAAAAGGTAGAAAAAGAAAGAGTCCTGAGTTCCCAGTAAGAATGCTAAATGACCCTATCTCCCAATGGAATGCTTCACTTTCATTTCCAATAGCAGAGAAGCCTATTGACCTCCGTGGTGTTATCCTTCTCGCTGCTCATGCAGTACTTTCTTTAATCTCTCGGATCAAAGATTGGTCAATAAAAATCATCTCTGCTTTTGTGGGGAGCAAACAAACTGCACTCCATCCTATGATAATTGTAAGTTTCACAAAATTCTAGAGAAAGAAATCCCCATGTGTTGTTATTAAATTACCAAAGGGGGAAAAAAAAACACCCTAAGATTTCTTTGGCAAGTCCATTTAAAATGCACTGCGTTTTCTAAGTAAGGTGCATATTACTTCTCCTTGGGATTTTTGTTCTGTGTTTTTTTTTTCTTTTTCTCCTTCTTCCTAAAAATTTTAAATGAATTTAGAATCAGTGAAAGATCTCTTACCAATGACCCTGAACACTGAAGTCCAATTTTTCTACAGAAAAAAATTACATGGAGGTGTCATTTTGAAAAAAGAACATCAATATAAATGACAGCCTCAATATGAACTGCCCTTTGCAATAAAGGAAACATGCCTCGATCCCAAACGAAAAGGACAACTTCTTTGGCGAAAGAGTAGACCAGTTGTTTTCTCCTTTAAAGTTTGGTCCACTTTGCTAAGTAGTAACAAGTTTTAGTAGAAGCTGGGAATGATATCTAGTTTTTGATAGGACTATGATTAGTCAATTGAAACTAGATGCAATTCATTGACTTATTTCATAATATATTATCTAACAGCCCCTCCTGCAAGATTCATAGTTCTTCCAAATTATTGCAAAGTTGGCAAATCGCTAATTCATTGGGGCATAGTATGCCACTGCCAACCCCATTAAGCATTTAAATTTTTATTTCAGTTTCTTAATTGCCAATCATAAGACATACATACTGTCTTCTAAACCATGCTTCTTCCATCCCTGTTTAAATTTTAAGAGATGGGAAATGAACACAGTAGAAGTGAACTCTGTGGAGGGTATTGTGAAGGCATACCATCAGAGGGAAATAATGATCAAATTCAAAGATATGGTAGTAAACACCAATTATGGGCAATAGTTACTTTAAATACTACTAGATATTGTATCAGAAGGAAAATGTAGGTGAAACTATAAAAACCTAGAAAGGCAGTTAAATATCAAGCAGGAGAATTTATTCCCACAGAGACAGAACACATTCTTCATCAAGTTCATGTTTTCACATATTTTGCTTTCCTTTAACAGGGACACTATTACTGATCTTTTCTGCTTAAACATGTTCTCAATAACTTTCTAGTGTAATAGCAAATCATTATCTTCCTCCTATCTTATAGAGCTTTATAAAAACAAATAAAAAACATTCAGTTTAAAATCACCAGAGGAATAAAATTAAGCTAATTCAAGAATTCCTAGCATCTCTGATTTGAAAAAAAAATGTTCATTAAAACTTTGGGGATAGGGAGAGGGAGCATGGGAGGAATAGACGAACTCTAGATCAGGCAGAGGGGTGGGAATGGAAGGGAGGGGGCATGGGGTTAGAAATGATGGTGGAATGTGATGGTCATTATTATCCAATGTTCATGTATGAAGACATGAAATGTGTGTGAATATACTTTGTATACAACCAGAGATATGAAAAAATGTGCTCTATATGTGTAATAAGAATTGTAATACATTCTGCTGTCATATATAAATTTATAGAATAAAAAAAGAAAATTAAAAAAAACTTTGACGTTCTAAAAAAAGTTATTGTTATTTAAAAATAAAAAATATTTAACAGGATTGGCTTTGGAATTAGACTTAAGCTACCATTCTGGATTCACAATTTATTTTATATAGTTCTTATACTAATTTGGTTTCTTCTGTAAAATTGGAATTTTTTTAAAAAATCATTCTTTGTGACAGGGACTAAATATAAATAATACATACAAAATGCCTAGAGCTATTATTTTTCTCCCCTTTTACTGAGATACCTCCCACTGTTAGTTTTGGGTGCTGTTTTTCAATTCCTCTTCTTGTAGTGTTTTGCTCAAAATGCCTTGCAGTGCTGGTTTTCTGGCTGCAAATTCTTTTAACTTTTGTTTATCATGAAATATTTTAATTTCATTGTCAAATCTGAAGCTTAATTTTGTTGGATACAGTATTCTTGGTTGGAATCCATTATTTTTCAGCATTTGAAATACGTTGTTCCAGGATCTTCTCGCTTTCAACGTCTGTGATGAAAAATCAGCTGTTAACCTAATTGGTTTACCCCTGAATGTAATCTGCCTCCTTTCTCTCGTAGCTTTTAATATTCTCTCCTTGTTCTGTATGTTGGATATCTTCATAATTATGTGTCTTGGAGTTGGTCTATTACGGTTTTGTATGTTTGGGGTCCTGTAGGCTTCCAGGATTTGGCAATCCATTCCATCTTTCATATCTGGGAAGTTTTCTAAGATTATTTCATTCAACAGATTGTTCATTCCTTTGGTTTGAACATCTATACCTTCTTCTATCCCAATGACTCTCAAGTTTGGTTTTTTTATGACATCCCATATCTCTTGGTTGCATTGCTCGTGATTTTTTAACATCCTTTCTGCATTGACTATATTCTTTTCGAGTTGATAGACTTTGTCTTCATTATCTGATGTTCTGACTTCTATTTGATCTAGTCTATTTGTAATATTCTCATTTGAGTTTTTGATTTGGTTTATGGTTTCCTGCATTTCTAGGATTACTGTTTGATTTTTTTTTTTAAATGTCTATCTCCTGGTAGAGTTCATTCTTTGCGATTTGAATTTGCTTATGCAATTCGTTTTCAAAGTATTCTTTCATTGTTTTGACTTGTTGTCTAATGACTTCTCTAAGATTCCATTCCATCTGAGTCAGGTATGCCTTGAGTTCTTTCTCTGTCCATTTTTCTGATGCCTTTAGGTTCTCCTGTAGATTTAAGTTGTCCCGCATTGTTTGTAATCATTTTCTCCCTTGTTTTTTCATGTTGCTCACGTTACTTTCCAACTCTGTTTAACTGCTGTGTTTCTGTTTTCTCCTATAAATTTGTTTTGGTTTTGTATATCTCTGTGGTCTCTCCTTTGTGGTGGGAGACTATGCCTAGAAATGTTGGGCTTTATTGTACTTTAAAGCTGATTCATTCAATTCATAAAAGGTTTCCGGATTCTGTATGCATATAGTGATTTGTTGTTTGGTCTTAGGACTTTATGTTTAGGTTAGGTGCTATGATGGTATGAGGGTTAGTATGTCTTGGTTACTTGGGAAGATTGCTCTACTGAAGGGGGATATTAACAGGCGATTGGATCAGGGTGTTTGGTAATAGCTAGGTATTTAGGAGCCCTATAGACAGCCTCAGAACATTCACCTATTTGCATTTAGACAATTACACGTAATGGAAGACGTAATGCTTGGGATGAAAGTTGGGGTGAAGGGGAAGGAAGGAGCTCTTAAAAAGAAAGAGGGAGAGAGAGATAGATAGAATAGAGGAGAATGGAAAGAACAATAAAACGTGAAAAGGGCAAGAAGGAAAGGAGGAAAAGGGGAGAAAAAAACTAATAAAATAGAAATTTAAAAAAAAAATGAAGTCTTAGAGATCCATTTTCTTCTCTTCCAGTAGGCGGAGCTGTGCCCTCTGAACCGAGGTTCTGCCCTCTATGTGCCGACAGAAATCCCTGTAAGGCGGCTCCTGGGAATCTCTCAATCCTGCTAAAGCAGATTCCACTGGGAAGGAATTCCGTCGGCCAAATTCTGGTGACGTCACCTCTCTGCTATGGTGGGCCCCAGGCTCCTTGCCGAGTGTCCAAAGGGAGTGGTGGGACTAGCCTGTCTCTGGTCTGACCCAGTCTCGGTTGGTTTCGCTTCCGGGTTCGCTATTACATGAAGGCTTGGTTAGAGACCTCTTCATAGGGTCCCTGCTCCGCGCCTGCTGAGCTGCCTCGGAGGCTGGTCGCTGCGCAGCAGCGGCGGGTGGCGGGTCTGGACCTCCGCGCCGTGTGGCGGAGATTGGCACACAGCTTATCTTAATTAACATAAACTAGATACAGCAGTCAACCAATAAGGAATCTCCACACTTAATGGCTCACTGGCGTTATTTCACAAACCACTCCCTCTGGCAAAATGCCCGGCGCCATCCTGACTTGTTTACAGACCCTAACATTTCCCCGTTTTGTTTAATTTAAATAACGACCATAGTGGTTTTTACACAAACACCATAAATAATCTGCTACAAGCAGAAGGGGAGGATACAAAATGCCACAATACCAAGCCAATTGATGGCTCCATGCAAGAAGCCCTTGGAAAAATTATACCAGCAATGACACCATTAGCAAAGATACCAAGTTACAATTTGTTGTAGATTACAGTTTGTTGTCTCAGTCCAGGTAAAGCAGTGTCTCAATAGATTAACTCACAGTCCAAGTAAATCAAGTCCAGGTAAGTTCACAGTCCAGGTAAGTTCTGCAGGCAGCTAGTCTAAGTTGTAGCAGCAGAAACAGCAACAGCTCCGAAGTCTCCTCTGTTTCTCAGCCGAAGTCTCGTCCGGTTTTCAGCAACACTGGAAATTCTTCCACCCTCGTCCTCACCGCCACTGGATGAAGGCAGGAACTCCGGCAATGCTGGCTAAAGAAAATCCTGTAGCATTCCACTAAGAAAACAACCTTCTGAACAATTTAGTACACTATCTCAAGGTTTTTTACATTTGAAATAAGCCTTAATGGTGCTCATTATTCATAAGCCTCTAGGTGTGGGAGAACCATTGTAGCTTAGTTATTGGCGTTGAAAATGACCAAACATCAGGGACGATGGTAGCGTCTTCTGCTTGCTGTAGCATCCCGGCCAGCCCCAGATGGCCCTGGGGAGTGTCCTGGACTCAAACTGCTTCCAGGCACAGGGAGCAAAAGCCCGCGAGATTGTGCCTCCAGGTCAGGTCTAGATTTGGGCTCTAGAAGTGGCGTCCCGCTACCCGGGTGGGGGGCGGGGAAGAGCCGGCTGCTGCCGCTTGGCTCGCACATGTGGCAGCCGCCACGCCGATTCATGCACCCTCCGGTATCGAAAAGTATTCAGTAATAGCCTTTTGCTGCAACTTTTTTCCTGATAATCCTTCTTCTTCTCAACTTTCTTTTTCTTTCTGACTAGAGTTCCTGGGCTCTTATCAACACATGCCCTAACTATTCTTGGTTCCACTGGGGTGCCTCTTTCCCTTATCAATTTACTTAACACCCTTTCCATATTTCCAACACAAAGACAATACAATATTTCAAGACAAAACAAGACACAAACATACTGTATCAATCTTTTCCATTTTCTCAAAATGGCCATTTTTCCTCTCGCCCTATCTAGGGATGAGCAGATTTGCTCCTGTCCTATCTAGGGACGGGCAGCTTTTTTTCGTCACTTACCCCCGTGTGTCCCGGGGCTCCCAGTATGGGCCTCCATCTGCCGCAGGCTGGCTGCAGCAAAATAACCGGAGGGTTATGAGGAACTTGTGTAGATTGATACAGCAGGAATGGGAGCCCTTTATTGTAGGACAGGAGGGGTATATATATACATTACACACAGCTTATCTTAATTAACATAAACTAGATACAGCAGTCAACCAATAAGGAATCTCCACACTTAATGGCTCACTGGCGTTACTTCACAAACCACTCCCTCTGGCAAAATGCCAGGTGCCATCCTGACTTGTTTACAGACCCTAACACTCTAGCAACTCACCCATGTAGAGGTGACATGCATCCTGGTCTTTTACAGGGTGCAGACTCTAGGCTCTGAGTCAGGGAGCACTCTTTGAAATAAGAAAATATATCTGCTTGCTTTATTGTAGGTAATTGAGACTGGTGTGTTGAATGTTTAAAAATTATTTAGAAATCACCGATTAACATATTTTCATTTCCATTATTTTGTGGATCTTCATAAGCAGTTTAGTAGGGAATGAGGAGGAGAAGCATCATGGACAACTAACTCTTCATTATTGAAATCAGAAGTTAACAAAAAAAAAATTGTAACATAATGTGAGCTGTTTCAAATAATCAGCAGTACAGAAGCTTAAAGGGAGGAGCTGCCCAATGAACTGTAAGAATAATGACTCCTACACAAGATGCAGAACTAACATTTTATACTTATTTCTTTCAAAGCAAAGTTTTCATACAATATTCGCAGCCTAAACCTGTGGTTCCGACAGGTGAGTGTAGACATATCCCAGGAGAGTCCATGCCTGGGGCCAGGCACAGATGGCTGTCAGTGATGCTGGTTGGCATTAAAAACCTCCTGCAGCATGAGAACCAGAGCAGAATATAATTTAAACCACATTGCAAACAAAATCAAATGGGAAAGAATTTCACTTTTAAATGTTCATTCACTAAAAACAAAAATAAACAAAAACAACCTATCAACATAGCCTCATCATGTTCCCCAGAGGCAAGTGACTATGTCCACACATCAGCATGTAGTTTCAGAGAGAACTCTGGGAGCCAAGATAATTAACTATCATTAACTATCATCCTGCCCAGAAGCATGGGTATGGGTAAAATGACCTTCTGAAGTCCCAGTACTGTTACTTAGGAACAAGTTAGGACTCCTTCAAGACAACCAAGAAATGGTGATAAAGGGATAGGAGGCAGTGGCCGCCAACGGGCATCATATGTTAACCCACTGTCAGCCACACAAGGATGATACCAAAGAAAATGTCATTTTTTCCAATAACTGGAAATTTCTAAGTCCCCATGAGCCCTAATCCTAGTGGAAGTCATCATATAGCTTCCTACTGGCATACCAACACTCTCTAGAGAGTGTTAGAACCTTTGTGGGTAATTGCACCACGTGGTAAACTGGCACAGAATTTTTTCACTTGTAGTTTTTACACAAAAAAGTACAGGTTCAAAGGTTTTAAACTATCTTGACCGATCATTTTGCCTTAATGGTTCTAGACAAATAAAACTCATTTTGTGTGGACCTCAGTTATCCAGAAGGGATAGTTTTTATTTTAGCAGTCTATGTTGTAAGGTTTGATAATTTATATTCCATAGATGACTAACTTTCAAAGACTTACAATACCAGATCCTAAACTCTATGGCTAACCATTTCTGGCAGTCTTTATAATGCAAAGCATGAAGAAGATGGAAATCTGGCCAAAAGACTGAATGACTTTGCAAATCTATTACCAACCACTGAAAAGAAGACAAAACAAGAAGAGACAAGCTCACCTATTGATATGACTTTAAGAAAATCTGCATTGTTGACAGAGGAGAGATTTTATTATGGGGAGAGATTTTATTATGGGTATTGTGATACATTTCTGTGTTTGCAACAGGCTGTCAATTTCCAAGTCAGAATATATAATTCATAAAAGTTGGAGCAATTGGATCTCTCTGCCATACCCTTTTATAGGTCCCTCAACTTCCTTTCATGGAATTCAACAGCTTTTGAGTTGTACTTGTGAATCAGCCAATGAATTCCCTTCCCCATTCTTCTGAGATAGACCATATGATTTCATGTTGACAGAAACCTTTTATTTTTCCCTCTTGAACACACACAGCACTTCAAAGCTTAGTAACTTACATGTAGTTGGACCTCAGTCGACAGTCATGGAATAAATTTTAAATAAGCTTGGAATTTTTATATATACATTTTCCTTGAGCTAACAGAAGTTCACTAACACTTTCACAGACTATTTTTTGGTACAGTTCACATTAGTCATAGGAATAGTGTATTAAAAAAAATGACTTTCAAAGGAATATAAGCTTTATTGGTGGAACTGATTTCTCATTGTCTAACCACCTTAAACTAAACAAGCAACTTGGTCTCATGTTTTGGATAGTGAGAGAAGAACAAAGATTCTTAATTATCAAAATTAATATCCCATATACATAAGAGAATTAGAAGCCAGATAAGTAATCATGAACTTGAAATATTCTGTTACCTGCTCAACAACAAACTGCAACTCCCCCATCACTAACAATGTTCGTCCATTAGCTCCACAATTATATTAATGGAAGCACAACTTAAGCCACACAAATGCCTAATGACTTATTTTTTAAGTTTGCATGTATTTGAAAAGTAAGGATACTATAGGTAAATGCATGTGCATACAATCAATCAATAAATAACCCTTACAATTTTTATTTTATTTTTCATATGTTATATAACATTTTTTCTATAAGAAATAGAAGCAACTCATCAGAAGATATCAAGGTTTATTTTTTAAACAAAGCACTCAGATACTAAAAAACTGAATACTTCATAAAGAAAATAGGTTGCTCTCTCCTAAAATTGCCTCTAATGTTAGCTGAATATTAATAAAATCCATAAACCATTAGTACATTATAGCTGCTTTGTTCTGAATTACATAGACCTTTTATGTTTATTCCTCAGTGAAAATGCATAAAAAAATGAAATCCACTCTAATTGTACTCTCTGAAGATAGCTGGTAAAATCATTTCTAGCAGCTATAAATCAATTGTAGTATTAAAATGACCTGCCAGGTGCATCTTCTGGGTATCAGACTAATTAAGGGAATGTATTAATTGCAACTATTCATCAACACCACCAACGTTGTTAGGTAACCCTTACAATGAATCTTTTTACCATATTATCTAGCAATAAAATTCCAGTTTTATAAGATGTGAAGGAAAAAAGAGAGAGAGAGGGAAAAAAAAAAGCTAGGAGAATAGCTTCTGCTTCTACATTTCAAAAGGTCTTGTACAGAACCTCAGAGTGGCCAGAACAGAATATTATCGTACACAAAATCTGTACCTCACCCTCCTGCTTGGTTTCTACTATGCTTTATTTTGTTAAATACTTTAATACGTCTTATAAAACCAATTCTGGATGTTTAAAACCCAGTTATTTTACTGCTTTTTATCAAATTAACTGCTGATAACAGCTTAATTTGGATATACACATTTGTGTGTGGATATTATGCATATATATCCATAATGCACTTTATATATATAATATATAATATTTATATATATATATGTATTATATATAAATATTATACACACACACATATTTGTCTTTATATATAAAGCAACCACCTTGCTATGGGGTGTGTATGTGTATGTGTGTGTGTGTGTGTGTGTATTCTTCCCCAGAAGGAAGTCAATTAAGCTGTAATGGTAATTAGTATCAAAAGAATGTCAGAAAAATGTAGGCTTTGATCTTTAAGTAGTAAACTGAGTAGGCTTTTGAAATTAATTTCAAATGACGGCCATATCATTATTACATTTTCCATTCCTCAAAGGAGAAAAGAAATGTAAAATCTAGGAAATTGTTACAAAACAATATGAGTTTTTTCTTTCTTTATAAGCCAAATTCTTAGTGAGCGCTAAGTGACTCACTAGTTCTAAGACCAGCACTAATTCTCTTTGTCATTATGGTTAACAGTTTTCTAAGTTTCGATCTCTTTAGTATGCTAAATAATACAAATGAAAAAATGACAAATTCCAAGCAGAAGAGATGACTATATTCTGTTCTTCTAGTGTAAGTCACTAGGAGAGGTGGTATTGATCCTGAATGTCCCTAATCACCACTTTTAGAAACTGGTTTCAAGCTTCAGAAAATGTGATTCCTTTCAACCAGGTTTTGACAGCCTGCTCATTTTTGGAGTATCTCTGCTGAAAATCTATTCAACATTTAAAATATGCCAAGTTCACAGGATGGAAAGCAGAGAGGACTTTAAGGTCCTTCTTAACATCCTAGTGCATCTGACCTTCCTGTAGTACCAAAGGACAGAAGCAAGGTCTTTGGCATCTCGATAGTTAACAGTTCCACATGGTCATGTTCTCAAGAGCACCTAGTGGGACAGTCCCCAACATGGACCACCTCAGCACAAATTGCCTCTCTGTGTTTGGCCTTGGTCTGTCAGCTTATACAAAGCTATACTAAGGAAAAGGAAATGTCCTCCTTCTCCATGGTTGGATTTTTCTAAGTGGAACAAGAAACTCATTTGTTTAAAAATTGCCCTAAATCTAAAAAGGATCTATTTGACCCCCTGAAATAAGCACACTGGAGATAAGAAATGAACAGCCATCTTTGGAAATTCTGGGAGGATGGATAAATTCTTCAGCTCAGCCATGGAGAGGCAAAATCACAAGCCCCATATCAGGAATTGAAGCTGTGAATTCATGCTTATTCTCCATTTCTCAAGGGAGCAAAAAAGGACCCAAGTCTGAAGGGACAGACTAAGCCCCTCATATGTTAGGGTCTGTAAACAAGTCAAGATGGCACCTGGCATTTTGCCAGAGGGAGTGGTTTGTGAAGTAACACCAGCGAGCCATTAAGTGTGGAGATTCCTTATTAGTTGACTGCTGTATCTAGTTTATGTTAATTAAGATAAGCTGTGTGTAATGTATATATACCCCTCCTGTCCTACAATAAAGGGCTCCCACTCCTGCTGTATCAATGTACACAAGTTG